>NC_088867.1:45392357-45766584 GCF_032884065.1 Artemia franciscana
TTAGTAACTGTTTTACTAATTCATAGAAAAAGCTGTTACTAACTGAAACCACTATGGAATCAGGAACCATGGAACAATCATGGTTTCACGAGTCATAAAATAATTATAGGACAAATATTCTGAAATTTTCTTAACATTTCGATACGCTGTTGGAGGAAATTATGATTTGAAAAGTGAAAAAAAAAATGGTGAACTAATTTTGCAAAACTCCTTTTGTATATTCAATATTGAATGATTTCACATGTAATTCAAATGGGTAATTTTCAATGAGTAATTCACTTTTTTGTTGAATTTTTTATGTTGAATTTATGTTGAGTTTTGGTTTATGTTGAATTTTAAAAGTTGTCTTGGAATTTTAATGATGTTTTATATCTTTTTTAATATGGAGATGTTTTTCAGATGTCCTGCCTAGCTAATAGTTCTCGGTTATTTTTTTTTTTTTTTTTTTTTGCTAAACTTATGCAACAGTCTGATTCCCATGAGAGAATAGAAAAAAAAAATATTTAGGACGGTAGAAGCAGGGTTATCTACTAAAATGAAGCCACAGTTTTCAGCCGTGTGCTTTGTTGTTTTTTGTAATAATAAGAATAAAGTGAATAGCGCTAATAATGCTATGACCCTCTCACTGGTTTGGAAAGATTTAAGTGTTTTCTTTATGATTGTTGTAATTGTTTTTACATCTATTAATAACTGATTTATATTAATTACATATAAACTTTGTTATTACTATTATTTTTTTAATCTTTTAATAAATTTCAATATCAACAAATGATAACAAAAGCGCCTGTGATAAAATTTGTACCGTAGACAAGCCTATATGCATGCAACTATACTAGAAAAGAACAATTACATAATTAAATTCATTCTTATGCACCATTAAAATTTTAAAAATATCAGAGTAGTAAAACAAGAAGAAGAAAGGACTGGAAATAAACAACAAAAAGACGATGAAGAAAAATAGCAAAAATGGTCGCAAAAAGACTGTTACATCAGTGACTATGGCTGTCATGGGGAGATCCAGACGATGATGTCAGGGGGTATGTACCCCCTCCCTCTTACCCAGGAGGGTAAAAATTGCACGGATTAAAGGAGTAAAAATACCAAGGAGGAGCTAAAGTTTTGTTGGTACCCCCCCCATAAAAATATTAATTCTGTACTCCGCCCCTAGTCTGTGTACGTGATTACGTGCAAGAAAGAGTTCTTTGGAATATAATTTATGTGTGTATCATATGGTCTGTTAAATGCATTGATTTTAGGGTTAAAAACTCTTCGTATGGTTATATATTTGCTTATTTGTATTAACTAAAAATTATTATAAAGAAATTACTGCTAGTATAATTACCATAACGCAAAGCCGATACATTAATTAATTTGTATTATAAATGTATTTGTTTGCTGTAACTAAATAATTGCACAAGTATTTCTCTGCCATTTTGTGCTGAAGCTAATTGTTAATTACAAACGATGATTGAGTTCTGGAACAAATTCTTCCTCTTTGGTTTTGGGGAATGGAATATCCCACTTATTATTTTTCTAGCCAGTGTTTTTGATAAGAAAACAATAATTACGTGTAAGATTGAAATTATACTCAAACCTACCAGAAAATAAGTGGATTATTCTGGGAGTGGATTCAAGGGGTAGTTTTTAGAGGTATTCCTCCAGAGGATCAAAAATGGGTACTAATTACAGGGTTGATGTGCAAAAGAAAAACTGATGGAGAAGCCATATTTTCTTCAGTGTTCTCCTCCCTCCCAAACATTAATTCTGTATCCGTCCCTGGATTATTCCTTATTTCCTCTTCGTAATACTTTTTTTTATAAGTTTTGTTAAATGCACATATTCTTTTTAGCATAATTTTTACATATCATTATACAAATCTTCCCCCCTTTTTTTCCTTTTCAACTCCTTCTTGAAAGTCACTGTTATTTCTGGTGGCTTATAAGAGCTTGTGGAAATATCGTTGGGTTTTTTAAAATGTATTTTTATTACAATGGCTGACGAGGTTTTTTCAATCGAATTGAAATAATGGATATACCTAATCACAAGATTTAACATTCCTTTGTTTCAATATTTTAGGTGGCGGTGTTTTGCCTTATTATTATCCTAATTTAACCGATCCTTATGCCCGTCACCCATTTAGTTACCCTAGCTACCCTAGCATCAACCCTGCTAAGACCTTTGCATGTGAATATAACCCTTTAACCCCTTTACAACAGTTCAAATACGACACATATGCCACCCCATGGATTTCAAATACAGGTCACATGGCCCAGTAGCAGATAGGTCCTCAATCAATGGTGCCTCTTGCAGTGCCACACTATCAGGATATTGGAGTGCTCCAATACGCCGTGGGAAAAAATTATCTTCAAGGTAGGGTAGTAGTGTATTTACATTATTCTGTTGTATTTTTTTTGTGTTTTTTTTTATTCATGAATTTATTCGTACCCAAAGTATGTATCGGTGATTTCTACCTTGTTTACTGCTTTGCACTTTTTATTCAATCTTACAGCAAAATTGACCAGATTTTACTTTCTTTTCATAGCTCAAAATTTGATATAGCCACAACGGGTAAAAAAATGATCGAATCATTTTCTTATCTACATTTCCCTTCAAATAGCTTTCAGGACTGAATAACTATTTAAATTACTTTCACACACATGCGTCGTTTGGGAGGGTGGTCACTTTCCCACTAATAATTTGGAGAAAAAATTATCATATAACCCGTGCCCCTTGACTCTCCGGATGTAGACCCTTTTGCCCCCCCCCCCCCATCAAAATCTGCCTTAGTTATGCCCTAGGATGGATGCTATACTATCATCAAGATGTGATCATTTTTTATACAACTCTGAAAAGTTTTGCCAGATTGGCTTCTCACAGACACTATCTGTCTTGGCTTTACTCTAATTAGCCATGGCTCTCAAGTCTTTTATCATTTCCACCCAAGCTGGTAATTCAAAATGGAGTGTTATAATGATAATAATAATAATTTATACATGTCTTCTATTACATAGATGAATGTACACAGAGGAGTATAGGAAATAAACGATAAGAAAAGTAAACTACAAAATTACACTTCTGACGAAAAGGACGACAATAAGTAGCTTACAATACTCACAATAGCTCATAAATATACATTAAATAGCTCGATAATACATAACACTAAGATACTCGTAATACATAACGCATAAACACGCATAATAAATAGCTCAGTTTTTCTAAGGTTATAGTGATGTGTCTGTAGTCGTGTGTGTTTAGTTTTATGTGTGTGTAGTCGTGTGTGTTTAGTCGTATGTGAGTTTAGTCGTATGTGTATTTAATCGTATGTGTGTTTAGTCGTATGTGTGTTTTGTCGTATGTGTGTGTAGTCGTATGTGTGTTGTCTTATGTGTGTGTAGTCGTATGTGTGTGTAACTGTGTGTGCGTAGTCGTATGTGCGTAGTTGTATGTGTGTGTAGTCGTATATGTGCGTAGTCGTATGTGTGCGTAGTCGTATGTGTGCTTAGTTGTATGTGTGTGTAGTCTTATGTGTGTGTAGTCGTATGTGTGTGTAACTGTATGTGTGCGTAGTTGTATGTGTGTGTAGTTGTATCTGTGTGTAGTCGTAAGTGTGCGTAGTCGTATGTGTGCTTAGTTGTATGTGTGTGTAGTCGTATGTGTGTGTAACTGTATGTGTTCGTAGTCGTATGTGTATAGTTGTATGTGTGTGTAGTTGTATCTGTGTGTAAGTGTGTGTACGTAATCGTATGTGCGTAGTTGTATGTGTGTGTAGTCGTATGTGTGCGTAGTCGTAAGTGTGCGTAGTCGTATATGTGCTTAGTTGTATTTGTGTTTAGTCTTATGTGTGTGTAGTCGTATGTGTGTGTAACTGTATGTGTGCGTAGTTGTATGTGTGTGTAGTTGTATCTGTGTGTAGTCGTATGTGTGCGTAGTCGTATGTGTGCTTAGTTGTATGTGTGTGTAGTCGTATGTGTGTGTAGTCGTATGTGTGTTTAACTGTATGTGTTCGTAGTCGTATGTGCATAGTTGTATGTGTGTGTAGTTGTATCTGTGTGTAGTCGTATGCGTGCGTAGTCGTATGTGTGCTTAGTTGTATGTGTGTGTAGTCGTATGTGTGTGTAGTCTTATGTGTATTTAGTCGTATGTGTGTGTAGTCGTATTTGTGTCTAGCTTTATGTCTGCGTAGTCGTATGTGCGTAGTTTTATGTTTTTGTAGTTGTGTGTGTCTGTAGTCGTATGTGTGTGTAGCCGTATGTTGTGTTTAGTCGTATATGTGTTTAGTCGTATGTGTGTGTAGTCATATGTGTGTGTAGTTGTATCTTTGTGTAGTTGTATGTGTGTGTATTCGTATGTGTTTGTAGTCGTATGTGTGTGTAGTCGTGTGTGTGTGTAGTTGTATGTGTCTGTAGTCGTATGTGTTTGTAGTTGTATGTATGTATAGTTGTATGTGTGTGTAGTCGTATGCGTGTGTAGTCGTATGTGTGTGTCGTTGTATCTGTGTGAAGTCGTATGTGTGCGTAGCCGTGTGTGTGCTTAGTTGTATGTGTGTGTAGTCGTATGTGTGTGTAGTCTTATGTATGTTTAGTCTTATGTGTGTGTAGTCGTATGTGTGTGTAACTGTATGTGTGCTTAGTCGTATGTGCGTAGTTGTATGTGTGTGTAGTTGTATCTGTTTGTAGTCGTATGTGTGCTTAGTTGTATGTGTGTGTAGTCGTATGTGTGTGTAGTTTTATGTGTGTTTAGTCGTATGTGTGTGTAGTCGTATGTGTGTCTAGCTGTATGCGTGCGTAGTCGTATGTGCGTAGTTGTATGCGTATGTAGTCGTATGTGTGTGTAGCCGTATGTTGTGTTTAGTCGTAGCTGTGTGTAGTCATATGTGTGTGTAGTTGTATCTGTGTGTAGTTTTATATGTGTGTAGTCGTATCTGTTTGTAGTCGTATGTGTGTGTAGTTGTATGTGTCTGTAGTGGTATGTGTCTGTAGTGGTATATGCCTGTATCTGTGCGTAGTCGTATGTGTGCGTAGCCGTATGTGTGCTTAGTTGTATGTGTGTGTAGTCGTATGTGTGTGTAGTCTTATGTGTGTGTAGTCTTATGTGTGTGTAGTCGTATGTGTGTGTAACTGTGTGTGTGCGTAGTCGTATGTGCGTAGTTGTATATGTGTGTAGTTGTATCTGTGTGTAGTCGTATGTGTGCTTAGTTGTATGTGTGCGTAGTCGTATGTGTCTGTAGTCTTATGTGTGCGTAGTTGTATGTGTGTGTAGTTGTATATGTGTGTAGTCGTATGTGTGTGTTCGTATGTGTGTGTTGTTGTATGTGTGTGTAGTTAAAAATTGTCAAAGAATTATGTAGAAATTACATATAATTATGTTAATCTTTATTCTAGTTTCCTTTTTTATTTCCTTTTTTTGCTGACAAGTGCAAAGAAAATTTACGAATGGAATTAAGGCCAATTTTAAACAAAACACTTTGTACCTCGATGTTTTGTAATTGATAATCGATACTCAATCGATAATCGATGTTTTTGTAATTGACATCGATAATCAAGTCTACACAATTATATGTAGGAAAAAAATGGTATGCTATTGTTTGCCGTATTAAGTTGCCCTTTTTGAAAAAAACGTCGCATTTGACCTAATACCACACTGCCCCAGTTTAAGAACAATGTACTCTCCACTATCAGCAGTATTAACCTTTGACAGGTTTGAATAGAAATAGTCGCAATAAATTTGCAAGGAAGCGTTTTCTAGACTTTCTAGATTCTTCTTTTTGGCCGGATCTTTCAAATCTATTTCTTGCAAATTTTGAAGGTTAAAACGATTATGTTAGGTTATGGTGGCTGAATTGTACAAGGACCCCTCTATTCCCCATTGACAGTTAGACGTTTTTAGAGTGCTAACAGCCGAGAGACGTCGCTGAGTCAATTTGGGCTGGTATCTGTAAGCGAAAGTAAATTTTGAAACCTTCTAAAAGAAAATACACAGGTACATTTTTATCAGTACATAAAACAGGGAACTTTATTGATTTTAGTCACAGTTTTGCCGGTTGGATAAGCTTCTTTTTAAATTTCATCCAAAACAAAAGTGAAATTAATGTTTACCCCCACCCCAATGAAGATATTTTGTTTAGTGGTGAACTGAAGTTAACTGCTGAGGTAGAATTCGAATCCTTTCAGAACCCGCAGGCAAGGGCTCATAATTGTGAAAAAAAACTAAATTTTCGTAATCTAGGCTCATATTTGATCCATTTTCTAGAAAAAAAAAGTTCACAAAATTCGTATTTTGCTTGCCATCAACTGAAAATCGTTTTTTGTATCAGTAAAAAATCAATTAAATGTTGAGGGTTATTTACTGAAAAGTAGACAAACTAGAGCATTCCAATTTTCAGAATTATCTTTTTTGTTTAGTGATTTCTCATTTTTTACGTTTTATTTTTACTTCCAGCTTGGTCACTACATTGCTCCTGTATTTTTTTTAAGCCGCCTTTCACTCTTTCTCGTGTCGTCGTTTCAGGTAGCTTAGGTCTATTAAAACAATCTCAAATCTGCCGCACATAGTTTGTCCATTATATACAGTATATTGGAGAGTGTCTATTCTTCACAAACTCTATATAAAGATAATTCCTGAATTTCTCGCCTTTGCTCACTTTTTTCTTTCATTTTATTTCTCTACATTCTTTTTTTCCACTATGGTCTTTATACATAGTATATTGGAGAGTGTCTATTCTTGACAAACTCTTTATATAAAAGAAAGTCCTTAATTTTTCACCTTTGTTCACTTTTCACTTTTTTCTTTCATGTTATTTTTCTATATTCATTTTTTCCAGATTGGTCTTTATGTGTAGTATATTAGAGTCTCTATCCCTGGAAAACTCTGTATTCAAACAGTTCGTGGTAACGAACTGTAGTAAGGAGCGACCCGGCTCAATAGTAACCAAAACTCTAAAAAATTGAATTTTGATATCAATAGCTACATCAAAAGAATTGCATTTTAATGCTTATTTTAAATATATAAGTTTCATCAAGTTTAGTCTTACCCATCAAAAGTTACAAGCCTGAGAAAATTTGTCTTATTTAGGAAAATAGGGACAAACACCCCCTAAAAGTCGTAGGATCTTAACGAAAATGACACCATCAGATTCAGCGTATCAGAGAACCCTACTGTAGAATTTTCAAGCTCCTATCTACAAAAATGTGGAATTTTGTATTTTTTGCCAGAAGACAAATCACGTGTGCGTGTTTATTTGTTTTTTTTTTTTCTTCTTCTTCTTCTTTTCCCCAGGGGTCATCGTATCGACCAAGTGGTCCTAGAATGTCGCAAGAGGGCTCATTCTAATGGAAATGAAAAGTTCTAGTGCATTTTAAAGTGACCCAAAAAATTGGAGGGCATCTAGGTCCCCTCCCACGCTCATTTGTTTCCCAGAGTCAACGGATCAAAATTTTGAGATAACCATTTTGTTCAGCATAGTCAAAAACCATAATAACTATGTCTTTGGGGATGACTTACTCCCCCACATTCCCTGGGGGAGGGGCTGCAAGTTACAAACTTTAACCAGTGTTTACATAATAATAATAATATTAATAATAATAATTTATTTTTAACCCACATCATAACAAGTTATGGCACTTGTGGAGTAACAAAAAGAAAAAAAAATGAAATACACTACAAGTAAAATACACTACAAATAGAAAAAACATTATGCTACAATGAGATTAACCGAACAGACGGACCAAAGGATGATGAGACGATAAACGATAAAAAGCTGATTCGGACAACCTTCCATACATGAGGGGCAACTTTGCACTTATATCAGGGACATCAAACTTACGAATTATCTTCCTATTGCTATACCGAGGGGGGAGATAAAGTAAAAATTTACAATATCTGAAATAAAAAATCCGAATCTGATTAATATCTTTTTTCTTTAGAAGGGGATAAAGACCAGAAAGATAAAAGACAGAATGATCACAAAATATAGCATATAGTCTACCGAGTGCACGTCTATTATACTTCCCTCGATTAGCAACTATCTTAGAATAGCCCGTTTGAATTTTCTTTTGAACATCACGAACAGTGCACTGCCGTAGGCAAGAAATTGAATTCGTAACAGTAATACCCAACCACCGAAAGGTGGAAACAAAGGGTATTGAAAAACCGCGACAGGCTAAGGGAGCATTAGAGGAAGTCGGACCATTAAAAACTAGAAATTCACATTTCTCAACATTAAGAGAAAGACCAATATTAGAAAATAGACGTGAAACTTTTGAGACCATAAACGAGAGACCTTGCTTATTTTTACACAAAAGTAAAAGGTCATCTGCATAAGCAAGATAAGAAACATCTGAGAGTCCAATAAAATAATTTGATCTAATTTCATCTAAAATACCAGAAATGCACATTTTGAATATACTAGGTGATAAAACCCCTCCCTGCTTGACACCTCGACATAAACGGACAAACGGAGATCCAGATTTATTAATTCGGAGAAAAGAATTCTCATACCAAAAACGAAGAAGAAAAATGACTGAAAGATTTACACCATTATTAAAAAGGGAAAAAAAAAAGCTTGACTGTGAACTACATTGTCAAAAGCTTTAGAAAGGTCCAAAGTACACATATAAAGTGGCGACCCCTCAGCCATGCTATTCTTAAGGGCGGAAGAAAGAACACGGTGTGCATGTTGACAACCAATACCAGCTTGAAACCCGAATTGATTCGATCCGAAATTTATATTTTCATTTAAATGAGGAATTAAAATATATTCAAGGATTTTATTCAAGTTACACGTAGTGGTTATAGGGCGATAAGATGAACTTTGAGAAGGGAGTTTTCCCCGCTTTAGAATTGAGGTGACATTTCCACAAAGAAAGCTATCCGGAACCAGAGAAGATGTTAAACACATTTGGAACAACAACTGCAAATGAAATAAAAGAACAACACACTTTGGATTTATATTATTTACACTAATACCATCAATATCAATGGATGAAGATTTTAGTTGCTTAATTGCATTTTCAACAGCAGTTATTGATACTGGAATAATATGGCCCTGATGAAGCGAAGGCAGTAGAATCTTAGAAAGTAACCGAGAATAATGTGACTGCACAAAAAAATTAATTTTGGAAAAAATTTCCGAATAGTAAACATACCAAGTTGAACTAGAAATCGAATCACTATTATAAAGATCACTTTTATCCAGCTTCTCAGAATTGATCAATTTAGACCAATCCTTTTTAGAGGCTGGAAATTCCATACCCTTATAACGAATAGATTTAAGGTATTTTTTATAATCATTCTTTGTTTTCTGCTTTATATCCGCAACAGACCCCGTTATAGGTCTACCACAATCAGCCCAAATTCCAAGCCAAAGTTTTGCCTTATTTTTAAAATTCTTTAATTCAGGATCGGCAGCCCATATAGATTTCCGCGTTTTTATACGAATACGTTCCTGGGGAACCGCAATTTTTTCAGCTTCTTTCATACATCTAATTATATCATCATAATATCTATCAAGATCACGCTTACTACCCTTTACTTGCAATTGGAGTAGATGATAAGGCACACGAATACAATTAAGCAGTGTAGATAAAGACAATATATATATAAAGCAATATCGGCTCTTTTCCAATTACTACATTTAAACCATTTAGAATTCCCAATAGGGGCAACATTGCAAAGGTTACGTTTCAGTTCAGTAGTAAATGAAAGCGATAGATGGTCAATGTCATCAGACTCAATATCAACATGAATAATCGAGCATTTTAGCTGTGATGAACTGATTATATGATCAATATTAGAAACACTACCAGATTGATGGATATAGGAGTATGATACATCTTTTTTCAGAATCACGTAAGGGGGCATGCACTCCAATATTTCTCGGGATCGATAACTTTGTTCATCCAAATCCGTGTTAAAGTCACCAAGAACTACAAAATCAAGTTTATTTTCCTTGACAAGATTCATCACGGACTTTAAAGACTTGCATGTAATAGCAAATTTATTTATTGATTCCACTGTATTATTTTTATATGGAAGATAAACATTAGCAAACACAGTACTATTTACTCTAACAGCAAGAATGTGCTTATCCGAATAAAAAAGGGATGGGTTCGAAAGAACAATACTTTTTTTTTAAATACAGGCCAGGCCTCCAGAAGGGCGGCCACGCGTGGTAACAGCATCGAAGTAAAAACCGAATGAACAGAGCTTCGATGAAGGAAATTTCTGCTAGAGGCAGTTAACAAAGTTTCTTGCGGGCAGATAACGTCGAAGTTCTCGTACAGATCGTCAATATAAGCATCTTTATTTTTTGTGCCATTGATATTGTGCGATATGATTGAAATTTGTAAAGTCATTTAGAGGTTTGTTGACTAGCAAAACCACGGAGAACGGAGCATGACATGCTAAAGGACACGTGTTCACCATTGCAATTGGCACATTTTGGTGAGGCATTGCATGGATTTTCTTTTGAACTAATATGAGGGCCGGCACAACGAGCACATTTTGGCACAGGACTGGGACAAGAAGACTGGAAGTGATGGGGCGATTGGCACTTAAAACAACACTTTGGAATTTCCTTAAACTCACTCAGTCTAAAGAATTCATAACCAATTCGTACACGTACAAGTTCAGTGACCTTGTTATTTCGCAACAATTGCCTTGGAATTATAGAGACTTTTAATCCTGACCTATGCTTCATAATTAATTCAGTAACCTTGTTATTTCGCAACAATTGGCTTGGAATTTGTAATGTCATATTTCAGTGACCTATATTTATAAATTGAACGGTTTAAATTGTGTGGTGGTTGAAAACAGGTGCCTTGAAAAGATGCCAAGTATTAGCGAACAATCGGAGGATCTGAATGACTTTGAACTTATATATTCGCCTGTGTTAAATTTTGTCCAAAGTAATTGGCAGAATTCGATTTCTGAGAAGGAAATTATTGAATATGGAGTGGATTTTTTGGCTTCACCAAAAATAGTCGAAGCTAAGGCTGACTTATGGTCGAAACTTGCGCCTGATGAAATTCCCCACTATATAACCATATAGTTATGGTTATTGGGAAGTGTACAGACGTTTTCAGGGGGATTTTATTTTTTTGGGGGGCGAGGCTGAGGAGAGGGGGCTGTGTTGGAGGATCTTTCCTTGGAGGGATCTGTCATGGGGGAAGAAAAATTCAATGACAAGGGCGCAGGATTTTCTAGCATTACTATAAGAAAACAATGAAAAATAAACATGAAAACGTTTTTTCAAATGAAAGGAAGAAGTAGCATTGAAACTTAAAACGAACAGAGATTATTACGCATATGACGGGTTCTAAAAATACTTTAGCATAAAGAGTGCGGTATTTAGGAGGAGATAAATACCTTGCTCTTTATGCTAAAGTATTTTTAGTAATTTCAACTATTTATTCTACTGCCTTTCTGATTCAGGGGTCATTTTTAAAGAATTGGGACAAAACTTACGATTTAGTGTAAAGAGCGA
This sequence comes from Artemia franciscana, assembly GCF_032884065.1. Lineage (NCBI taxonomy): Eukaryota > Metazoa > Arthropoda > Branchiopoda > Anostraca > Artemiidae > Artemia > Artemia franciscana. The sequence continues at coordinate 45,403,840 of NC_088867.1, forward strand.
GGTATTAACGAGGGTAAAACCCCCCTCGTATACATAATAAAAATACAAGGTTATGAAAGTTTGTTACGTAAGTTAATTCTAAAGTTACGTATATTTTTTACTATTAAAAACGTCCGTTAAAAATTAAAAGTTCTAGTTGCCTTTTTAAGTAACCGAAAAATTGGAGGGCAACTAGGCCTCCTTTTCCACCTCTTATTTCTCAAAATCGTCTGATAAAAACTAAGAGAAAGCCATTTAGCCAAAAAAAGAATTAATATACAAATTTCATTTTAATAATTTATGTGCGGAGAGCCAAAACCAAACATGCATTAATTCAAAAACGTTCAGAAATTAAATACAAAAAAACTAATTTTTTTAGCTGAAAGTAAGGAGCGACATTAAAACTTAAAACGAACAGAAATTACTCCGTATATGAAATGAGTTGTCCCCTCCGCAATCCCTCGCTCTTTACGCTAAAGTTTGACTCTTTGCCACAATTCTACTTTTTAAAACAATTAAAAGCTTTAGCGTAAAGAGCGAGGGTTTGCGGAGGGGACAACTCATTTCATATACGGAGTAATTTCTGTTCGTTTTAAGTTTTAATGTCGCTCCTTACTTTCAGCTAAAAAAATTAGTTTTTTTTCATTTAATATATAAAGGGAAGTCCTTAATTTTTCGCCTTGGCTCACTTTTCACTTTTTACGTTCGGGTTATTTCTCTACATTCATTTTTTTTCAGTTTATTCTTTATGTATAGTATATTGGAATGTCTATTCTTGACAAACTCTTTATATAAAGGGAAGTCCTTAATTTTTCGCCTTTGCTCACTTTTCACTTTTTTCTTTCATGTCAAGTTCAAGTTCAAGTTCATTTATTTATAAATCGCACATACATGTATATATAAATGACATAGGCCCATGGGGAGACAAGCTCGAAAAACTAGGCCTAGACAAAGATAAAATAATAACACACTACAATACAAAGATAAACATGACGGCAAAGATACAATAGCACAACAATAATATGAAAGTAGCAGCTAGCCCAGGATCATTCAATACTATTGAAAAAATTAAAAATGTCCATATTATTAAATATAAATTAATACTGGAAGATAGCTGAGAGGCCCATAATCACCCAGAGCAACGAATCATACAAAAACTTTGCCTTACTAAAAAGATACATAATTAAAAATAATCCTGAACTAAATGAAATTTAAGTTTCCTTTTTATTAAATGGATAGAGGAAAAATTATCAATAAGAGTCTTGTGAGCATCCCAGCACCGAGCTATTGACACAATTGGAGCGAATTTAGATCTCTCAGTATTATACTTGTCAATGTAGATACCCTTTTTTTGTCGAGTGTTATAATTATGTAAATCTTGTGATTTGGAGAACAAACTTTGATGGAGGTAATATGGCGGTAATTTCTTAATGTCATAATTGATTTTGAAAAGAATTGCTCCAAAAGCAAATTGTTGAGAGACTGGAAGTATATCTAGATAAGTATATAAAGATGCAGTAGAAGACTTATTTGGAAGTTCAATAGGTGATGGAATAAACAGTTTAAGGATTCTTAGGGCTTTATTTTGTAAAATCTGTATTGGTTTAATATGGCTTTTAAATGTAGATAAATATACTAGAGAACAATAATTAATATTAGTCTGAATCAGAGCAAAATAAATACTTCGTAAAGCAGAGTAGGGCAAACAAAGCTTCAACCTTCGCATTAAACCAACATACCTTGAAATCTTTAATCGTAGATTTTGAATGTGTGTTTTAAAAGATAAGCTTTCGTCAATCACAAGTCCAAGGTACTTTATCATTTTCACACGAGATATTGATAATAGATACTTTGAAGAAGTAACTTGGGTAATACGAGGGCAGATATTTGACTTTCTGCCGTAAATTATGAAATTAGTTTTTGATACATTCAAAGCAATAAAACTTGAAGAACACCAATCAAGAACATTAGAAAATGCAGTATTCAGTTTTGCCTCCAGCTCCTCGTCATTCTTTTCAGAAATTGAAACTGCCGTATCATCAGCAAAATGTGTGTTGAGACACGGGGATGTAAAAGCGCGGTGAAAATCATTTATATAAATTAAAAAAAGGAGAGGACCTAGGACAGATCCCTGAGGTACCCCAACCTTCGAAGACTGAGGTACAGGTGAAGAGAGGAAATTGCCCCCATCTAATCGTTGCTTTCTCTTATCAAGATAAGATTTAACTAGATCCAACGCCGGTCCACGCACACCACAATTATCCAATTTACTAAAAAGAATACAATGGGATATTGTATCGAATGCTTTTTTAAAATCTAAATATATTGTTGCTGGAATTTCACCTCTATCTAAGCATTCATGAATATATTGGATGAGAGCAACGACAGCATGTTCAGTGTTGTGTCCAGACCGGAAACCAAACTGGGAATTTGTGAAGAAATTAGACGATTTAAGAAAGTCATAAAACCTCTTATAAATTGCCTTCTCAAGTATTTTAGAAAATGCTGATAGAATAGAAATAGGGCGGTAATTTGATGAATTTTCAGGAGAGTCACCTTTGTGAAGCGGAACTATCCGCGCTTCTTTAAAAGCAGATGGGAAAACTCCAGTTTTAAATGAAAGATTAATTATATGCTGTAATGGTAATATTATTTCAGACAGTATTTCTTTAACAATTTTAGAACTAGACCCGTCAATTCCCTCTGATTTACCTGGATTTAGATCACATACTATTTTTGTTATTTCAGAATGAGAAATAGGCCCGAGAAAAATTGAATTACTTCGAGGAGATGGAACGTATGAAGAAAAATGTTTATTACTACGTGAATCAAACTGGTTCATTACTGATAAAATAATTTTCTCTCCTATTTTAGCAAAATAAGTATTCAAAATATCAGCCACTTTCTCCGATTTATTAGTAGTCGAACCATCTTCTAAACTAATAACTTCAGGACAATTCGACTTACTTTCTTTTTTTAAAAAATAATTAATTAAAGACCACGTTTTGCGAGGAGAATTTTGAGCTTCTTCGAAGGACTTTTTATAATACAATTGTTTTGACAAACGTATCATTGTGGTTAATTTATTTTTGAAAATTCTAAAATTTTTAATATTATAATCAGTTGGATTCTTTAACTGCTTTTTAAATAACTGATTTTTTTTCTTAACTGATATCAAAATTCCAGACGTTATCCATGGCCTTATAGGAAATTTATCTCTGCAAATTTTAATCGTAACAAATGGCAACTAGAATCAAGGCAGCAATTGAAATTTCTTAGAAAATTATCAGTTGCCATATCTGAATCCTCCGTGGATATTACCTCCTGCCAATCCAATAGTCGAAGGCTTTCATTCAGGTGCTTTAATGTTATTTTATTTATTAACCGTCCTTGACGTTCCTTACTTACCTGTGGTATTTTATAAGTAAGAGCTAAATCTGAAACCAGCAGGAAATGATCCGATATATCACTTAAAACAGCAAAATTTGCTTGAATAGGTAAAGATGTAAAAATATTATCAATGAGAGAAGCAGAACTAGGTGAAATTCTTGTAGGTATCAGGCAAGTAGGAAGCAGACACGCAGAAAAGCAAGAAGACAATAACTCAACAGAGGATTCATTTGAAGCTTCTAGAAGGTCAATATTGAAATCTCCGGAAAGGATTACATCTTTATTTTGAAAATGGGGTTGATGCAAAAAATCATGGAGTTTAGAGAGGAAAGATTTGACTGGAGAAGAAGGCGGTCGGTATACTACGCAAAAAAAAACATCTTTTTTTCCAAGACTAATTTCAGTCACCATTACTTCAAAAAGCATTTCCTCATGAGAACCTTCCAGATTTGCAATGCGTCGAAAAGAGATACCTTCTTTAACTAGTACTGCTAAACCACCCTGGCGCCTAGTCAATCGGTTTTTAAAAATAAATTGATATCCAGGAAAAACAACCTGAGGAGTCAGGTCTGTAAGAAAAGTCTCACAGAATCCAACGACATGACAAGATAGTTTATGAACTACATCGACAAGATCATCCTGTGAACTAAAAAAACCCCTACAATTTAAAAATCCTGTTCTCACAACACCGGTACTGGGAAGATCAGAAACTTCGGAAGGTAATTTATATTTTTAATTTGGAAAGTTAATTAGCCCACCGTCATTTATCTTATTTCCTGAAAATTTATCATGGCTCTGGAATATGGAAAAATCAAAAGGGTTAGACTCAAGGTATCTCAGTCTATCCCCAATACAATTATCATCCAATGTACAAAATCAGAATTATGATCCGAACTAGCAGAAACTTTCGCAAAATGCATACCGTCTGAGTCTTAAAGTAGCAAAAACAACTGAACCAGTGAGAACTCGAAAATAATGAAAGAAAAAGAAACTGCTTGAAAATAAATAGAAACAGGAGAGAGAAATGGAACATATTCATTGTAAGATGAAATGCAGACACTGAAAAATTATTGCACTCAATTACTTCATATAAATAGAAACACACACAAAAAAAGAAAGAAAAAGACATAAAATAAACACATAATAAGCTACAGAGGGACGAAAAATGGAACGTTTTTTCCCTACAGAGGAAAAAAAAAATGCAATCGTATGAACAGAGAAACATTACATACTGTAAAATAATAAAAGTAATCTCACCAAATGAAATGTCATTATTAATCACCGTAACTAGTCAATCTTAATCCACTGTGAAGACGGAGACTTTTTACATTCTAGCGATAATTTGCTCCCTTTTTGTTTAATACGTGTAAGATGAACCGAACCTGAATCACGCATCTCCTTTCCCTTAGACAATAGCTCATTCCGTAGAAAATTTAGCTTTGGTGGGAGATCACTGCAAATGCGAATTCCACTACCCTTCAACTTATTTACCTCACTGAGAATCGACTGAATGCTACGATCCGTGTCTAGCGATATAAAAACAGGGGCCGGTCGAACACTAGTTTTCCTACTAGTAATGTTTGAACTGCTATTTCTCTTAAGGCGATAACACTTTGTAAGAGAAATGTCCTCGGTAACTTGCAATTTGTCAGAAAGAAGAGACAATACGTTGCTAGTCACTGATTGATTATGCTTTTCAGCAGGCAGACCATGAACAATCAAATTTAATCTCCTTTCTCTCACTTCGATTTCCAAAAGCCTAGTCTCCAAATCGTTATTCCGCAATTTTTCTTGCTCTAGATCATTTCGAAGCTTTTTTGCTTCATCTTGTAGATTAGCATTTTCTGTTGATATTTTCCTAACTTCGTCTTGAAGAGCAACTATTGAGACCGAAAAACTTTTCTGTTCTGCTAATATTTTATCCAGTGACATTTGAAGCCGTTTCATTCCTTCATCAAACTTTGCTTGAGTGATCGCCATAATAATTGCTATAATCCGCACGTAGAAGTCTATTATTGCATCAAATTACGCAATAAAAAGTCCAAAACAATATCAAATTTAATCCTTTTAACTTGAAAAAGTAATCCGATTATAGGAGTTCACTCTTCAATAGCTAGTGAATGACTGATTCAATCTCATTTCTCTACATAATATTTTTTCACTAGCAATCGATGTGAACTTTTGGTATTACATGGCATTATTCTTTCATGTCAAATTCATTGATGTTTTTCTTATATTTTTCAGCAAGCGGTGTGAATGATCTACGACACAGAGCTTTACTACATTCTTAAGCTTAATTCGAAGTTCAATGTCAATCTGTTTATTTTTTATTGTTTCTTATTCCTGGTCGTGTTTCAGGTTAATTAAGTGTGTTATATATTGTACATATTATCTATAATTATCTTTTATCTTTCTCGGACATGTCATTTTATCATTCTATATTCACCTTTTATTTATCTGTGTCTATCTTTTATCATTTTCGGACATGTCATTTTAGCATTCTAGTATCTACTGTAAAGGGCGTGAACTTGAAATGTGCGAAAATAAGCGTCGCAACCATTGAAACCCGGTAACCGAAGTTGAACTATCTCAAGCAAATGTTCCTCTATTCCATTGTATTTTGCATATCCCAGATTGCGTACAGCCCACAGAAATTCAGTCTATTGAAGATATTGTTCAAATCTTAGTAATAAAGAATTAGTAAATCGTGGAAATATGAAGCCAAATATTTGTATAATGAGTTAACCATGAGAAAAGTCAGCTAGCTTATAGCTAAATAGAAAAATAAATATTCCAATATTGATGATTATATAGGCTATTTATGGTACCCAAAGAATAATGGAAATTACACGCACCTTTGCTTATTTACTTTGTATATTTTGTTTATGTGCAGGGATTTTTGGTCTCCTGAGAGTAAAAATTCGTTTTTGGCCATATAGATTAGAAGATAAAACATTTTCATCATTTATTAGGATGTAAATTGTTTGCATGTTTAGATATGTAGGATTGCAACTCTCTTTGAGAGTCATGGAAGCAGCTCTAACCGCACTACTTACGAACGTGGGAAGACTCGAACTTCAAGGTCGATTTTTTTTCAAATTTTTCGCCAGTACGTCAGTTTATTCTCAAGACGCTAGGTTAAATCTCTTAAATATATCGTAATTTCAGTCAGTGCTAAAAAAAAAATGAGTTGTATTTTCTAAGCTGTTCCCAGGATAAGCTATTCATTGCCGCAACAAGGATTGAGCTATGGTACAGGCTTAGCAGCAGTTATGAACTTAGAGGGAGGTTTGTAAGAAGAATATTAAAAGTTTCGAGGAAATTAATATTTTTTTTTTCGCAAAAGTTGCTCGTATTTTAAAGCTTGTAAATTAATTTAAGGAGAATAACTATGATTTTTTTCAGTATGGGTTGTACCCCATTATTTTATACCCTATGCTTGGGTATGGGTCTTCCAAACCATCTCTCTGGTATGCGTAGAATATTAATTAATCAATAAAGCCATTTCTTTTGGTTGCAACTGTGCTAATTCACGAAAATTTTGAGGTTTTTTTTTTTTTGGGGGGGGGGGAATTTATTTTATTAAATCTAAGAGTGTGGGCAATCATTTTTAAATTCTTTCTATGAGAGTACAAAAAAGGTTTTATATGGAACAGGGGGGAGATTCTACCTTCCCCTCAATTGGTACTACTGTTATGTTGCATAGTTATCAATATCTCCGTAATGAAAATTTTCACATAGCCACATCTAGAGGGAATTCTACCTTTCCCTCAATTGGCACTACTGCTATGTTGCGTAGCTATCAATTCCTCCGCAATGAAAATTTTCACGTAATCACCATTTTAGCTTCAAATATTTTTTTTTGCTATTACCACAGCCAAGCTCACGGTGTCTACTAAGCTGAAAATACAGGCAAATGAAACACAATTCGAGGAAAATGAAACGCATTTTAATATTTCCATTCTCATTCCGATGCGCCGGTTAATTCTGAAAATTAGAAAAAATGAGGTATTTTTAACTTTCGAAGGAGTGATCGGATCTTAATGAAATTTATTTAGAAGGACCTCGTAACTCAGATCTCTTATTTTGAATCCCGACTGGATCTGGTGTCATTGGGGGGAGTTGGGGGGGTGGAAATGAATGTCTTTTCATTTAATGTTCTTTCACTGCAATATCTCTTGAAATATATTTGATGGCTTGTCTGTTTGTTCAATTGTATTATCAACCGTATGATTTTGTTTTTAACTTGTGCATTTTGATTTTTTTAATTTCTTGAATATGTTTCTTACGAGCAACAGACTGGTATTCCAAAGGGTGTTTGAAGCACTCCAGGGCCAATAGACCGAACAATGTTGCCACTTCTAAAGTTTTTGTATATATATATGCAGTTCCCCAGTCTGAAAACGCAGGGCCTGAAGTCCCGCTTTTGGGCAAAATTTGCCAATCTAGGGAAGTGGTTCAACGTCGGTGGCAAAAAGAGATTTTGGTAAGTGCCAATTTAGTTTTGCAGACGGACTCTTTAGTTTTATTAGTTCAATAGTTTCAGTTTCCATTACAAATAGTACACTTTAATCCAAGCATTAGTTTGACACTGAAAATAAAGCATTAAGGGATGGTCTCTCTGCTTTTCAAACTACCATATAGGATATTAAAGCATCCCCTTCCACAGCCTCAACTATAGCTGCTAATCGGAAGAGTTCACTGTTCGCTCTGGGTGATATGGCCAAGATATCAAGAGCTGGTGAAGCTTTGTCGACGATTAAATCAGTTAAGCATTAAGAACATTTGCTACTTTCTATATGTAAAAAAAACTTGAAAGGATAGTTTATTCACAAAAAAAAAAAAAAAAAAAGTTCCAGATTCTTACTTGCTTTACCTTAAACTTTTTCACGACTTGTACCAGTGCTTTCCTAAGTGTCCAGTTTCAGCTAGATGTCATATGATTTTCTTATGACTAAGAAAACATTATTTATGAAAAAGTATTAAAAGAGCAATTAAACTGGTAGGTGAATTGTAGTTTTTTTTTTTTACTTTTTGTAGGAGCCTGAAATTCTATTATTATTGTATGTGCATATTTTCTACATATATAGCCGAAGTTTTGAATAAAAGCAGCATTTAAAGTGTTTGAATGTCTTATTACTTTTTTAATACATTTTTGAAGCATGTCCTTTGTGAAATGTTTTTCATGGGGTTAGATCACTAAAAACTTAGGGCTGAGTCGCCACTAGACCACATTTTCCTTAGATACTTTTTTATAGGATTTTGTGTGTGGGATTTCATTTTGAAAGAATCAAATCAGATTTTTAGGGATGACATCTGTCGGGCGAACAAAACAGTGAAATGGTCGATATAGCTCGTAAGAGGAAGGATATTGGATTAGTTTATATAGAATGACCGATTGATAGAATCACGAGGCATGCGTGTCTAGCTAGAATCCCATGTCTAGACATGTGTCTAGTAAGAAATCAATGTCTTGGCAACTACCATTCACAAGTAAAATTTGGTGCTTGCTTAAACAAGTTACTGGCAAGCATCCAGTTCTGGACCCTAAAACTCAAAAGTGTAGGATTTTCGACTACAGCCAATCAGAATGTGTCGAAGTTCCACTATTTTCATCACCTAAATTTACGGTGTTAAATTGAAATTTAATTTTTGTTTCTTCATTTAATCTTTTTTTTCATTTTAAGCAAATATGCAAAATCAGACATAATTGTGAAGCACGATAAACCAATTGCTGGCTTATCTCATCCAATACCTCAGTGGCAACAAAAGCAGGAATTGCAATTTGAAAGTTTTTCCAGCATAAGTTCATTTCATTGGTTAGATATTATGACTTTAATTCATTTGAAAATGAATTTGTAGTTTTAACTAACCAATGAATTCTAGTTGTGAACGGTTATTGCCAAGACTTTGATTTCTGGCAAGACACGTGTCTTGACATTGGATTCTATCTAGATACGCATGTGAACGCCGCTTATTGCTAAACTGAAGAATTTCAGCCTTCACGGGGTATTCTCAGGAGGTAAAGCCATTGGGAGTAGTAAAAAGAGTATGATAGCTTACAAAACTTAAGCAGCTTCCACACGCCCGTTCAGCAAAACCCATGCCTATACATGTGTTTCAGGCCATGCAGTTGCTCAAGCATGGAAATTCTAGACTCAAGAACTGGATACTCAGCCGTAACTTGTTGCAGCCAAGCAACAAATTCTACATATGAACGGGGACCACCTAGTTGTTAATGTTCAGACATACACGTGACTAGACATGCAAGTCTAAATATACATACATCTCTGTGCTGCTCTGATAACATCGAGTAGAAATTTCATCAACAAACTCTTATGATAAACTATCGAAAATTCTTGCTTTATAAAAAGAATATTATTTTAATGTATCTCTGTGCCAGAAAATAACCAATTCTTGTTTTTGACTATTCAGATAATGCGGAATCTAGCTTATCATGTGTTGTCTACTGTCCTTATCACTAAGAAGCTGTGACTCCAGGTATACGGAAAAGCTTGATTAACAGAGCCCAATTTTTGAATTACAAATGTATTTCTCTTGAAGATGTAGGGATTAATTGAGAAGGAGTGGTAGTTTTTTTCTTCTTTTAAACGAGAAGGCATTGAAATGTTGGAATTAGGCAAATCTAAAAATAAAATTTGAAATTGATTTAGACCTCCTTGCCATCAGGAGAACATTGTCATGTCCAAAATCAAAGGGCGCTTCTCACACATTCTTAAAAATGACTCAGGCTCCTAAGAGCGTTGTAGTCATGCGTGTCAGCAAGGGCGGAGGCATGCCCCCCCCCTGGAAATTTGGAGCTATAAAGTAACTGTAAGCAAACCAAAGGAAAGAGAGCAGAATAGGAAAAAAACGTGTGTTGCCTTATTATTGGCTGCCTGCCAATAATTTCTGACCTTTAATAAAATAAGCATAAGTTCTAATTTCTGACTGAGTGAGCTTTCTCTAGTTTTCCACAAACATTTTTCTTTATGATTTGGTTAGAACAATAACAAAAAATCAAATTGTTACATAGTAATGAATGGTAATTGAATAACGACCCTTGTCAATAACGAGAGTATGTGAATCTAACTATTAAATCGAAGAATCAGCTATTTATGGTGATCCTAAATATGCATTTGTTTATCAGTAATTAGTGCAGTTGCTAGTACACAAGAAAGTTCGTATTATTATAGAAAACAACTCAGCAAGGGGCAATTTCGGTAAGAATATGGCGTTAACTTTTGCTTCAATTGCAAAAGTACCCATGAGCTGACATGTGAAGCCACTATAACCAGAAATGTTCCCCCTGAACCACATGTTGCGAATTTCTGTCTTCCCTCTGAACGGATACGTTTTATTATCTTTTTTTCTCCATAAGCGATAGTATACATCTATTTGTCACTTTGAAAAATATTTAATTTTTTACAGTTATGAAGTATGAAGTTTTACAGAAGTCAACATTGGACAAAAAATTTATTGGTTTTCTTAATCTTAGCTTTAAAGTTTTACGTTGAACACACTACTTTGATAAAACAAGACTCGAAAACAAATTTTTGACAGTAAAAAGAAGTGAACATTTTGCTTTTCAGCCCCGTTGTGACAGTACAATCCTGAAATATCATCTCGACAGCCTAAAGAAGTTAGGATTTTAAATTTCCCCTGCTTGTTATTAAGAAATGAAGATTTTCGCATCCCTGTTGGCTTTTGTGGTAATACGGACAGATTCCCTTGATAAACCTAAATTTAATTAAATATTTTTTGACAGTATGCAACATTTGTAAAATCTAACAGAGACCGCACAAAGTGAGTGAAACCTTGCTTCAAACTTGTTTCCAAAAGAAACAGTCTTAATGATTAAAAACTTATTAAAACCTCAACTATTAAATACCAATTACAAAAAAAATCGTCCCAAAGCAGAGCAAACAGTCCCTACCACAAATCCACCACCTTTTCAAGGGGGGCGCCACCCCCCCCCTCCGCGCCTCAACCTGGATCCGCCACTGCAGGGGCGTGATTCTGATGCGAATTGGCTGAAGTTACCTATTCAAGAACCCAGAAACAGAAAAACTTAAGTAAATTTTAATTTCCCAGAGGACGACAAAATGTTATCAATGAAGAAGCTGTAATTACTTTAAACAAGGCGTCTTGTTTTTAGCTGTCTTTAGTACTTACCCATTTATCCTTTTTTATAGCCTTGGTGGTGAAACAAAAAAAAAATGTTCCGTAAATGAGAGGTTTTAGCAATATATTGGACCAAGTACAGGCTTTCAAAGTTCTAAGATTAAACTTGGCTAAGATAAGTTTGATAAATGATGATCAAAAATGGGCCAAATTCGCACTTCAAAGACTATAAATAAAAAAATGTATAAAGATCAACTTATTGAAAAGTTTAAAGAGAAAAACAAAGCTAAAACTTGCATAATGAATTAAAACGAATAAAAACCAAAGACAAGTTAGTGATATGAGCGGTGTTACAGCCCAATTAAGTAAAAAGGCTTTAAAAGTAATTTAATAAACTCAAATAAATAGAATGATTATTAAAAAAGGGGGGAGGGGTATCTCTCAACTTCTGATGAACAGTGAGCATTATGTAACTAGTTCATTGTGACATATTGTATGAAGTTCAACATAAAAAGGGGCGTTTTTGGGTTGTTTTACGATCATAAAGTCTTTTCAAGTCATTTGTTTCACCATTGGGATATCTGACTGTTCAGTCTGTGGAGAGAAGATGGTGTAAACCACAGGTTCACGAGTAAACTAAAAGGTGTGCAGCCTCAGAGACTCATTATAATTAGTGAACGAAAGCAAAAGAACCACCAACAAGTTCAAGACTCGGGTTATGTTATTGTTTATGCCATATTACCAACAAAAACTAGTAGTAACTTCAGCATCGAGATCCAACCAATATCGCGTTGAACCTAATAAGGCAGAAACCCAATTTAAGATAAGGAATGCTCAAAACAAATATACTAAAAGTAAATATATTTACAAAGAATAAATTCATCACATTAATGTCGAAATTTTATATTTATGAGAATTGACAAGGCTGTCACCACACAGATCTTTTTCATGTATGGATTGGATTTTCATGTATGGATTGGAATGTATGGATTTGGGCTATCAAATAAAATGTTAGGTAAAATAAGTTAGTTTGACTTGACTCAAAGGTCCATCGATGATATTATTTACTTTCTATTGTCGTTTCTCAATTTGGCAGGGACAGATTACTACAAAATTACGCCATTGAGTAAGTGATTATCACATAGACTACTCACAAACATTAGCCCATTTTTTCAATGTGCTAAGATCTTACAGCTCACTAGTATTAGCAAATAATCAAATATTTCTGTCCAATAAAACTTTGAAGAGAGAACTTTGATGGTAGTCTCATCAAAGTCCTCAGACCACTGGCCAAAGCAAATTGAAGGGAAATGTTTTCAATAGAACAGTCTTAAGAGGTAAAATTAGACCCCTTATGTTTTCATTAAAGCTGTTTTCTAGTAACAGATATTAGAAGATAGAATTGCTGAGAAAAACGGGGCTATTAGCTATAGTATAATCTGGCTTAGATTAATTTATTAATTTAGGCATACAGATTTAAACTCATAAAAATAAATTTACCAACACATAAGTTAAATCATCAAATCGGTATAAATTTCACCGAAAACATATAAAAATGAAAAAAAAATATTACAACATGGACCATTTTCAAATTTTAGGGATTTCCCCCCCCCCTTCAGATAAGCTTTATTGAATGGAGATGATGGGGCTATAACATTGAAAGTTAGCTCTGAGTTAAAGTAGATTTGTTTTACAGGGCTAATTCTGAAGTAATTTTAATCTTTATTTACATCCTACTGCTGTTTATTGATGATTTTATTTCTCTTTGTTGAGAATAGATTAGCCTGTTATGAAAATACGCCACTCAGGAACTGATAGTTTAATGCTCATATACAGTAGTTTGTTAATATTTTGGAAAAGAAAGTAATGATTGATTTAAAAAAAATATTTTCCTTAAAATTTTCTTTTATGAAACATACTTCGAGAAGAAGTTGATTCTTTTTCCATTTTCTTGTGAATTGAAATCCTTTATATTTATAACATTAAGAAAAGTCAGTCATTATAGAATGCAACAAAAATATGGACAATAATGAAAAAAGTATTCAACCTGGAGATGCTGTACTGGTTGAAGATATTGTTAATCAGTTAAAATCTCAAGGAATATTTGGTCAGTGGAGAAAAGACTGTCTAGCTGATGTAGACACAAAGGTAAAATTAAATGGGCCTGCTTTGAATTAACTGAACAGAAGACAGGGTAGGGTGTAGCTTACCAGTTTCTGGAATCTAAAAATATCGTTTAGGTTTAAATATAGATGATACAATATACAGTTATTAAAGTTCATATAAGATATACCACAGAAAAGCTTCTGGACTAGGAATTTGAAATTCACTAGCTTATAGGCTAGTCAAGCTATAGGCCATATGTTAGATACAATATTCCTATTGAGGAATTTGTAAAAGTTTGTGAAGCCCCATATCTAATTTAAAGTTTAGCTAACTTTGCTAGGCCTAGGGTAAAGTTCTAGTTTTGGGGCTTCTTGCTACCTTGGAAAGCATTTAATTCAGGTAAATAGAACTTTCAGAAATGAATATATGGTCTGAAATAGGCTATAATTCATTTGAAAAAAACTGACAGTTTTGAAAATTTAAGCTGAAAACAATTTTGTTGTACTTTGTTCAAGCAGAAGATTACGGGGGGAGGGGGGGTTTCTTCTAGCGTTGTTGGATTGTAGAGTTTTTTATGAATTGAAGTTGGATTGTGGCATGGGAGCTTTATAGATAAGGGAAACAGACTAGGAGGGTTCTATTGACAAGTCTCTATAACCATGGAGATGAAATCATTATCATGACGTTTTGGTCTGCCGAGATGGGCAGATTCCCTTGGGAACTAACCAGTAGACAATAGGATCTGTACCTGTACATTGACGCAAAGACAAACACAATTATTAACAATAATTTTATTTTCTTACTTCATATACAACTTTAGGTAAAATGACTCCAATGAAAGATAGCAGTATAATGTGCATCAGAGAGTGACTACCAAAAACTGAATTGCACTCCTAACTTTTGGTTCACCTTATATATCCCGAATCAACCCGGATTTCTAAATTAAGCACTGGGTAGACCTCAGAAATGTTGCAACACAACTCTTATTTTGATTATACAACATAAATCTAATTTTGGTAGTCAAAAAAAGTATCATTTTGTATTGTTTTCGACTACCAAAATTGGTAGCTGTAAAATTTGCTGTAATTGCGAAATTGTAACCAAAATTGCTTGCTGTAAAACTATCATTAAAAACTATCAAAAAAGGTATTATTTTCGACTACCAAAATTGGTAGCTGCAAAACTTGCTGTAATTGCGAAATTGTAAGCAAAATTGCTTGCTGTGAAACTTGTGCCAAAAAAGTAAAACTTTGTTTTACTTTTGTAAAATTTTTGTTTGAAACCTTCTAAAGTGAACGAAATGAGAGACTTGGTTTTGAGTTCTGAAAGGAGGGGGGGAGGGGGTTGCTGGTCCATATGTTACATATCCCCTATCCCGCTGTAGATTGACGCCCTCGTCAATCAGAACGTTCCCTGTCCTTAAATTTTATCTTTCATACAGTTTCTTATTGTCAATATATTCTTATTTTAATTCTTTCACCACAAAAATGATTATTCAAAGAGAACGTATATCAAACACCTTGTATTGAACCTACACCTTACACTTGAATTATATTAATACATCACTTGACATGAATAAGGTTTATACGTGAATACCTGGTTTCAAAATTTTTTTATTTTTTTTGTATTTATTTAGTTTTTAATTGATCACAGGTATTCTTACAATAAAGTGTAAAATATACAACATTATATAAAAAGAATTACCACTTGCACTTTTATTAAGTTTCAACTATTCACTACTTGGCACTTTTTAATTGTTCATCACTTAGTATTTCGGGAATATTACACACCGATCACAATTCTCGTGTCCTTGCCCTATTTACTGATTGAACTAATATAATGTCATTCTTTAATTTATCACCCTTAAGTTTTTTTTGTTTCTTGAAAATTTAGCAACCGTACAGTCTGTCTTGTTATTACGCTTTTACAAAATGGGAAGTGCAGGACTTGGAACACCTATCCCCAGGAGTTTAAGTACAAAAGTACACACGGTACTACGGTTCTTCCGTTCCTTTCCCGCTCCCTTCTGTATTTTAAGCGTTATTCTTATTGTCTTTAATTTATTTGACTGAGGTAGTATTTAAAACCTTACTTTGTGGTTGACTCTAAAGTTTATAAGAATAGGAATTTAGAATGTTCTGTTTGAATCTTCATCTAGGTCTGATGTTGCTGATATCGGGTCTCCATGTTGAATTAGGTTACCATCTTTGGTGCCTTCGTGGGTATGTTGTGGTTGTATTTGCTGGCTGGAGGTTACGTCTTCTCTAGCCTACGGTGTTCAGTCAGAAAGATGAAAATGATTGTAGTATGGTAGATGGCGCTATTTGAGGTGTCATGTGGGTGATAGCCTTCTGGTTGAATCAGGTGTTTTCGGGCATTCTTCGGCGGTTGACGAATCATGATAGGCGTTTTCCAGTTTTTGACCATGACGTATCGTCGGTCAATGTCAAGAGTATGCCAAGTTCTGTAATAAAAAAAAATTTCCAGGCAGAATCATATGGTTATTAAATAGAATAGTAACAATAGTATATAATTATAAAAGCGATGGTTGTAATTAACATTAACTATTGTGACATTTAATTGCACTTGTTTCAAGAATGATTGAGTATATGATTAGTATATGATTATATGATTAAACAAGTAACACTGTTTAAAAGCGTTGGTTAAGAACATAATTAATTTTGAGGTTTTTTCTTTTTTTTGTATCTTTCTAATCCTTTATACTCCCAACGCAAGGCTTTGTAGAAAAGTAACGTCTTTTTATAGCGTCATAGCCTTTCTATTGCCATGTATTAGGAATATTTAGTTTAGGAACACAATATCGAAAATTACAAGAGACAACCTCCACTCTCTTGTTTATATTAAAAAGGGACAAGTGATTTATACTTGTCAGAGGTCTAGATTTTACATAAAAATTTTCTGCCAAATATTTATATTTTTGATGTAATTCCGCCAAAAAGAAATACAATTAAATTGTATCTTAGCCTTTTAGCTGTAATACACCAACAATATTTATTAAGGTAGGGACTGGATATATGAATATATGGGAAAAAGACCTCGATTTTCCTATACTGTTATATCCTCCCTTTATAATGGCTTAAATATAATCAGGAGCCGTAGGGTTTAATTGGTGCATTTCTTGTGCATCAATTACATCGTTTTTTTTTCGTCTCAAGAGCTTTCCATAGTTTACTGTGAGTAGCGCTCTCATTGTTAGAGATATAAGAAATACCATAAATATGGTGATTATTATATTGTACCAGGAATTTGGTGAGAATAATCCGTATTGACTTTCCACATACTTTAATCTTTGGTCTTCGGTCGTGAACAACGGTATTTGTAGGTCTAATGCCTCTTTTATTTTTGCTAACTGCATAGTACCCTTAATTTTCTCTATCCTGGGCCATAGTGACATTTTTGATTCTTCGTTGTTCATGTTTTGTATCGTATAAGACAAATTTATTCCTTGGAAATGTATTATTTTTGGGCTCATAACATTTGTGCTAGTTGTGATCAAAGGTGTTTGTACAGTTGTTTCTTTTGTCACGAGTCGGCAACCTTGTTTTATTGTAATTGTTCCAACGTCCTGTAATAGTATTTCGGTTCGATAACTGGGGTCAATCTTTTCTGTATTGTTATAGCATGATAGAGTTCCTACCGTCTTTCTAGGTACAGTAAATAGCCATAAGTCATTTCGTAAATTAATGAAGATTTCTCTTTTTGTGCTTCCTACTAAAGCATCACATAAGCTGGGAATATCTTGCTGTTGTGATTCCTTTAGGTAGAGATCTAGTATGCATAATCCGATTTTTACATTATATATAGGTAGCGTTAGTTGGCAGACTAAATTCTTAAGAGATACGCATTCTTTTAAATCCTGTGAATTGGCTAGTGCATATTTCCTTCTGTCTTGATCAATTAGCATATATTCTGCTTCAGGCGTAATGCTCATGAAAGAATTGGTCTCTTTAATATTAATTGGAAAAGTAGATATTTTGTATAGATCAAATATGGACTGTTGATTAATTAGTGGGATTGTTACGACAGCAAACAGTTGTTTATTAATTTCAGTAATATGCACCTTTAGTTTGGTATAATATAAGAACAAGTTAGCTACTTCTGGTTCTACTGGTAAGCCGAGACCAAAGGTTAAGTGAGTTTTTATTTCGTTTAGGATGTTCTTAAGGTCAGAAGGATCTACTAAGTCGTAAGAAAGGGCTCCTCCTGTTAATTCAAATAACGCGAATTCAAATTTATTGACATCAGTAGCTAAGTTCAACAAAGACATAATGACAATGTCGAGTGATACCATTGTTAGGCTGGAATCGGAGATTATTCTGTCTACTTCATTTTTTAAATAATTCATTGTGTTGACCGTTCTTGAGATTTTTTTAGAAATGGCCTCAATTTTGTCTTTTTGATAGTTGGCTATACTTGCTTGTATTTTTTGTACATGGAGTGTTGTATTCATGGCTGTATTGAGCCTTTTAACATTATCTCTCAATATATTTAAATCTTCCTCGGTTGACAAACCGAATAATCGAGATGCAAGCTCCCCTACTATTGGGATTAAACTTGTTGATCTTTTATATTTACTCCTACGGAAAAATACTTCAAATATACGTGCTGTGCTTTGTTTAAGTTTTTGTATTTCTGTATTGAATAGTTCAAATAACGCTTCCAACCTTTGTCTATATAATATGAGGAAGGCCTGATGGGTTGATATTTTATGAGCATTTTCCATGGTTAATTCCGGGAGGGGTTCTAATTCAGTCTTCGCTGGTTCGTCAGCCATGGCTAGTCGTGCGCAAGTTTTTTTACCGTCTATACTCCAACATTCTCTCCAGTGGTTTTCATCTTGGCATTTTTTGTCCCCTTCCATGCATTCTGTTCTGCTATAATCGGTGTCGACGAAAGGGATTTGCCATCTAACTTGTATTCTGCCTCTTTTCTTTGACGTCGAAATTAAACTAGTGGATCGACATGGTTGCCTTACTGTTATTAAAATTTTATTATTTCTACTTGGTACTAGTACACTAGGGACAATTTCTGTAGTAATTTCTCACATTGAAGTGTCTAATTCTATTGGTTGTGGGTCATTAATCAGAGGGTTTGATGTGGGGAATGTTTCTGCCATTTCTATTATTGGGTTAAGTTCAGTTTCGATCGTTGTTGGAGTAAACTAAGTTTCTGCTGTGGTTTCCTCGTTCTGAGTATTGTACTTCCAGAAGGTCGTCGTTTCATATTTCCTTGAAGTGCTTTTAGAAGTCTTCATTATTTCGTTTAAGTTTTCTTCGGTATTAGAAGTAAGACGTGGAATATGGGAGGTCGTGTTTATTTTGGTAGCTTCTGTTGTAACGTGTATTATTCTACAGAAATATTGACATTTAAATTTGTATTTCGGTTTGCTGGTACCATTAGTGGAATTTGATCCTACTTCAATATTTTCTATACCCCTTATTATCTCTGGTATTTTATTTGTTCGTGTTACAAGGTCAGATACAATGTTTGTTGTTTGGGTTTCAATTGCAGCGGTTTGTTGTGTGTTTGGGGAAATATTTGTTATATCTTTCTTTTCAACTTCTGTTGGCTTTATTTCAGAAAAATTTATTTCTCCTTGTACGGGTTTATTCTCAGCCTTGATAGCTCGTTTTGGTCCATTCCATAGTTCTTTGAAGAAATTCCATACTGTGGGCAATTCGTTTAATAATGCATATTGTCCATCGTAAAATTTTCCTTGTCTAATTTGGGTCTTATTTGGTTTGATTATGTTTTGGGTCTCTTTATCGTTGTCTAAGTTTTGGTTTTCACTAATAGATCTCTTTTTTCTTTTTTCAATAGCTTTTCTGAGTCCTATAGCTTTATCAATTTTGGCCATTTTTGTATCAAAATCATCAACTATTTTCTTTATTTTGATTTTGGGATAGGTAGGAGATGGATAGGTAAGGGAAGGTATATCTTTCTTTTCTTTATGGTTGCTTTTGCTTGCTTGCAGTCCCTTGTCCAATTTTAGAAATTGAAAGATTGATTCCTTTAAGTCATAGGTATTTTTCTCTAGCCTTAATACTTGTTGAAATAAAGTTTCGAATGGTTTAGGGTCTAGTTTCATAAATATTTTCCACGCGTTGTTACTGGTCAGAAGTGAGTTTTCATGCTTGAAAATCATTCCATGTTTTATGATATCTTGTGTGTTGGAATGGACGCACAGGGTCATCAATATTGTTATCAACTTCATTATTTCTAGAAGAGTTATTTCAGTGATTAGCGGAAATAAGATTTTTTATTTTTTTTTTTGGGGGGGGGGGTTGTGTTAAACTTTGTTGGAGCTATACCACCTTAATTATTTTTTTTTCCTTTACCACTTCCGCCAATATTAGGTGTTAATATCATTAGTATATAACACAAACCGTATAAAGTAAATTAATTTTCTCTTTTCCAAGGAATTATGTTAGTCTTCTCTCTTTAAATTAAAGTTTAAGTTTTTTTTACAGATTTTTTATTATTTATATTAAAGATAGGTCCTTTTTCATCAATTTCTTTAAATTCTGATTTTAAAGATTCACTTGTTCTAAAATTTATTATTAGTATATGGTCGCTGTTTTTTATATTAATATACATAAGATAATCTACAAGACATTTTGGTATTTTAAAACTTTCTAATGTATGGTTAGTGCTAAATTTTTGCATAATTGTCCGTATTTTGTTTCTACATAGTCCTTTTAAACTTGATTGATTAGTTGTATTGCAATTTATTTTATATTTGAATAAATTATAACCAAAAGAATGATTGACAAATTCTACTATAGTTTCAGATACGATGATGTCTGTTCCCGGAAAGATTTTTGACCATAAGTATTGTTTATTTTTGTAAAAATGTACAGTTAGTTTCTTTAGTGCATCGTAATCTTCTCTATGTAAAACGGGACATCCTTCTAAGATTTCATTTTGTAAATTATTATTGACGTATTTGTTGTAAACTGAGAGAATTAAGTTTGATTTAATTGATAATTTTAAGTCTTTTTCCACTAATATTAATATGAGATGTAAAGGCCAGATAATTGTGAAGTCATTTACATCACAAAATATCTAGATGTTCGGTAATTAGTTCTCCTATCAGGGGGTAATTCTTATTGGTGATTTTATCAAGTATTGTTTTAAATGTTATTGATGAAAATTTTCTTATATACTCATAACCCTCCCCGACTACTTCTTCTCAAAATTGACAATTTAATATTACATTCATTACATCCTTAATTAAATAGCTTTTAAATATGATTGGTGTTCTTAAAAATTTATAATTTAGATTTCTCACTGCATTAATAATCAAGCTGTTCCAAATTCCTTCGTTTAATTCATGGTTAAACTTGTATAAATTAGGTAAACTATAATAGTTTTCATGAGAAACAGGTTTTATTTGGTCTAGGAGGTTATATTGTGTTTCATTTTTCTCGAGATTAGGGTTACTCCTTGTTCTTCTTATAGGCATTTTGTTAGTTTTATTAATTCAAGCAGGATATAATTTATATTTACCTGTTATTGTGGGATTAAGTTGTGGCTTATCTAGAAATAGTATTATATTAATATATATATTTTTTTTATTTTTTTTTTATTTTAGAATTTAAATTTATTATTTCTATAGGGTCTTTTATTAAAAAGTATTTAACAAAGTATATTATTATTTTTTTTCGCAATTCCAACGAAATCTTGCTTCAAGGTAATAGTGGTCTGATCCATTTTGACTATTAGGTAATGATCCTATTTTTAAGCAGTCCGTGTATGTTGGGGGACGAAGCCTTTCTAATAGTATTACTTCTTGTTTTTCATGTTTGTTCAATTTTTCGTCAATATTACTGTAGAGAATATAGTCAACTAAATTGTAACAAGTCGAATTCAAACGAACTTTTGGAAATTTATCTGAATTATAAACACTTGTAAAGGCAAATTTATGCGTTAATGTACCGGATGAAAAAATTTCTTCTTCAATGCAGTTATTCTGTTTTAGTTCTTGTAAGTAATGACAAGAATCAGAAATATATAGCTCCTTTGGGAGAAAGGTTTTCCCAATTTTTTGTGAACCACAGTCAGTTAGTTTTTTTATATCTAGGTGTTCATACTTAAGCCTTCCTTGGCTTAAAAAAGAGTATAATTTGCTTGAAGGGGTTAAATTTAAATCACCACAAAGAATAACTGGAAAGTAGTTAGTATTTTTGCAAGCAACGCGGTTAATTTGTGCAAGAAGTACTTGGAGTTGGGCTAAACGCACATCTTCTCTTTTACGGTTGTATAACAAATGCGTGTTTACAATGCATATCTGTTTATCCGGGATCTTAAATGGGGTGAGAATAGAAATAAGTGCAATGTTATCTCGATTAAGTAGATCTATTCCATTCTTTAGCATTTCTAAGGAATGATCTTCTTTTAGGCTAAATTTACATTTCTTAAAAAAGGTGGCACACCCATCAATCTTTCCTTGGGTTTTTTGTTTAAACACTCCGTCATACCCCTGAGATTGAAAATACGATAAGTAGGTTTTATAATAATAGTCAGCCCCCACTTCCTGTAAGCATACAATATCTGCGTTTTACATTTTGAACTGGTTAAAGAGTCTTTTTTTTCTATCTGGCCATTTTAAATTTTCTTCGTTACATTTATAGTACAAATACGGCATTGTTTCGATATACCCTTGAGCTAGTACATTATATGACATAATTGTAAAATTTAAAGATTGAGTTTCTTGGTTTTCGTTTGGCCTTTGACAATTTCTTGGAGTTTCCCACTTTCTGATTTCCGTTAGATTCATTTTCTTACAATCCTTCCCTTTTTTGAACTTGGTGTTAATTGGTATTACTATTAAGCAGTATATAAGTTTAAGGTTACCTGTTTGGCTTGGTATTCAGTTGATGATCTGGAAATATTATGGTGTTAATTTATTTATGTCAGAAGGACTTAAGGTATTTTACTTCTATATGCAAATTTTTTTGCGGCGCACAATGTGGCACAATATGGCGTAAGGAACAGCGCATTGAGTGTTTTTCACTCAGCGCGTCGTAACCATTCAATGGACATATTTATTAAATATATAACGATGTCTTGAACTAGTTAACATTTTAAGTGTTAACTAGGTTAATAGGTAAACCTAATAGTTTCTATTTAATGAATATAAAATGATTGCACTTTTTAATTTTTTCTTGAATATAAACTTTGGTTAGCCAAAGTGTAGTGAATATTTAAGTGCGATCTTGATACCGCAGGGAGGATGAAGTAGATTTGATGCCAAGTATGAATGTCTGTTAGATATTGCAAGTTATGGCTATATTAATGTCGTTTTTTAGCTAAAAATTATTATTCGAAGCCACTAAATTTATTTAATAGTAGGGAGGCGAACTAAGAATATGCCCGAAAGGAGTATGACAATTATAAAATTGCAAAGTAAATTTGAACAAGTTTGGCTATGACTACAATTTACGAAGACGCTTGTTGTCACTTGACTATTTGTAATAATTTTTTGTTAAGGCTACTAATGAGTTTTTATTTACTATTATTTGATGGTTATCTCTATAAGCTTTATGTTTTGCAATATTTTAGTTTTTATGGTAGATAAAGTGACAGCGATTCCTATAGGGCAGGTGTTAGTTATAGTTGTGTTAATAAGCTTTTGCGTTAAGGAATTATTATTGCGGTAGACTATAGTAACAAATTAGTAGCAAAAATTTTTTTTTTCGTTATTCTTGTTAAATAAAATAGTTTTGGGACCTACTCACAATACTTAGCGGTTTTTGATGAAACAGGCCAATTTTTCAATTTTTGATTAGGCAGACTTCCTGAAAAGTATTTTCTTTAGGGACTATATATTACAGGATGATTTCTTAGCGAAACCAATTACAATTAGCAAAAAAAAATGACTATTTTTTTTTTTCCTTTATTTTATCCAAGGCTGATAGATTTTTTATATTAAAAATCTAATTTATCTGCTTTTTTGACAACCCGGCCGGATCTTGTTGTTATCTGTTCTTCTTTAGGCTCCGTTTTTTTCTTTGGTTTTGCTAGTGATATTAAGTCAAATTTTTTATACTGTTTTTTCAGAAATTTTGACCTTTTAATTGTGCTTTTTTTGCCTGGGCCGCTGCACTGGGTGGTCTTATTTCTTCCGATTCCTTGAACTTATCTGAGTCTGATTCACTAT
The DNA here is from genome assembly GCF_032884065.1 of Artemia franciscana. Classification (NCBI taxonomy): domain Eukaryota; kingdom Metazoa; phylum Arthropoda; class Branchiopoda; order Anostraca; family Artemiidae; genus Artemia; species Artemia franciscana. The sequence continues at coordinate 45,427,622 of NC_088867.1, forward strand.
CCGTATCTGAGGAACTAGTATTTGTGGATTTATCGCCTGGTTCTTTTGAAGAAGAAGAAGTTTGAGATTTAGGCGTTGATCCTGCTTGTGCTTCAAAAATTTCTTCGCCTCGCGAAGTAGAGGGTCTACTAATAGATTCGTCCTGTTGATTTCTGGGCTCGGGAGAATTGAACGATTCTTGGAAGCTTTGGGAGGATTCAAATGTCTTCTTGGGGTGCCTCCATTGCTTGAAATCCATATCTTCCGGGGGGTGGGGGGTTTTGCATTAAGGTTTCCTTCCAAGATACCCAGTCCTTTGGTTTTGCCTTTGAGACGGTTATATCGTGATACTGTTGTTCATCAGTAGCTGGATTAGTATAAAATGTATTCTGTCTAGTCTTAATTGGGTAATTAATGATAACCATTGCTTCTCTTAATGTTTGTTTTTGGGGTTGTATGTCCTTTTGTGACTCTATGTCCCCAAGAGTCTGTATAGCCTTATTTAATTCATCGTGTAACGATAAAGGTCTGTCTATCGGTGAAACAGGGTTTACCAGATTGTCGGGGAAACGGTTTGGGGGGTAAGGGGTTGAAATTTTATCTGGAAAAAATTGTGATTTTGGAGAAATCGTATAGTCCAATCCTTCTGACTCCTCACTGGAAGATGAATCACTATTCCTCCGTCTCCGCGTAACGGGGGTACTTTTTTGTGGGGTAACCATATTTGTCATAGTTAGAAATTCATTAAATTTTTCTTCGTCACTACTGTTTTCAAAATATCCTTGTTTAAAATTAAAAGGTTTAAGCTCACTTGGTCTAGAACGAGGTGGTTCATTTTCGTCCTCTGAGGTATTTGATGTTGAAGGTTGGGGGGTCCATGTTTCTGTGAATTTTGCCCTTTTTATACGACTAACATGCGTTTTATAGGTTTTTCCTGTTTTTGGTTTTAATAGTTTAAATGTAACATTATTATCATATCTCTTAATTATTCTTAACGGTCCCAGGTATCGGTCCGAAAGCTTCTTGCCGTCCGATTTGTTTTCATTTTTTAAGTAAACGCAATCTCCTACTTGGAAATCGAGTTTACCTTTGACGTTAGGAATACTTTTTGCCTCTTGCTTCCTTTTTGATTTTTCTATTTCTTGTTTTACAAGTTTATAAGTTTTCCTCATTCTATTGATAAATTCCTGTTTATAATCTTGAGAATCATTATAAAATTGTCGCGACTGTATAATTTCATTATAGGGGATTCTAAAGTCTCGTCCGAATAATATATTTAAATGGGTTATCGCGTATGACATGGGAATAAGCTGTATTAATTATATTTGTTAAATAAGGTAAGGTTTCGTGTCAATCCCTGATATTTTCTTTCGTATAAATACTTAAAATATTAGAGAATAGTTTGTGTCTGTTCTCTATTTTCCCATTGGCCTGGGGGTGATAGGGGCTCGATACCAATTTACTTATTTGAAGAAAAGACATTAAATCCTTGGTTACTTTTGACACGAAGTTAGGGCCATCATCGCTTAATACTGTTTTAGGAATACCGAAATTAAGGAATATTTTAGCGAGAGCTTTTGACGTTGCATACGCGCTTTGACTTTTTAATGGTTTAGCAAATGTGAAACCGAAAAAGTGATCAATTATTGACAGTACACAGGTGTGTTCTTCATTAGACGTGGGTAGTCCTCTGCTAGTATCATATGAATCAAAAGAAACTATATCAAATAGGAACCGGGCCGTAGGCGTTCTTCCTATCGCTGGATTAGGGTAGACTTGAGGATTTTTTCTTAAATTACATGTTTCACAATTATTAACGTGATTTTTTAACTTTGTTAAGGCTGAAGTAACGAAAAAGTATTGTTTCAATCTATGGAAGGTCTTATCTATTCCCAGATGACCTCCCACTTCAGAAAGAAAAAATTCAAAAGCGGGTTTTTCCAAAATTTGGGGTAACACTGGTACAATAGAAGTTTGATTTCTTTTATCGCTATCGGTCATTATTTTACATAGTATTTGTTCATCTAAATCGTAATAATAATTATCAATTTCTTTTTTAAAAGATTTCATTTCAACGGGTAGTTCTTTATCATATAAGAAATATTCTATTAGAGCAGCACAAATGTTGTCTTTCTTTTGATATATTTTTATATTATTTAAAGATAGTGGGCTGTCTTTGTGTTTTTCTTCTACCAAATTATTGGTCTGCATTTTTAAATTTTTATTTTTTGGAGCATGTTTTCCTTTTATCGTGTTAATTTCTTCATTTTCATCTTCTAAGGGGGCATTATCTGGAAATCTACTAAGGTAGTCGCATGGGGCGTTTTGTTATCCTTTGAGATGTTCAAATTCATAATCTAAATCCTGGATTTTCAGAATCCATCTCGCGAGTATTCCCGTTGGCTTTTTGAAAGTTTGTAGGTATTGAAGACTTTTGTGATTGGAACGTAGTTTAAATTTTCTTCCTACCAAGTAATGTTTAAATTTTTCTAAATGGTGGATAATCGATAATAATTCAAGTTGTGTCGCAGAATAATTACTTTCTCCAGGTGTAAGAGTACGCGAAGTATATGCTAAAACTTTTTCTTCCCCGTTTATTATTTGGGAGAGAATCGCCCCAATTCCCTTGGTTGAGGCATCCGTAGTAACAACGAATTGTCCTGTTTGGAAGTCGGGTAAACATAAGATAGGTTCTGAAGTCAAAGCCTTTTTCAAATGATCTAATGAATTTTGAGCTATTTTAGACCACGTAATTTTTTTGGTGTTTCCTCTTGTGAGGTCCGTGAGAGGTTTTGCTACTTGTGCGTAATTTCTTATAAATTTTCGAAAGTAGCTCATTAATCCTAAGATTTCTCGCAATTGTTTAATTGTTTGAGGGGGTTTTATATTTTTAACAGATTCTATCTTTTCAGGGTCTGGGGAAATTTGTCCTTGTGTTACAACTACTCCTAAAAATTTTAGTTTGGTTTGAAAAAGATTTACTTTTTCTGGTCTACATTTTAAATTGCCTTCTCTAAATTTCTCAAAGACTTTTGCTAGGGTTACTAAATGGTCTTCAGTATCTTTGTCCATAGCTATGACGTCATCAACAAAATGAATTATGTTATTTAGACCTCTCAATAAATGAAGGAGGGGTCTACACAATGCACTTGAACTGGTTTTTAGTCCAAATGGTACTCTTAAGTATTCGTAAGAACGACATTCTGCTGTTGAAAAAGCTGTTTTAAAAATATCGGCCCCTTTTATATTTACTTGATGATAACCTTGTGTCAAATCTAGGGAAGTAAATATTTTATTTTTATTTGATATTGAATCTAGAATTTCGTCTATTCTAGGCAGGGGAAATGTGTCACTTACTACCTATTTATTTAAAGCTTTATAATCTACCACTAATCTAAGGTCATTATTCTTTTTCGGGACTTAAATAACGGGGGGCGGAGTATGGGCTTATGCTTGGCCTTATGATTCGATTTTTTCTGAGCTCATGTATTTTGTTTATTAGCCATTCTTTATGTTTATAAGGAATCCTGTATGGTTGTTTTGCAACTGGCGGCCCCGTAGTTTGTATTGCGTGTTCATAAAATGGGATAAGTCCTATGTCGTCTTCAGATGTCGAAAAGACATCTTTATATTCCCACAATAAGTCGCATAATTTTCGTTTTAATGAAACATCGGTTATGTGACTTATTTCAAATTTTTCAAGAAATTGAGATCTCGTCAGTGGATATTCTTTGTCAACTTTGATATTATTCACTAAGTTTTTTTTCCGAATTTTTCCAATTATTAATATCGGATTCCGATACCATTTGTATCTCTACTAAACATGTACCTTTACTTAGGGTGATTAGGTCGTTTTCGTGGGTGTTCGTTACCCAAATATAACCTTCACCTTTTTCGTAATTTATAATTTGTTCTTCGCAAACTACATTTTTCGAGAGATCTTCCGACGGCGATGCTACCCAAATTTCATTTTTATCATTAACTGGTTCTAACATTTGTGATATTTGGACCCTCTGCATTGACTTAGGGGGAATTTTAGTTTTTCTCACTACGAATCCATAATATTTTTCGTTATGACTTTCTTTTATTGAGTTTAGGATATTATCTTCTGGTTTTTTTTCTGGGAGTTTCTATATTCACTAGTTTTTTCCATAAATATGTAATTTCTTGAATTTGTTTTTCTCTATACTCCTTCATGTTGCCTATGTTTTTTTTTTACCTTGTTTGCTCGTATGTTATATATCTCTGATTTGTGTCGGATATATAAACTTTGAGTTTGCTACATCTAATAATATTTTATTGGCTTTTAAAAAATTAGCGCCTATTATTGCCTCGTATGGAAAATTTTTACAAACTATAAATCAAGTATAGAAATTTCTGTTATCTTTGCGCAAGGCTAGGTACACCGTGCCTTTTACATCCAGGTCATGTCCAGTCACACTTGATAAATTGGGACATATATTGCTCATTCGTCGTTTAATATAATTGGGTAATTTGTTAAATACGGATGTATTTATCCCATTGACGGTTGCCCCTGAATCTATAAGGGCTGAGAAATAAATATTTCCTGCATTAAAATTTTCAAATACTGGTAACATATTATTATTATTTGCACTTAAAAATGGTATTATTACTGGAGGGGACCTATAAATTATCTTGCCACCAAATTTTGGTCCTACGAATTTTGGGGGCTTATATCGTTTCCCTGGGGCTCCCAGATGTCAGGTGTAGAACTTTCATTTGTTCTATTTTGGGTTTCTTGATTATTATTTGAGTTTTAGCTATTATATGGCTGCCATCGGCTGATATTTTTTCCTCTTGTATTTCCGTTCCAACTATTACTGGGTTGATTCGTCCTTTCACGATACCCTCCGCGATATTGATACGTATTGCGTTGGAAATTCTGATTTGGGGTGGGGTAATTATTTCTTGTTACAAAGGTGTTCCCTCAATTGTCTCTAGGGGCGTACCCACAATAGTTTGTCCCCCTGGACAAACGGTTACCCGTTCCCCTAATATTTGGGCAATAAATATTGTTTCCGAAACAATTTCTTGCGATATGTCCTGACCGGTTGCAGGTGTAGCACCTAAGTGGTTCATTAATGGCTTGTGCCCTCATTTGATTATTGGGGGCAAAGCGTACTTGTCTTGGAGGTGTGGTGGTTCAAACTTGATTTCGAAGCGGTTTTGGCAATGATTCTCTGAAAAAAAATTGCGGAGAGGGATCTCTTGATTTTATAACTGTTTTACTTTCTACTGCATTTATTGACAGTTTTTGATGCTGCAGGACTATGGAATCAATTTCCACGGCTGTCTCTATCTCCTGAACTGCCAGTTCTAAGTCGTCGATATTTTTGGAAATTAAGAGACGATATAATTTTGGGTTGAGTCCCTCTTTAAATGCGTTTAGTATTATTTTTTCATACAATTCCCCTTCACCTGGACCGTATCGCGCTTCTGTTGCAATTCTAATTTTATTTAAATATTCCCTGACGTTTTGGGTCTGTTCGAAAGTTAGTAATCCATGTTTTAGTTTGTTCAATGAACTAGTATCGATGAATCTCTTTTGAAAAGCCTGTTGTAATAACTCTATTGAGTTAATTGTCGAGGTGGCTTCTGTTCCTACGGTATTTTCAATTTGTTTTAAAAATGTCAAAGCCTATCCTTTTAGTCTTAAGAGTAGCATGTTTTTTAGTACTTTAAGTCGATTTTTGTCATTTCCACGAATTGTCCTAAATGGATGTTGAATTGATCTACATCTGTATCCCCTTCATAATCAGGTAATGATTTGGTAATTTCTACCGAAGTTGCAAGAATTTGTTGCGCTTTTAATAATTCATCTTGCTTCTGAGCCATATTTGTTATTTTAGTTCAGTTTTTATTTAAAGAATTATTGAAGCTATTCGGTATATAATAATTTAGTTTTTTATAAAATTTATTGGTATTTCATTTTAACTACTGAAGATTCTAATTATTTTTAGATGGGGTACTCAAAAAAAAGATACACAAGTAGAAATAAAACTATACTGCACTTAAATAATGTAAAATTAAATGCACTTAAAATCAAAAAATAATTTGTGAATAATCATATTTGTCTAGGGTAGCAGGTAGTCATGTTGTCAGGCATATACAGTTCCGTTAGTGTCTTTATTGACGACCGTGCCAAATGTTACGGGGGGGGGGGTTTCTTCTAAAGTTATTGGATTGTAGTGTTTTTTATGAATTTAAGTTGGATTGTGGCATGGGAGCTGTATAGTTAAGGGACACAGACTAGGAGGGTTCTATTGACAAGTCTCTATATCCATGGAGATGAAATCATTATCATGACGTTTAGGTCTGCCGAAATGGGCAGATTCCCTTGGGAACGAACCAGTAGACAATAGGAACTGTACCTATACCTTGACTCAAAGACAAACACAATTATTGACAATAATTTTATTTTCTTACTTCATATACAACTTCAGGTAAAATGACTCCAATGAAAGATAGCAGTATAATGTGCATCAAAGAGTGACTACCAAAAACTGAATTGCACTCCTAACTTTTGGTTCACCTTATATATCCCGAATCAACCCGGATTTCTAAATTAAGCACTGGGTAGACTGACCTCAGAAATGTTGCAACTCAACTCTTATTTTGATTATACAACATAAATCTAATTTTGGTAGTCAAAAAAAGTATCATTTTGTATCGTTTTCGACTACCAAAATTGGTAGCTGTAAAACTTGCTTTAATTGCGAAATTGTAACCGAAATTGCTTGCTGTAAAGCTATCATTAAAAACTATCAAAAAAGGTATTATTTTCGACTACCAAAATTGGTAGCTGTAAAACTTGCTGTAATTGCGAAATTGTAAGCAAAATTGCTTGCTGTGAAACTTGTGCCAAAAAAGTAAAACTTTGTTTTACTTTTGTAAAACTTTTGTTTGAAACCTTCTAAAGTGAACGAAATGAGAGACTTGGTTTTGAGTTCTGAAAAGGGGGGGGGAGGGGGTTGCTGGTCCATATATTACAGTTTCACTTTTTAAAACCCACATATTTTTAAAGGTCAGGACCCTCTAGAGGGAGGGGTAATGGAGGTAGGAGCTTCAAATACCTTCCCAGGACATAATTTAGCCTGTGACCCATCCCTGAAAGTTTCATTTTCCTAACCTAACCCCTTTCCAAGATAGCAAGAAGTCACTTAACTAGAATTTTCTGTATTAACAGAGCAGGCTATTCAAATAGCTAAGAAATAAACTTATCTTTAGAATTAGATTTGGTAAAATTCTAGTTAATTGACTTCTTGCTATCTTAAGGGCCCTCTAAAGGGAGAAAGAGTGGAGGTTGGTACTTTAAAATACCTTCCCGGGACATACTTTAGCCTGTAGACCCATCCCTGAAAGTTTCATTTTCCTAACCTAAACCCTTTCTTAGATAGCAAGATGCCAGTTAACTAGAATTTTACCTCATTGTCACTTCACCTGTAAATTAAATTGACTATGACAAAATTCAGAATAAGTAATTGCATGGGAAATGTATAGGCTAATGTGGGCTTTATATTTAACTAAGGTTAAAAAGGATATGTCAGGTTAACATAGAATTTGCAACATAAGCAATGTTATATTTGGATTCAATATACATTGTTGATTAGGCTATAGAGGTGATTTTGTTTCTTAGATATCTGAATACTCCATTAATATAAATATTTACCTTCAAGTACATATAGAACTAGCATAAAAAGGAAAATGGTACCATTTTTGATTCATTATATTTTGCTTTGTTTCAACATAATACTCATTACCCTGACAATACACCTCTCCTCCTGATGGTTGCATTTATTGTTCTTTCCATTGATCGATTTATTATGAAACTGGTCATGCTGTGTAGACTCAAAATATCCAGTTCAGTCTGAAGTATTGTGCTGAATAAAGAATACCATTTTAAATGAATAAAAAATGTAAATGATAATAGAAGGAAACATGATAATATGATGAATATTAAACAAACTGCATATTAAAAAGCAAGACTTTCATTGTGTTTGCTTTTTTTTAGCTAGATTGCCAACATGTCCTAAGGCTATGTATAAGATCAACAGGGGACTTTGGAGAAACTTTCACTAATGTGACTTTAACCATAAAAGAGCATAAAATTAGTAATCTAAAAATACCTCTTTTTATTTCTAGTATGTCTTCTTCTGAGAGTCACTATTCTGCATTTTTACCAAAATTGTATTCCATTGCTTAAATTGCATATGTCAACAAAGTAAGGCAGTGGTCCACCTATTATTTCCTGAGTCTAAAGGCCCATTTTATGCCTCAGACATTCACTTTTTACTTTAAAGATGGTAACAGGGGAAGGATGAACTTTAATTTTTCAGTTGTACAAATTGAAAATCCTTGAATGATTCCACTTCAAACAAGGAGTAAAATTCATAGTTCTTCATTAAAAAGTTAGAAACAGGGGGAGGGGTAGCTGAGGGTATAAATGGTCCTTTTTGTCTCCACCCTTCAGCTAAAAAGTAGGAATGAAGAGAAAAAGGCAAGGCAAAGGGGCTGCAGACCCATTTATTGCCTTGAACATCTTTCAGCATCAAATCAGAAGTTAGCTTGTTTTTGCACTAAGCCAGGACTTAGTTCACTTTACCTTAAATTACCTTAAATCACAGCTTGGAGCAATATAAGTATTTTCCATCCTTGTGATGCTCCAGTGATGAAAAATTTCGTTTGGTGTAGGTTGTGGTTGTTGATCTAGACCCTTGTGGAGGAATCTGCAGCTTCCTATCTACACTAACTTTTTAGTGTAGATGTTAAATGTTTCATGTTTAGATGTTTCAAAACATCTAACTTTTTTCTAATGTTTTGGCTACCATAAGAAATAATTTATCAGTCCATGAAATTTTCAAATTGACAACTCATAGTTTCACAATCAACAATAGGCTTCTTGTGGACAACTTTCTGTGTTTCATTTTTCATTTTATTTCATTTATTTATTAATCACACATACATGTATATATAGGCCCATGGGCTCATGGGGAGACAAGCTTGAAAAACTAGGCCTAGGCATACTATAACAAACTTACACTAGAATACAGAGATAAACATGACGGTAAAGATACAATAGCACAACAATAATATGAAAGTAGCATCTCTGCCTAGGATCGTCCAATATTATTGAAAAATAGAAAATTTCAATATTATTTAACATTAAATTAATACTGGAAGATAGCTGAGAGCCCCACAATTACCCAGAGCAACAAACCATACAAATAACTTTGCCTTATTAAAAAAAATGCTTAATTAAAAATAATCCTGAACTAAATGAAATTTAAGTTTCCTTTTTGTTAAACAGATAGAGAAAAATTTATCAATAAGAGCCTTGTGAGCATCCCAGCACCAAGCTATCAACACAAACAGAGCAAATTTAGATCTGTCAGTATTATACTTGTCAATGTAGATACTCTTTTTTTGTAGAGTGTTATAATTATGTAAATCTTGTGATTGGGAGAGCAAACTTTGATTGAGGAAATATGGTGGTAATTTCTTAATGTCATAATTGAATTTGAAAAGAATTGGACCAAAAGTAAATTGTTGAGAAACTGGAAGTATATCTAGATAAGTATATAAAGATGCTGTTGAAGACTTATTTGGAAGTTCAATAGGTGATGGAATAAAAAGTTTAAGGATTCTTAGGAGTTTATTTTGTAAAATCTATAGATAAATATTCTAGAGAACAATAATCAATATTAGTCTGAATCAAAGCATAGTAAATACTTCTTAAAGCAGTGTAGGGTAAATAAAGCTTCAACCTTCGCATTAAACCAACATACCTTGAAATCGTTAAGCATAGATTTTGAATGTGTGTTTAAAAAGATAAGCTTTCATCAATCACAAGTCCAAGGTACTTTGTCATTTTCACCTGAGATACTGATAATAGATACTTTCAAGAAGTAACTTGGGTAATATGAGGGCAGATATTAGACTTTCTGCTGTAAATTATGAAATTAGTTTTTGGTGCATTCAAAGAAATACAATTTGAAGGACACCAATCAAGAACATTAGAAAATGCAGTATTCAGTTTTGCCTTGAACTCCTTGTCATTCCTCTCAGAAATTGAAACTGCCATGTCATCAGCAAAATGCATGTTGAGACATGGGAATGTAAAAGTGCAATGAAGATCATTGATATAAATTAAAAAAAGCTGAGGACCTAAAACAAAGCTTTGAGCTACCCCAACCTTCAAAGACTGAGGTAGAGGCAAAGAAAGGCAATTGCCTCCATCTAATTGTTGCTTTCCCTTATCAAGATAAGATTTAACTAGATAACACCTGTCTGCACATACCACAATTATCCAATTTTTGAAAAAGAATACAATGAGATATTGTATTGAATGCTTTTTTAAAATCTAAATATATTGTTGCTGGAATTTCACCTCTATCTAAGTATTCATGACTATATTGGATGAGAGCAACAATAGCATGTTCAGTATTGTGTCCAGACGAGAAACCAAACTGGGAATTTGTGAAGAAATTAGACGATTTAAAAAAGTCATAAAACCTCTTTTAAATTGCCTTCTCAAATATTTAGAAAACGCAGACAAAATAGAAATAGGGCAGTAATTAGATGGGTTTTAGGAGAGTCACCTTTTTGAAGTGGAATTATCCTCGCCTCTTTAAAAGCAGATGGGAAAACTTCAGTTTTCCTCAGTATTACTGAGACAATATCTTTCCTTCAGTATTACTGAAGACAATATCTCTTAAACAATTTTAGAACTAGACCTGTCAATTCTTGCTGAATTACCTGGATTTAGATCACATACTATTTTTGTTATTTCAGACTGCAAAATAGGCCCAAGAAAAATTGAATTACTTTGAGGAGATGGAAGGTATGACAAAAAATGTTTATTACTCCGTGAATCAGACTAGTTCATTGTTGATGAAACAATTTTCTCTCCTATATTAGCAAAATAAGTATTCAAAATATCAGCCACTTTTTCCGATTTATTAGTAGTCGGTACATCATCTAAGCTAATAACTTCAGGAAACTTAGATTTCCTTTCTTTTTTTTATAAAAGAATTAATTAAAGCCCACGTTTTGCGAGGAGAATTTTGAGCTTCTGCAAAAGACTCTTTATAATATCTATGTGTTGACAATTATATCAGTGTGGTTAATTTGTTTTTGAAAATTCGAAAATTTTTAATATTATAATCAGTTGGATTCTTTAACTGCTTTTTAAATATCTGATTTTTTTTTCTTAACTAATATCTAAATTCCAGACGTTATCCATGGCCTTTTAGGAAATTTTTCTCTGCAAATTTTATTTGTAACAAATGGGCAACTAGAATCAAGTTAGCAATTGAAATTTCTTAGAAAATTATCAGTTGCCATATCTGTATCCTCTGTTGATATTACATCCTGCCAATCCAACAGTCCATGACTTTCATTCAGGTGCTTTAATGTCATTTTATTTATTAACCGTACTTGACGTTCCTTACTTACCTGTGGTATTTTATAAGTAAAAGCTAAATCTGAAACGACGAAATGATCGAATATATCACTTACAACAGCAAAATTTGCTTGAATTGGTAAAGATGAAAAAATATTATCAATAAGAGAAGAAGAACTAGGTGAAATTCTTGTAGGTATCAGGCAAGTAGGAAGCAGATACGCAGAAAAGCAAGAAGACAATAACTCAACAGAAGATTCATTTGAGGCTTATAGAAGGTCAATATTGAAATCTCCGGAAAGGATAGCTTCTTTACCTTGAAAATGAGGTCGATGCAAAAAATCATGGAGTTTAGAGGGGAAAAATTTGACTGGAGAAGAAGGCGGTCGGTATACTACGCAAAAAAAATATCGCCCTTGAGTATAACATGACCCGCCCCCTCCACAGCCCCAGGGTAAAGGTGTTTAAGTTATAAAATGTATCTATTGTTTACCAATAATAGTTGCTATTAGGATGCATGTATAAATTTTCAGGGGGAGGGGGAATTTTCTGCTTGGGGTTTTTCTATGGGGTTGAAGTTTCAAGGGAGTGAACTTGTCAGGGGAAATTACAGACTGTGGAAATTTGCTAGAATTCTCATACAAAAATCTTTTTATATGTATTGCTCTCTTTTTCCCGTCTCAATCCTAAGCATGGAGTGGTTAAGAGTAATTTTTTGGGGTAGATTTTAACCAGGATTGAATTATATAGAAGATATTTCTATGGTAAGGGGGTTCCATCCGTGGAGGTGGGATCAGATTTCCTGGAATTATTTAAAAATAACCAAAACTCAATAAAAAAAAAGTTTTTTTTCTATTGAAGGTAAGGAGCAACATTAAAACCTATAACAAGCAGCAATAATTACTAATATGATGGGGGTTGCCCTCTCCTCAGGAAATCCCTCGGTACGCTAAAGTTTGAATTGTGTCCCAATTCTTTAAGAATGATTCCTGAAACACAAAAACATTGATTAGAACAAAATGGCTTTTTAAAAAGTACTGAAAAACTTTAGCGTAAAGACCGAGGTTTTGTGGAGGGGGCATTCCCCTTCATTTACGCAATAATTTCTGTTAGTTTTAAGTTTTAATGCCGTTCCTTATTTTCAGATTTGTCAAGAAGAAAATTGTATTTATTTAATTTTTACCATAGAATTCACTTCATTTTAAACAAATCATAATTAAAAATAAGTTTATTGGCCCTTAATTTAGGGACCTGGCTATTTTTTAATGGCTAAGGACGGCTAAAAATATTTATTTTTTACCTTAAATATGCTTTACTGTAAATAAATCATACTTACAAATAAGTTTATAGGCCTTTAACTAATGGGCCTGGCTATCTCGTATTAGCTAAGGACTGCTAAAAAATTGTTATTTCTACCAGAAAAAACACTTCAATTATACAATTGTACTTACAAATAAGTTTATAGGCCCGTAATTTAGGGGTCTTTCTATATAGCAATAGCCAAGGACATCTAAGTTTTTTTATTTCTTTCATAAAATACACTTTCTTCTGCATGAATCAAATGTACAAATAGGTTTATAAGCCCTTAATTATGGGACCTGGCTATCTCATAATAGCTAAGAACAGTTAAAAATCATTATTTCTACCATAAATTACACTTCATCTTAAACAAATGGTATTTACAAATAAGTTTATTTTCCATTAATTTAGGGGTCTGGCTATTTCATAATGGCTAAGTACTGCTAAAAAAAAACTTCATTTTTAACATAAAATACTATTCATTTTTAACAAATCGTACTTATGTAAAATTCTTAAATAAAAATCCTTAATAAAATTCAAAACTTAAATAAAATTCTTTTTATTTGGCTTGCTTTCTCTTTTCCGTCTCAATTTTACACGAGGAGTGGTTAAAAGTAATTGTTCGGGGTATTAAAAGTAATTGTCCGGGGTATTGAATTATCTAGAGGATACTTTCATAGTAAGGGGGCTCCTCCGTGGAGATGGGGTCATATTTTCTGAAATTATTAAAAAAAAGATCAAAAATATAGTAAAAAGACAAGTTTTTTTTTTCAACTGAAAGTAAGAAGGGACATTGAAAATTTAAACGAACCAAAATTATTCTGTCTGTGAATGGGGTTGCCACCTCCTCAAAACCTCTCTTTACTCTTAAGTTTGAATTTTGTTGCAATTTTTTAAGAATGATTCCTGAAACACTAGAGTCGTTTAATTAGAACAGCAAGACGCTCTTTCCAAGAACTAAAAAACTTTAGCGTATAGAGTGAGGCATTTAGGAAGGGACAATCCCCTTCATTTAGGTATTAATTTCTGTTCGTTTTAATTTTTAATGTTGCTATTTACTTTCAGTTGAAAAAAACTTGTCAGTCTGAAAACAAGACGTTTTTAAATGTTGGACCTTTATCTTCTGGTTTTTTTGTTATTTTTGTAATTTTATTTTATTTTTAATTTTCAAATACACAACAAAATGATTTTTCAGAATAGGTCAGGTGTCATAAGACTACTATTGCCCCAAGTCTAGCTAAATTAGCAGCAAACAAGTGTCATCTTCCTCAATGAGATGATTTTGAATATTTGAACTTTTTTGTATTACTTTTCTATTCTAAGTTCGACAGCTAGTTTAAAGATTTTGTCAAAAAACAAATAATTATCTAATAGTAATAATATCTAAGAAATAATAATATCTACAAATGTAGATAATTTTGTTACTTTGTTATACTTTATAAAAAAAATTGTTTTAGTAATAACATCGATTTTTCTAATTCCCTGCTTTCTTTAGTTTGACTTACGAAAAAAGTAGATGTATTATGTTTTTACTGTTTTCTGTTTATTTGGTTTTGAAATTTGAAAGTAAATAATCCGCTGGGGGATCTGAGGTATATTTTTTCATGAAAAGGGACGGTTGAAGAAGTAAGTTTGGGAAGGACTATGTTAGTTAAAGAACAAACGCGACACAGATGGGCCTATTTTTTGGGGAGAAATACCTCAATCATCTCTGATCAAGGTTAAGGCAAAAGGAAAAGACAACATATAAAAAATAAGTATTTTGATGAAACTTGTATGACGTTGATTGTTTTTAGCTAGATGGCGTTGGCTATTGTTCTCATTTTCTATTATCATTTCCTCTTTTGGTCACAGAGAGACGGCTGAACTATTTAGACCCTGAAAGGTCTAACTTAATAATTTGAGCCGTTTTTTAGATATTAATTTGTCACCCTTTTGACAATATTCATGATAAATGTTCGTTTTGATTTAGTTCAACGTCCGTATAAATGTTCCTTGAAAGCTTCAGCGTAATACCCTCTGTTTATTATGTAGCAACAGTTGTAGTATGAGTAGTAAACATTTTTAAAATGAAATAATAAATATCCTTCCGTGATCTTTCTTTCGGGAAAAAAAATCACATTTTTGTTTATAAGAGTTTGAAACCTTTACAAGAGGGTTCTCTGATACCCTCGGTCTGATGGTGAGATTTTTATAAGGATCACTTGATGTTTTATGGTTATTTCCCACCTTTTTCAAAATCCGGCAAATTTTTTGAGGTTCCAAGTAGGCATCCTTTCCATTTTTGTTGTGGTTGAAATTCTATGTGGTTGATTGAAATTGTATCTGTAGTTGCTAATCAATCTGGCTAAGGCTTGTAAGGCGTTTTTTCAGTTAAAACTACATTTTTAGTACAACAAAATAAAACACATTATAAGCGTAAAAGCGAGGACATCTTTGAAGAACTAAAAACGAAGGATGGCCAAAACGAGCTTTTTTTTAGGTTGAATTTTAGAGCTGAGAAATATTTCCTAACGAACTCTGTGGAATCGAGATAATTATTGACCCTGCTTTGCTAAAATTCTTTTCTATTCTTTCACCGTCCAAGCGCTTGACTAAAGACATTATTTTTTTTGCAGATCAAATGAACTCATGCTTTTACTTAATGGTTGTTTTTTGTTCTATTTTTAAAATTTGCTAATTAATATTTAGTGTCTCATAGGTTAAGTTTTGTTTGTGTTAAATGTCTTGACGATGCAAAATTCTTACCCACTTTTTAACTCTGTGGTTTCCGTTCCCTATATGATGAGTTCTTCTAGCTATTTGCTTGTTCGATAGCTCCCTTTTTGACATTTTGTATCTTTTCTAAGCTTTTTAACCTGACCGGAATTCCTTAGCCTTTCCCAGTCTTAAATACAGATTACACTGTGCTTTTCTAGGGCTTCTCGGTTTCATCTACCAGTTACTTAACTCAGTAAAGTTCTAATTGCTGCCCAATGCTCTGTTCTTGCCTAGCAAAAGACAATAAGATCTTTTTGATGAATTTATTGTCCTCCATTCTTGTGTTTCAACCAATGATCCTCTAGTGAGGACATCTTAGTAGAACTAAAAACTAAGGATGGCTAAAACAAACAAAGATTTTAATTTTGTCCTCTATATATAGGGTCGGTTTTAAGTTTTAGAGCTGTTCTTTTTTTCTTTTTATCACTTCTTTCCTTGTCTTGTATCTCCAATCGATTGACGTCCTTTTCCTTTTCTATGTTGAATTTTAGAGAGCTGAGCAGTAATTCATAACGAACTCTGTGGAAGACTGTTTGCTTTTGCCGTCTTTTTGTGTAATGGCGTTTATTTTTACATAAAAAGTCATTGCAACATAACAGGCATCAAGTAATTGTAAAATTCAAATAAAAATCAAGGGTTTTCAATCTTAAATTCATTAAATTATCCGTGAAATTCTTGCTTTTGCTTTCTCTCCCCTTCTCAAATTTTAAAAGAAACAGAACTCTTTACATTTTTGGAGTAAATTATCTTTTTTGCTCTCCCCTCACTAAAAGAATATACTGCTAATCCAAGCTCTTTCACTCCTTTATGGCCAGTATGCTCCTTTTGATCCTTATATGGCCTGTATGTTCCTTTTGCTCCTTGTATGGCCTGTATGCTCCTTTTGTTCATTTTATGGCCTTCCTAAGCTAAGAAACCGCTTTTGGATTCAAAAAACAGTAAAAATAAAGAATCCAGGACATTTTATTTTTCCTTTATTTTATTAATAATTAAAAAACTTGTTGAAGTAGAACTTTATTACATCGTTTTCTTATAGCTTATCATATACTTACTACTTCATGTTCTTAGAGTTAGGTTTTATAGAAGAGACCCAGATAAAAACGTTGAATAAATTGGGAAGACAATCTTGCTCATAATCCTATTCCTAGAATTCGTCATTGTTTTTTATCTTAGAAAAAGAAGTGCAGTATCTTTGCGCTCTTTAATCTATACTGCTAAATTAATAGATTAATAATTATAAAATAAATAAAATAGTCTCTTACTTCAAATATAATTATAGTGCAGTTAATTGGAAAAGCGAATCTTTCAGTTTGATTACTTACAGGAGTGCATTTATGCTCGTAATTTTTAAAATTGTGTCTTCTTTATGCTGAAAAGAAAGCATAATTTTAATTTGATTGATTTTTTTTTTGAAATAGCATCGTTTTTGTGTAAACAGTGCTTTTATGTTGGGGATAGAATCAGGTAGACGGAGAAGTGTTCAAAGCTGGAATACTTGTTGTTTTTTGATGGGTATCTCTAAGTTCTGTTTTGAAGGCCAGAGCAAATTTCCGAGATAGAAACGCTAATGAAAATACTATAGAAGAATCTCAACTATGCTACAATAGAACTCTACAGAATTTTAACGAAAAACTAGGAGTGTCCTGCCAACCACTCTTAAATATTGCCGAAAATGATCGTTGAAAGAGGGTTTTTTATAGATAGGTATATTATTCAAAAAAAATTTTATTCTACTTCTTGTCTAATTCTTTTTTTTTCTTTTATCCTGTGATGATTGTTCTATTCTGAGATAATCTAAATTTAAATCCCTTTCATGTTTCCTCTTTCTTTTCTTTTATGGAAAATAAATTTGTTGCCATCATATATTTCTTACAGTTATCCTACATTTTGTTCACTATTATGACTTTTCTAACCTATATATACTCAAAAAATTCCAATTAATAAAATCGGATGCGGCAACAATAAATCCATTGCTATGATATTTTAGATTGTCATTTCAATGATTTTTTTCAATTTATTTATGCTACCCATAATTGTAATGATTGTCACTTGCAGACAAAAATTTTTGACTTTCACACCATCTCTTAGTAACAGCTCCAGCGATTGAGCATAAGCAAAACTTTGTTTTACAGCACAAGAGTTCCTGAACCTCACAGTCTCTTTGACTCCTGGGCCCTCTTTAAAAAGCAAAACATCAAAGTAAGCGTCGAAATAGACAGCAAGCTAAGGTACTTACAAGCGATGACTTTTGCAGTAGCATTTTCCAATATGTTTGGTATGGCATTACAGAAATCTTTGGAGACGGTTTTATCCAGCTTAATCACTAATTTTTCCCGATTTGCCTAGACACTAGTCATTGTATCATGACTAGAAAGGCTATCAAGTAATTTTTTACACCTTGCTGGATTTTTACTTCAGCAGGTAACTCGGTTATTGCAACAGTAACGTCATCAGAGATTATAGAATTCACCATCGCACCTGATGAAAGCTTAGGAAAGTATTCAATGTAACCAGCCAACTGAGTCGAAACGACATAAAGAAGTTGCTCACACGTATTACCTTTAGATGAGGGGTGAGAGTAAATCACTTCTGGAATATAGGGTACATCGGCTGGGCGGTAAACTACGAAATTGGGGATATAGGTAGTATTAGCATGACATTTGCTGAAAGGGTCAAAAATGTTTTCAGATTATTCAGTTTTGCATTTGTTCCAAACCACTTAAAGACCCAGTCATTTGCTAAATTCTTACTTCAAAGATTATGCTTCACTTTGAAAATTTCAGTGCTATCAAAAGAGGCCAAAACATAACGGATAATGTCATCTTAATTAATTCCCGTGTTAAAAATCCTTTGAACAAAATTCAGCATCGGGGAAATTATCAGTTTATCTTGATTGTCCGTTTCTCGCATAGCTGAGCTCATAGGTTATTATTGGCTGCATGGAATCATTCTACCTCCTGGATATAAGTTGGGTGGCACGTCTTTCAAAACTGTTGTATGCTTTTTTAATATAGGGAGGATATAGAAATTATAGCTTCGAGCTTAAAACCTTTTTTTAATATAGGGAGGATATAGAAATTATAGCTTCGAGCTTAAAACCAACAAGTCCGTCACACGGAAGGCTTATGGCCTTAGGAGACGAATTGGAAAGGTTATACTTAACTAGCCACCGATTTCTTAGCATGGGTGCTGAAATTTAGTTCACCGTAAATAAAAAATCTCACTCGTTATTTACAAAGAGAATTGGATGGCTTCAAAGAAAATAGAATTGACAAGTATTCATTTTGCTGATATGAATGAATTGACAATTCTTTATAAATAAGTCAAAAAGCCACAGCTTATTTAATCTACCAATTAAAGGCAAGCCGACACATCAATTAAGACAGGGCTTAAGTGTGACATTTACGATACTCAGGGAACATATTCATAGACAGAAAACTTTGCAACGCTGGTCGGATAGTCCTTCCATCACCATTATCAAGTTTTCCGACATTTTGTCTTAGCACTTGGGCTGCCTTTTCAGCCAGCCCTTTGGCTGGCTGAGAACTAAGAAAATAAATAAAAGTGGTAAGTATAAAGCTCTTTGTACCTTTTATAGATGTATAATCGACTTGTTTTAATGGAAAACTAGGCTAACAAAAGCTGCAGGCCTTAGGTTTGTATGATTAGCCTATATTAACAGAGGTCAGACTCCACCCCATTAATGTGCAAATATATACCCTGCATTGCGTACTGAATCCAAATTCATTGTTCTCGATCAAGTAAAACAGAAGGCTTTTTTGTAAATACGGGATAGTCTATATTTCTTACTTTAAATTAAAGAGTATAGGTTACCACTTCATGCTTTTTTTGTTATTTACAAATTTGGCTGTTTAGTTTACATTTTGTTTTAAGCACTTTATATATCCATGTAAATAATAAATTTCTCTTCAGTTTTTTGGTCCCTAAATGGGTTAAATCATTGGCATCAAACTTTCAACCTTATTGTTTTATTATAGATTCATTTTTAAGGTGTAATAAGCATTAAGGTAAAATTCTAGTTTAGTGAGTTCTTGCTATCTTGGAAAGGGGTTAGGTTGGGAAGGTGAAATTCTAGTTAATTGACTTCTTGCTATCTCAGAAAGGGTTTAGGTTAAGAAAATGAAACTTTCAGGGATGAATCTACAGATTAAAGTATATCCTGAAAAGGTATTTTGAAGCAACTACATTCACTTCTCCCTCTATAGGGCCCTGACCTTTGATGACCTTTGTAAATATGTGTGTTATAAAATTAAAACCCTGCTAAATATATCTTCTGCTTAATTGAAATACAACAAAATTATTTTCAGGTTCATGACTTTGCTCAATTCCTTTTTATAAGGTTTTAAAGATATGCAAATAAATTTCCTAAATTAAAAAAAAAAGATTGAAATGGCTCCAAATTCTACTCAAATAACAGGAATTACATTTTCATAACTAAAGGCAGAGAAAAAGCAACTAATAACTGAAAATTAAGGTAAAATGTTGTTTTGTCAAAATTTCTATTGGTATAGACCTGTCATGTAGGCAAATTTCAGGGCCCTCTAGTGGGAGAAGGAGTGGAGGTGGGTACTTTAATATACCTTCCCAGGACATAATTTAGCCTGTAGACCTATCCCTGAAAGTTTCATCTCAACCCAAACTCTTTCCAAGATAGCAAGAAGTCAATTAACTGGAGTTTTACCAAATAAAACTTTCAGGGATAGGTTTACAGGCAAAATTATGTCCCAGGAAAGTATTTTGAACTACCTAACTTCACTCTCTTTGCCTCTAGAGGGTCCTAACCTTTGATGACCTTTAAAAATATACGTGTTAGAAAGGTGAAACCTTGCAAAATAGATCTGCTGCTTGAATGAAGCACAATAAAATTGTTTTCAGCTTCACATTGCTCAATCCCATTTATAAGGTTTAAAGATATGCTAATATATTTCCTTAATTTTGAAGAAAAAAATTTTGATATGGCTCAGAATTCTACTGAAATAACAGAACTAAAGGCAGAGAAAAAGCAACTGGTAGCTGAAAATTTATGTAAAAAAGTGTTTTGTCAAAATTTCAATAGGTATTGACCTGTCATGTAGGCAAATTTTAGGGCCCTCTAGAGGGGGAAGGAGTTTATATGGGTACTTTAAAATACCTTCCTGGGATATACTTTAGCCTGTAGACCCATCCCTAAAAGTTTCATTTTTTTAACGTAACCCCTTTCCAAGATAGTAAGAAGTCACTAAACTAGAATTTTACCAGTACTGGTTTGTCATGATTAAGTTAAAGAATCTTAAATTTTGACTAAATGTCTAAATATATGTTTTTATCAAATTGGGATTGGTTGGATCAATACAGCAGATGACCCAATAAATGATGACCAAAGGCTGCATATTGTCTTTGACACATTAGAAAGTTTGGGAACTGCATGTACCTTCTTCTTGCCTCTAATAACTGTTTCTTTGCAATTGTACATTCATTGTTCCACTGAAAACTCAGTTTACAGTGACTAGGAACTCTTTCACTATTTAGTCAGTTCTTGTGCAATTCCTAGGAGTGAATTTTGAAATGTCTTTATTTTCCCATTGACATCTTCATAACAGTTCACTTGTGACTTGACGTCTGTTTCTTGTAATTAATTCTTAAAAGCTTCCCAGTTAATTTTCTTCAAATTAACTTTATTATGTTCTTCATAATTTGTGTATATACTATTATCTAGAGAAATCTCTACCAAAATGGGAAAATGATCACTATATTGGGTAGATTCCTTATCACTTATTATTGAAACTTTTGGAGTGAAATGATGAAGCTTCTAATGAAGCTGACCCTATGGTCACTGATCTTCCTGTTCCGCTATTGATTCTAGTTGGGAAATCCTTTGGGGTAACCAGGCAGATATCTGATGTTTTAATTAAAAATTCAAGGATTGTTTTTTCATTTCTGTTATCATTTCCACATCCACACCAAAGACCATTTTGCACATTTAAATCTCCTATAATGAATAGTTTCTCCCCTCCAGGCACTGTATCTCTAATTTTCATGGTCACTTCAGAGTAAGTTACTGTCTGGTATATTAGTATTGAATATATTCAGCTTTACTTTATTTTTAAGATTTAGTTTGCATCCATCAACCTCCATTTGATAACCCTCCTGCATTGACAAATAAATTGTGATATAATTGATGTTCTTATTAATTCCAATAATCACCCCACCTCTCTCTTTATTCCATCTATCTAATCCTGCTATTTTATAATCTCTGAATGATGGATTTATATATAGCTTCAATAATAATTAATAGTTCAATTATTATTAATAGTTCGGGTATTAATCTCCATAAATATCTGCAGTGCCTTCTTTTCAGTATTAATCCAAAGGAATTTATTATTTTTTAGTATTTGCTATGTACCTGTTATTTGAACTGATATTTTTTTACTAATTATTTTTTAAGTATTCTTGTTGGTTTTTCTTTATAATTTTTTCGTATCGTTTATGTAATAAACAGAAACCGTAGGGCTTTTGGAGAGGGAAGGTATTAAAAAACATTATTCACTGAAATCTACAGAATAGATTTCGTGTATTTTGCATTTTGCATTTTGCAGTTGTGAATTTTGGCGTATTTTTTTTAAAGATTATCCTCGAGGGTCGTTAAATCGCGTTGAAGGAATACATCACCGTTCTATCCCCCTGTTTTGCCATTTCCTTTGAGTAGTAATTTACTTTTTTCAGGAAAGATTATTCATATCGAGAGAATGATGAAGAGCCTAGCTCAAATGTAAATCCGGATGTGCTTGATTGCAAATTTCGCTTTTACTGCTGCAAATCAAAAAGCTGGGAAACTCATTGAAGGCAAGCCGGCTGTCCTATCAACCCCAGTTATGAAGAATATTTTAACTGAACGTAATGTAGGAAAGGGTGCAGGATCGGTAAGATCATAAGACTAGAAAAATTCAGTGTTTTTTTTTAGTTTGCCGTTGAAAGGAAATTAAGAAAGTTGAAATTGTGGTTCATGGCTGCACAAGTAATCAGAGAGGATGTTCCCGTGATATGAGTGGAAACTAATAAAAGGTGTCTCAGTAAAAACACCATCTTTCATTGCTAAACAAGGTCCTGAAGCTCCTCTTTTTAATTTTTATCTCGGTAAAGACTGCATATCCGTTCAACCAAAGGATGGTTCATGGCTGCACAAGTAATCAGAGGGGATGTTAGGCAACACTCTATTTTGTTTTCTGCTACACACCCAGCTTTTTCATTACTTATTTCTCATAATTTCTGTTGATTTTTTTTTCTATTTTGCTATTACTTTTTCGTTATGGGTAGTATCGTATTTAGAACCTTCTTTATGGATATTTTTCTTTATTGGTATATCAAGTATTATTATACCCGACTTATATTAATAATAGATCCCCAGTTAGCCATCTTTATGGATCTTTTGGTTTCTTCTCTGTTGACTGAAATCATTTTATTGTCATTTTTAATGTTTGCTGCAATAATGTTTTTGGACAACTTTCACTAAATTTCCTAAGATTATCAAACAGTTCATGGTAACAAACTGTAGTAAGGAGCAATCTGGCTCAATAGTAACCGAAACTCTAAAAAACGCAATTTTTAAAACAATAGTTACATCAAAAGAATCGCATTTTAATGCTGATTTTAAATATATAAGTTTCATTAAGTTTACTTACCCATCAAAAGTTACGAGCCTGAGAAAATTTGCCTTATTTTGGAAAATAGGGGAAAACACCCCCTAAAAGTCATAGAATCTTAACTAAAATCACACCATTAGATTCAGCATATCAGAGAACCTTATTGTAGAAGTTTCAAGCTCTTATCTACTAAAATGTGGAATTTTGTTTTATTTGAGAGAATGGATGCCTGTTGGTTTGTTTGTTTGTTTTTTTTTTGTTTTTTTTAGGGGTGATCGGTTTGACCTAGTTGTCCTAGAATCTTGTGAGAGGGCTCATTCTAACGGAAATGAAAAGTTCTAGTGCCCTTTTTCAGTGACCAAAAAAATTGGAGGGCACCTAAGCCCCCTCCCACGCTAAATATTTTCCGGAAGTCACCGGATCAAAATTCTGAGATTGCCATCTTATTCAGCATAGTCGAAAAACCTTATAACTATGTCTTTGCGGACGACTTACTCCCCCACAGTCCCCGTGGGAGGGGCTGCAAGTTACAAAGTTTGACCAGTGCTTATATATAGTAATGGTTATTTAGAAGTGTGCAGACGTTTTCAGGGGGATTTTTTGGTTAGGGGGGAAGTTAAAAGAGGGGGATATGTTAGGGGAGCTCTCATTGGAGGAATGTATCATGGGGGAAGAATATTTCCATGAAGGGAGCGCAGGGTTTTCTAGCATTATTTAAAAAAAAACAATGAAAACATAAAGATGAAAAAGTTTTTTCAACTGAAAGTAAGGAGCAGAATTAAAACCTTAAAACGAACAGAAATTATTACGCATATGATGGGCTCACCTCCTCCTAATACATCGCTCTTTTCGCTAAAGTATTTTTAGTAATTTCAACTATTTATTCTACCGCGTTTGTGATTCAGGGGTCATTCTTAAGAAATTGGGACAAAATTTAAGCTTTAGTGTAAACAGCGAGGTACTCACGAGGGGATGAAGCCCTTCATATACGTAATAAAAACATCAGAATACAGAAGTTTGTTACGTAAGCTAATTTGTAAGTTACGTATATCTTTTACTAATAAAAACATTTGTAAAAAATTAGAAATTCTAGTTGCCTTTTTAAGTTGCCAAAAAACCGGAGGGCGACTAGGCCTCCTCCCCTGCTCCTTTTTTCTCAAAATCGTTTGATCAAAACTATGAGAAAGCCATTTAGCCAAAAAAATAAATATGCAAATATCGTTTTAAGCATTCATCTGCGGAGAGCCAAAATGAAAACGTATTGATTCAAAAACGTTCAGAAACTAAATAAAAAAAAACAAGTTTATTTTACGGAAAGTAAGGAGCGACATTAAAACTTAAAACGGACAGAAATTACTTCGTTTGTGAAAGGGGATGCTTCCTCATTAACGCCCCGCTCTTAACGCTAAAGTTTGTTACTATTTAAAAAAGTAGAGTTAAGAGAAAGAGTCAAAGTTTAACGTAAAGAGCGGGGCATTGATGAGGAAGCAGCCCCTTTCACATACGAAGTAATTTCTGTTCGTTTTAAGTGTTAATGTAGCTCCTTACTTTCCGTTAATCATCTCATAGTTCTGATTTTTCGTTTGAAATTAGGCCAACATTGCAAGCAGCATTTAGTTTGCATCATACTGGTCCGAAAGTTTGGATTTTAATCCCAAGAGCTGTGAGAAATTTAATGATGGATTAATTAAGAAAAATTAGAAAAAATGCTATTTTTAACTTATGAACAGGTGATCAGGTCTTAATGAAATTTGATATTTAGAAGGATATCATGTCTCAGAGCTCTTATTTTAAATCCCGACCGGATCTGGTGACATTGGGAGGGGGAAACCTAAAATCTTGGAAAACTAGGGATCGGGATGAAACTTGGGTGGAAAAAATAAGCACAAGTGCTAGATACATGATTGACATAACCGGAACGGATCTGCTCTCATTGGGGTAGTTGGGGGGGGGGGGGGGTAATTCTGAAAAATTAGAAAAAATGAGGTATTTTTAACTTACGAACGGGTGATCGCATCTCAATGAAATTTGATATTTAGAAGGATTTTGTGTCTCAAAGCTCTTATTTTAAATCCCGACCGGATCTGGTGACATTGGGGGGAGTTTGGGTTGGGGGAACCTAAAACCATGGAAAACGCTTAGATTGGAGGGATCGGGGTGAAACATGGTGGGAAAAATAAGCAGAAGTTTTAGATACGTGATTTACATAATTGGAACGGATCCGCTCTATTGGAGGGGGGGGGGTAATTCGGAAAGATTAGAAAAAATGAGGTATTTTTAACTTATGAAGGAGTGATCGGATCTTCATGAAACTTCATATTTAGAAGGAACTCGTAACTCAGATCTCTTATCTTAAATATCAACCGGATCTAGTGTCATTGGGGGGGGGGGGGCAGTTGGGGGGGGGACTGAAAATCTTAGAAAATACTTAAAGCGGAGAGATCAGGATGAAACTGGATGGGAAGATTAAAAACCTGTGTAAGATACGTGACTGACATAACCGTACCAGATCTGCTCTCTTTGGTGGAGTTGGGGAGGGGGGGTTAATGTTGAAAATTGGGATATTTGTAACTTACAAAAGGGTGACCAGATCCTAATGAAATTTGATATTTAGAAGGATCTTGGGCTTTAAAGCTCTAATTTTAAATTCTGACCAGATCCTGTGACATTGGGAGGAGTTGGAGCAGGAAACCGGAATTCGTGGAAAACGTGAAAACTGGGGTATTTTTATCTTACGAATAGGTGATCGGATCTTACTGAAATTTGATATTTAGAAGGAATTCATGTCTCAAAGCTCTTACTACAATTCCCGACCAGATCTTTTGACATTGGGGGAGTTGGAGGGGGAAATCCTGGAAAACACTTGGAGTTTAAGAATTTGGATGAAGCTTGGTGGATAGAATAAGCAAATGTCCTTGATACATGATTAACGTGACCGTAATGGATTTGCTCTCTTTGGGGGAGTTGGGGGGGGCGGTTCAGTGATTTGGCGAGTTCGGTGCTTCTGGACTTGCTAGGATGGGGAAAATTGGCAGGCGTGTCAGGGACCTGCACAAATTGACTTGATAAAGTCGTTTTCCCAAATCCGACCGTCTGGGAGGCAAAAGGGGGAGGAAAGATTAGAAAAAATGAGGTATTTATAACTTACGAGTGGGTGATCGGATCATAATGAATTTTGATATTTAGAAGGACATCGTTACTCAGAGCTCTTATTTTAAATCCTGACCGGCATTAAGCCTCTGATTTTCCTTTTAAATCAATCTATCGATTCTTAGAATTTTGTAAGAGCTCATACCATATGATCTCTTGGCTCTTAGCTCTTCTTGCCTCGTCACAAGTGCCATATGAGCTCTTAGCTCTTGTTTAATTGTTCTAAACTATCATATACGACGTTTTTTTTTATATACTTTAAATTTCAACAAAGGGTACCGACATCTGAAGAATCTTTTGCCAGTACTTGCCTAAGATTCGTCGGCATATCTCAGGTGTCCCCCCCCCCCAAAGGTGAAAGGCTAGTGATGCTCTTGCAGGTCTATGATTAGAAC
Source organism: Artemia franciscana (assembly GCF_032884065.1). Classification (NCBI taxonomy): domain Eukaryota; kingdom Metazoa; phylum Arthropoda; class Branchiopoda; order Anostraca; family Artemiidae; genus Artemia; species Artemia franciscana. Next base: position 45,454,267 of record NC_088867.1, read on the forward strand.
TAAAAGCACAGAAAAACTAAAGAAAAATTAGTCATATTTTCTTATTATGAACTTCACAGGGGGGGGAGGGGGACTAGGTTTGGAGTACTCAGTCGTAATAAGATATAGTTGATAATCATTAATGATGTTTGGTTCCTGGAACACTCCAGACAATTTATGGAACACTCCTGGAAAACTCCATTTTTGCGCATGCATTGGTAATTACTATCACTTGCAATTTTCAGGGAGTATGATAGGATATAGCTGACTATGGTAAGTATATTATAACGACAGTAGTAAGAAATTCAGATTGCCGTTTCGAAGGCCTTTGCAGAATTTGAGGATAGGAAGAATCATAGTAAATTGGGGCAAACATAGTTGGAGAATGAACGCAATTATTTAAGGTTCGTACGCAGAGAGAGGGGATATTTCCTACCTAGTCCTTGCTTTTTTAGTTAATTTACTTTGTTAATACATCATTAAAATTATGGATATTGATTTGTTATGCCTGTATATATAAAATTGTTAGGACAAAAATTCTCCAAGGATCTACTTGCAAGTCCAGTAGGTTTTGATAACAAATATATGTTACAGTGAGTGTCCGAAATCTGGTTAATGTCGACATTCACCGGTGAATGTACGAAATTCTTTTTTCTTTGCTTGGATTTAGTCTGCGCTGCCATTACACTTTTTCAGTCTTATACACGCTTTGATGGTAAAAGTTTAATTTAGGTTAGGTTATAAAATCCCAGAATAAATATCAGAATCTTAACCTAATCTAACCTATCAGTGATTATTATCAGTAATTATTAAGAGATGAATGCAGAGAGAGCTTAGTTCTTCCATTAGTCAATATTCAGGTGTTTGATGCGCTCTTGAGTTTTAACTGTCTAACATTATATTTGCTTAATTTGTGCTTCACATGGAGTGACTTATTTATAACATTGACTTACATGTGCATATTTTAGATACAAAATTCTGATCACAAGCGGAATCGCTCAACATGTTTTAGATATGTTGGAACAGGGATTACGGACCAAGTCATGGTGACAAATAACGAGAAAGGTTATCAGTTATGTAAAATAAAAGTTAGGTCTGTCTGCATTCCACAGATTGGCGACAAGTTTGCGTCTTGCCACGGCCAAAAGGGCACATGTGGGATCCAGTGTCGTCAGGAGGTGATTTTTTTTGGTTTTTTGCTCTGAAAATTATGGGGTTGGTTCGCGAGAATCAGTGAGATTCAACAAGAAACATTTTTATGTTTGTTTTTTCCTCCCTTAATTAGCTTCGTTTTTTAGCCTAATTTTAAAGCGAGGGAACCCAATAAAATCAAAAGAACTGTTGCAAGTTTAATTTTAATAAATATTGTAGGTTTAATTCTTATTAATTTTAGAATTGCTGATTAATTGTTTAGGTGTGAAGGGGAGGAGTAAGTTTTTTTTTCAAGGACGTGTTTTGTGTTTTTTACTCGTCCCAAACACCCTAATTTCCGTAGTGCGGTAATCTATTTTTTGTCAGTACTCGATGGAGATTCAGCTGTTTCCTTATGACCCATTTGTTAATAATAATAATAATAATAATTTAAAAAGAATTTTGGAAAGTACCCAACAGCAAGTGGCCGGAATAGTCAAGCGTATTTGAATTCACCTTAAGGAACTTGCCAGCTGTGAATAAGTGAGAAAAATCAGAATGAGTTTCCCACATATTTTAAGCAAATAAGAACCCCCTGAAGCCTAAAAAAAATTAACTTTCTTATTCATTATTTTATTTAATTGATCTCACAGATTTTCTATTTCCTTTAAGTTTTCCTTCTCGTTTTGGATAATATTCTGATCTGGGGAACTAATCGAAACGTGTGTTTAAAAATCGCACAAATGGCGGAAGTGTGAGGGTTTTGATCTTGAGTTGCATCGGATTTTCTAAAAAGTTCCTTGTGGGATATATTTTCTACCACTAGTAAAAAAAATTTTAGAAGTAGTAGCCTCAAAAATTGTAATCCTTTTGAATATACAGCTGTTGGGAGCTAATATTGGCGGTGCACATATGTTTGAATGATATTAATTTGGACCAATTTAATAAAGTTGAGACTGAGCGATCTACCAACTTTTTTACGCTCTTACATAAAAGGTTTTTTTTCGGGGCCATGTCCTATATATTTATTTATAACCCGCTTACATGAAAAGATAAATAGTGGAATAAACACAAAAGAAAATCAACAATAACATTAAAACACACACACAAAAATTAAACAACGATAACATTAAATAAATAATTTTAATGAAAAAAACGAATTAAACCATGGCGAGGCGACAATCGCCAATACGCTGTTTCTAAAATCCTTTTAAAGGTATACTTTCAAGTTAAATGTAAATATTTCTAACTTTCAGTTTTAATTTAAAGAAAATATAATTAGTTTAGTGTCCTCAGGTAGCTAATATTAGGTAAATCTCGTCATCTCTATTATTCTATCTTTCAATCTTCACTTCTCTTAGGTAAATCACTCATCCTCTCTACTTTTCTCTCTTTTACACTTCATGCTGTCACGATTTTTATGGCACTTGGTATTAACCAAGTGACATATAGCAATCGCCAATTCTGTCGGTCTGTCGGTCTGTCTGTCGGTCTGTCTGTCGGTCCCGGTTTCGCTACTTTAGGCACTTCCAGGTAAGCTAGGACGATGAAATTTGGCAGGCGTATCAGTGACATGACCAGCTTAAATTAGAAATAGTCTTTTTCCCAGTTTGACCATCTGGGGGGGGGGGGAGTGGGGGCCCGGTTAATTCGTAAAAAATAGAAAAAATGAAGTATTTCTAACTTATAAGTGGGGTGATGGGATCTTAATGAAATTTGATGTTTGGAATGATATTATGTCTCAGAGCTCTTATTTTAAATCCCGACCGGATCCGAAGACATTGGGGGGAGTTGGAGGGGGGGACCTAAAATCTTGGAAAACACTTAGAGTGGAGAGATCGGGATGAAACTTGATGGGAAAAATAAGCACAAGTCCCAGATACATAATTGACATAATCGGAACGGATCCGCTCTCTTTGGGGTAGTTGGGGGGGGGGTAATTCTGAAAAATGAGGTATTTTTAACTTACGAACGGGTGATTGGATGTCAATGAAATTTGATGTTTAGAAGGATATCGTGTCTTAGAGCTCTTATTTTAAGGCTTGACCGTATCTGGGGAAAATGGAGGGGGGAGTTGGGAGGGGAAAACCTAAAACTTGGAAAACACTTAGTGGAGGAATCGGGATGAAACTTGGTGGGAAAAATAAACACAAGCCCTAGATACATGATTGACATAAAAGGAACGGATCCGCTCTCTTTGGGGTAGTTGGGAGGGGGGTTATTTCTGAAAAATGAGGCATTTTTAACTTACGAACGAGTGATCGGATTTCAATGAAATTTGATATTTAGAAGGATATCGTGACACAGAGCTCTTATTTTAAACCAAAAACAATTGACCCCCCTCCCCTTCCCGCACAAAAAAAGCATACCAAATGTATTTGAGCTACTCCAATCCCGTCCAGGTAATAAGAGTCCAGCCTAATGCAGGTTATATTTTAATTACTTATAGTTTTACTGACGAGCAATTCTGATTTTCACCTTCTCTTCTTCACTTGGTCAATTGCAATTCCTTTTTTCTAATTGTAGACGTTTCTGTTTTACTCTGGTTTTTACCAGCATTGAGCATGTCTCGTTTGACGCATCTAAAGATATTAGCAGCCTTTTTTTCTATCTTTTCTTGTCCTTTTTTTGCTGGCTGGTGTTTAACCCCCCCCCCCAAAAAAAAAAAAACACACGGTAAATTATCCCCTACGGAAAATACTCTTCTCCTGAAAAAAACGGAAAATACCTCCTCCCCGTGGAAAGTATCATCCCCACGCAGCTGGCTGGTCCCCAATCCCCTTGGACTACAAAAAAGGACTAGAAATATCAATTTCTGATGGAATGAGCACATTCTGAAGTTTCTTTGACCTTGAAGTGGAGGTGAGGACAAGAAAGGGGCAATCCCCCTCCTGTACGCAGTAAATTCTGCTCATATTGGGGTTTAGCGTTATTCTTAACTTCAGAATAACAGTGTAAACCAGAAATCATAAGAGCGTAGATGTCAATTTCACATTTTTGATGCGTTTTTAAAAGTTTCTTTTGTACCCCCCCCCCCTAACAAATGTTAGAAAATACCCTTTTGCTGGCTTTTTGTTGGGAAAACTTTTCATGTAGGGGATTACCGGTCTGATGTTAAAAACAATCAGAAATTAGTCTTTATCAAATGAAAGTGCTCAAGAAATATTTTTCACCTGAGATCGCCCCAAGAAAGTTTCTGGGTGGAATTTTCAGCTAGAATGTAATTGTCTTGGAGGAATTTCACTGGAGGGGGGAATATTTTTTATATGAAAGGAGCTTTCCACGGTGGAGTTTTTCCGTGGAGGAAGGAATTTTTCATGGAGAGGAGCCAGATTTCCCGGCATTATTTGAGAGCACGATTAAAAATTAAATAAGAAAAAAGTTTTTTTTTAACTGGAAGTAAGAAGCAACATCAAAACTTAAAATGGACAGAAATTATTGCGTATACCTTAGTATAGTTCAGTATATAGCATACATATGTAGTTTAGTATATAGTATACATAAACTTTAGCATACGTATACTTTAATTAATTGTAAGTTTTGAATTTTTCGTCCTGAAGTAATAGGAAAATAAGTTTTTTGAACTGAAAGATTAAAATAGTAACCAAAACTCTAAAAACTGATTTTCAATATCAACAAATACATCAACAAAATTCAATTATTATGCTGATTTAAGATATATAAGTTTCATAAAGTTTAGTGTTACCCATCAAAAGTTACGGGCCTAGCAAAACTTACCCGATTTCTGAAATAAGGGGTGGAGATATACCCCTTAAAATTGCAGGAATCTTCAGCGAAGTATTATAAATATGTTAAAAGGATCGACGGAAACTTTAAGTTCTGAAACTTGTACCCTGGTCAATCTCTTAGCGACCTTGATTTCAGCCCCTCTCAAAAATGTGATGGTTAAATAGTTTCTGAGAACGGAGATGTCCACTCTACCGTCCTCAGTGTATGAAGAAGAATAAACAAGAGCAAAGAGCTCATATGACCCTTGTAACGGGGTTGAAAGAGCCAAGAGCTCATTTGGTATGAGCTCTAGCAAAATTCTAAGAATCAATAGATTGCTTTAAAAGGAAAATCGGATGCTTAATGCCGGTCGGAATTAAAAATTAGAGGCTGAGTCACGAGGTCCTTCTAAATATAAAAATTAATAAGGATCCGATCACCCGCTCGTAAGTTAAAAATACCTCAATTTTTTGATTTTTCCTCTCCCTTCAGCCCCCCAGATGGTCGAATCGGGAAAAAACGACTTTATCAAGTCAATTTGTGCAGCTCCCTGACACGCCAACCAATTTTATCGTCCTAGCACAACCAGAAGCACCAAACTCGCTAAAGCACCCCATCCCCAAACTCCCCCAAAGAGAGCGGATCCAGTCCGGTTACGTCAATCGCGACATTTATCTACGACATTTATAGGCGTTTTCCGAGATTTTCGGTTTCCCCGTCCAACTCCCCCCAATGTCAACCGATCTGGTCGGGATTTGAAATATGAGATCTGAGGAAAATCAGAGGCTTAATGCCGGTCGGAGCCAATTTCTACTTTAATTTGGGCTGGTCCCTGATATGCCTGCCAAATTTCGCCGTCCTGGCTTGCCTGGAAGTGCCTAAAGTAGGAAAACCGGGAGAGACAGACCGACCGACCGACAGAATTTGTGATAGCTACATGTCACTTGAAAAATATCAAGTGCCATAAAAAGTATAGATGAAAATTTTCAGGATAATATATAAGACAGCCGCCAAATTGAAAACGAAATAGAAATTTAAATAAAAATTTGCATTTAAAGGTTATTAATTGCTAATACAGACTGTACAAGAATAGTCAATGATGACACATGTACCTAGACCCAGTGTAGCTCTTCTCGAGAAAACACTTGTATTTATTTGGATTTATTGGATGTCTTATGTCCCTGAGGCCTGTGTCTATGGAATGAAGTTGCATGGCTCAATTCAACGAGACGTCTTATTTCGCGCAGAAATATTCGTTTTACCACGATCTGTGAAATACTGCACAGTCAGTTTACTAGAATCTGTTACCGATTCGAAGCAGGGATCTAGAGCGACAGAAACTATGTGTACCCAGGTTGTCCGAATCGCGTATCTATATTACTATAAAAACAGCTTGAGTGTTAGAGTTGAATTTTTGAGAGTTTCTGGGGGTTAATTCAGTCCATAATTTTCAACAAGAATATAAGACATTGCACCAAATTGACTCAAAATTGACTGACCAAATTAAGGTGAATTTACAGACTAGCACATAAACACAATAATACCTCACACAACCGAGAAAAATTATCACTTTACCAAAAAAGAAAAAAAGCTATTTTCTCTGGATTTCACTAGCTATTGTAAATTAAATTCATTTTTATTTAGAACTGATAAAAAAATTGTTCAGTTTGTGAATTTAGTGATGGAGAGACTTGGTATCATTTTTTTTTTGGGGGGGGGGGTTAAAGACTTATGAAAAGGACAACATTGAGATGCAAGTCAAATCACAACAGTTTTTGCTTCTCCTTAAAGTTTAAGTTTTTGGTTCTCATATTAAAGTTCTCTTATATATTAAAAAAGTTAACTTGTTTTAATAAATTAATTTTATTTTACATACCAATAGCGGCAGAGTGAAATATCGGTTCTCATCTGTTGTGCACCGAGTTTGAAGGACAATAAACAGCCTTTTTCTTTGTAAGAAAGTTTGATTCCCATTTTGCATTTCGTATCAAATTTAGTAGATAAGTGAACATTCTTAATTCTGTAGGATCCAAAAAAAATTGATAGAACTTAAAACTGGTTTACATGAATGAACTAGTGGAAAAAGAAAAGGTTTGTCGCCGGTTCTGGAAATACCGTTTTTGATAAGTTCTAAGTTATAATAAGAACTGAACACAAATAGGGAAGACTAATAAAGGCATGTACAAACCATTAGCTGATTTTTACATGTTCAACAGCATCCACAGAATTTGCTCTAATTGTTGGGTCTCATTTATCATCTGTGGTAAATTATTCAAATGAGGAGAGAGAAACAGAAGAAAGGAAGAACACCAGTGCCACTGTAGACCTAGAAAAGTTTCAGTGCGTTTCGAGGATTATTTAGCTGCCTGAAACTTCAAAAGTGAAGAAAATCATCTTGTTGTTTGTCGTAAAATAAGAATCACTAAATTTTTTTAGGGGTTTGAGGTGATAATGGGAAACTTGCAAAAAAAAGTTTTTGCAAGTTTTATCTCGCAATAGTAAAATTTTTCGCAAAATTTATTTCGCAATAAATGAAATTTATTTATCTGGCATATTTTCAATTTATTTTTCAATCTTCAAAAAACCAATTTTTTAAGGAAATTTAGTGGATAGGTAGAGCTGAAGCTTAGATGTGTAAGGATAACGGAAATGTCGAATTACGTTGAAGGGTTAAAACCTTCAACGAAGGGAAAAATAGCATACCAAAAACTTGCACAGGAAAAAAATTGATTCCTTTGTTTGACAACACTCCAAATTCTCTCGAAGAAAAACAACGAATGCAATAGGGTTCGAATCTTGATGCTTGACACAATTGACAGTTTTTTGAGCATAATAATAGGTTAATTGAAAAGATTGCCTAAAAATGACTAGTGGCAGTTGTAGTCTTCCTTGCACCGGATGAGAATTATGATCTTAACCCGATGACCCATTCTAATTGCTCCTTTAAAGTAATGATCTGGTCTTTGTTTATTTATTTATTTTATCACTTCTTTACATGTCTTTTATCTCTAATCGATTAACGTCCCTTTTTCTTTTCTAGGCTAAGCAGTAGCTGAGCAGTAAATTTTGCAAAACTAACTGTGTAAGCCTGTACAGTGTTGCCGTCTTTTTGTGTGATAGCCTTAATTTTCACAGAGAAAGGCGTTGCATCAGACCAGGCTTCTTGCAATTTTAAAGTTAAAATAAAAATCAAGGGCTTTCAACCTTAAATTCGTTTCATTCTCTGTAAAATTCTTGTTTGTGCCTTTTTTCTTCTTCTTTTTCACATTTTAAAAGAAATAGAGCCCTTAACATTTTTGAACTAATTATATTTTTTGCTCATCCTTTGCTAAACGAATTTACTGCACATCCCAGCTCTTCTGCTCTTCGTGAAGTCTACTCAACCAAGAAATTTTAGCATGAGTCATTCTGAGTCAAGAAAATAAATTGAAAATTTTAAATATACTGATTTTGCTGATTTAAAATATATAAGTTTCATCATTTATGTATTTATTATTGTTTTAAAAAGTAGAGTTGTAAAAGAGTCAAACTTTAGCGTAAAGAGCGGGGTGTTGAGGAGGGAACCACCCTTTTAATATACGGAATAATTTCTGTTCATGTTAAGCTTTAATGTCGCTCCTTACTTGCAGTTAAAAAAAAACTTTTTTTTATTTGTAATTACTTAAGGAACCCTGATTAAAAGGTTGATTCAGCAAAGGTTGAAGCTCATGTGGTAATTAACGTGTATATGCCTACAAATTATAACAACAACAATCTGATTCACAATTTGCGTCTGTGTGCAAGCTTTTAGTCAGGTTTCTTAAAAAAGTGGCCTAAGAAGGATAACTTCATATACTGAGCTAATTTCCTCAACTTTAACTTAAATCATGTTGTTGCTTCGTTTGTCAGTCGCAAGATCAAAGTTTTTAAAGAATGATTCTATTCGGACCTCCTTCCTATCTCTACTTTCTTTTACTCATCCCCACCTATTACTCAAAATGTAGAATCGAGTTGGTTTTCATACCAAATCTTTTAATTTGAAGACTGTTCTTTATTACTACAGCTCCAGCAAGCAGTACAGGAAAATCAATCCTTTAAGATTTTTATTGCTATCTGTAGAATCTACTGCACTGTCCATGAATTGGCACTTTTTCAGTATCAGGTGGTGTTGTTGAGGTAACAGATATTTTAAATAATTCTCCATGTTTGACTATGAAAAATAACCCAGCGTCAAAAACTACCCCAATCAACGCTTAAAATCAATTGTGTAAGATTGTTATCGCAACTACTACGATTGGTCATGACTTTCCAATCAGATAGACAGCTGAATATAATACTGGGTAATAAGATGGCCACCGCAAATGTATGACAAGAAAATATTTTTCAAGAAAACCGAAAAGTTTTACTACCCTTTTTAATTGACCAATAAAACTTGTGGGCAACTAGGCAACCTCCCTGCCAAATATTGTTTTCAAAAATCCTGCGATAAATTTTCTTAGATAGTCATTTTCTTCATCCTAGTTAAAAGGCCTAAAAACTATGCCCTTGAGTATAACATGACCTGCCCCCTCCACAGCCCCTGGGTAAAGGTGTTTATGTTATAAAATGTATCTATTGTTTACCAATAGTAGTTGCTATTAAGATGCATGTATAAATTTTCAGGGAGGAGGGGGAATTTTCTGCTTGGGGTTTTTTCCACGGGGGAATTTTCTACGGGGTTGAAGTTTCCAGGGAGTGAACTTGTCAAGGGAAATTATAGACTAGAAATTTGCCAGAATTCTCATAAATTTTTTTTTTATTTGTATTGCTTTCTTTTTCCTGTGTCAATCCTAAGCGTGGAGTGGTTAAAAGTAATTGTTTGGGGCAGATTTTAAACGGGATTGAATTATATAGAAGATTTTTCGATGGTAAGGGGGGTTCCATCCGTGGAAATGGGATCAGATTTCCTGGAACTATTTAAAAATAACCAAAACTCAATAAAAAAAACAAGTTTTTTTTTCTATTGAAAGTAAGGAGCAACATTAAAACTTAAAACAAGCAGTAATAATCTCTAATATGTTGGGGGTTGCCCTCTCCTCAGGACCTCCATCTGTACGCTATAATTTGAATTGTGTCCCAATTCTTTCAGAATGATTCCTGAAACACAAAAACATTAAATAGAACACAGTGGCTTTTTTAAAAGTACTGAAAAACTTTAGCGTAAAGACCGAGATTTTGAGGAGGGGGCAACCCCTCTCATTTACGCAATAATTTCTGTTAATTTTAAGTTTTAATGCTGTTCATTACTTTCAGTTTTTGTGAAGATAAAAATTGTATTTATTTAATTTTTACCATAAAATACACTTCATTTTAAACAAATTGTAAAGAAGAGGGGGATATGCTAGTTTAACTTTCAATCGAGGAATTTGTCATAGGGGAAGAAATTTTCCATAAAGGGAGCGCAGGATTTACTAGCATTACTTAAAAAAAATGAAAAAGTTTTTTTCAGCTGGAAGTAAGCAGCAGCATTAAAACTTAAAACGAACAAAAATTATTACCCATATGAGGGGCTCACCTCCTCCTAATACCTCACTCTTTACACTAAAGTATTTTTAGTAATTTCAACTATTTATTCTGTGGCTTTTGTGATTCAGGGGTCATTCTTAATGAATTGGGACAAAATTTAAGCTTTAGTGTAAAGAGCGAGGTACTGACGAGGGGGCAAACCCCCTCATATATATAACAAAAACATAAGACTACAAAAGTTCTTTACGTAAGCTAATTTACAAGTTACGTATATCTGTTACTTATAAAAAGGTTCGTAGAAAATTTAAAGTTCTAGTTGCCTTTTTAATTAACCGAAAATCAGAGGGCAACTAGGCTTCCTCTCCCGCTCTTTTTTTCTCAATGCATTCAATCAAAATTATGAGAAAGCCATTCAGCCAAAAAACAAATAAATATAAAAATTTCGTTTTAATTATTCCTCTGCGGAGAGCCGAAATCTAAACATGCATTGATTCAAAAACGTTCAGGAATTAAATAAAAAAACAAGTTTTTTAAATGAAAGTAAGGAGCGACATTAAAACTTAAAACGAACAGAAATTACTCCGTATATGAAAGGGGCTTTTCCTTCTCAACGCCCCGCTCTTTACGCTAAAGGTTTTTTACCGTTTTAAAATGTAGAGTTAAGAGAAAGATTCAAACTTTAGCGTAAAGAGTGGGGCGTTGAGAAGGAAAAGCCCCTTTCATATACGGAGTAATATCTGTTCGTTTTAAGTTTTAATGTCGCTCCTTACTTTCATTTAAAAAACTTGTTTTTTTAATTTAATCGCGGTAAGAGCTTACATACTCTTCCTAGGACACAAACTCAAATCCCTGAAACGGATAAGCTAAACCGTGGGAAAGAAATCTTCTTAAAAACAGATAGCGGCTTATCATGAGAAAGACCGTACCGAAGGGGACGCTCCCAGGGGTCGTCTATGCATACACGTAGTACTTTTCAGTCGTTGTAAAGAAGATGAAGCTGTGCTGTTTGGGGGTTTAATCTAGACTAACTTCTCGGTATTACTAAAATAGTCGACAATGCCATGACTGACATTCATTGATGCGGTAGATTACAATAATTTGATAAAATTGCATTTATGCCACTTTTCGATGGCTTGGAAGACTAACTAATGAAAGCTATCAGAAGTAGATCTACAGCCCAAATAACGAATATCAATTGTAATTCCTTAACAGCGCACAAAAGGGAATTTATTTTAAGCATTTTACATGATTAAATAAGCGTATTTCTCCTTACTTTCAGTAGAAAACACTTATTTTTCCTTATCTAATTTCTGTTCGTTGTTTAAATACTCCCGGGAAATTCGGCTTCCCCTATATTGTGAATTCCCTTACCCTGCGAAGAGTTTCTCCATGGAGAGAGCCTTTACCAAAAAAAAAGCTTTAAAAATCACATAAAAAACGTTGTTATATGCGCTTCAGTTACTTTTAGACGATTTGGCCAAAATTTTGACGTGAAGGATTCAAACCCAGTGCTCCCCCTGGATACGGCCTTAGCTTAGTTTATCCACGTCATTCTTTTTCGATTGACCTGTAGCGTTAATGATAGAATTCATCCTAATAGAAATTATAAGGAATATGGAAAAGCAAGCGTTTATTTTAAAACCAAAGCAACAACGACAAAAAAGGATCTTGGGCTTTAAAGCTCTAATTTTAAATTCTGACCAGATCCTGTGACATTGGGAGGAGTTGGAGCAGGAAACCGGAATTCGTGGAAAACGTGAAAACTGGGGTATTTTTATCTTACGAATAGGTGATCAGATCTTACTGAAATTTGATATTTAGAAGGAATTCATGTCTCAAAGCTCTTAATACAATTCCCGACCAGATCTTTTGACATTGGGGGAGTTGGAGGGGGAAATCTTGGAAAACACTTGGAGTGGAAGAATTGGGATGAAGCTTGGTGGATAGAATAAGCAAATGTCCTTGATACGTGATTAACGTGACCGTAATGGATTCGCTCTCTTTGGGGGAGTTGGGGGGGGCGGTTCAGTGATTTGGTGAGTTCGGTGCTTCTGGACTTGCTAGGATGGTGAAAATCGGCAGGCGTGTCAGGGACCTGCACAAATTGACTTGATAAAGTCGTTTTCCCAAATTCGACCGTCTAGGAGGCTAAAGGGGGAGGAAAGATTAGAAAAAATGAGGTATTTATAACTTACGAGTGGGTGATCGGATCATAATGAATTTTGATATTTAGAAGGACATCGTGACTCAGAGCTCTTATTTTAAATCCTGACCGGCATTAAGCCTCTGATTTTCCTTTTAAATCAATCTATCGATTCTTAGAATTTTGTAAGAGCTCATACCATATGATCTCTTGGCTCTTAGCTCTTCTTGCCTCGTCACAAGTGCCATATGAGCTCTTAGCTCTTGTTTAATTGTTCTAAACTATCATATACGACGTTTTTTTTATATAGTTTAAATTTCGACAAAGGGTACCGACATCTGAAGAATTTTTTGTCAGTACTTGCCTAAGATTCGTCGGCATATCTCAGGTGCCCCCCCCCCCAAAGGTGAAAGGCTAGTGATGCTCTTGCAGGTCTATGATTAGAACTAAAAGCACAGAAAAACTAAAGAAAAATTAGTCATATTTTCTTATTATGAACTTCACAGGGGGGGGGGAGGGGGACTAGGTTTGGAGTACTCAGTCGTAATAAGATATAGTTGATAATCATTAATGATGTTTGGTTCCTGGAACACTCCAGATAATTTATGGAACATTCCTGGAAAACTCCATTTTTGCGCATGCATTGGTAATTACTTTCACTTGCAATTTTCAGGGAGTATGGTAGGATATAGCTGACTATGGTAAGTATATTATAACGACAGTAGTAAGAAATTTAGATTGCCGTTTCGAAGGCCTTTGCAGAATTTGAGGATAGGAAGAATCATAGTAAATTGGGGCAAACATAGTTGGAGAATGAACGCAATTATGTAAGGTTCGTACGCAGAGAGAGGGGATATTTCCTACCTAGTCCTTGCTTTTTTAGTTAATTTACTTTGTTAATACATCATTAAAATTATGGATATTGGTTTGTTATGCCTGTATATATAAAATTGTTAAGACAAAAATTCTCCAAGGATCTACTTGCAAGTCCAGTAGGTTTTGATAACAAATATATGTTACAGTGAGTGTCCGAAATCTGGTTAATGTCGACGTTCACCGGTGAATGTACGAAATTCTTTTTTCTTTGCTTGGATTTAGTCTGCGCTGCCATTACACTTTTTCAGTCTTATACACGCTTTGATGGTAAAAGTTTAATTTAGGTTAGGTTATAAAATCCCAGAATAAATATCAGAATCTTAACCTAATCTAACCTATCAGTGATTATTATCAGTAATTATTAAGAGATGAATGCAGAGAGAGCTTAGTTCTTCCATTAGTCACTATTCAGGTGTTTGATGCGCTCTTGAGTTTTAACTGTCTAACATTATATTTGCTTAATTTGTGCTTCACATGAAGTGACTTATTTATAACATTGACTTACATGTGCATATTTTAGATACAAAATTCTGATCACAAGCGGAATCGCTCAACATTTTTTAGATATGTTGGAACAGGGATTACGGACCAAGTCATGGTGATAAATAACGAGAAACGTTATCAGTTATGTAAAATAAAAGTTAGGTCTGTCTACATTCCACAGATTGGCGACAAGTTTGCGTCTTGCCACGGCCTAATGGGCACCTCTGGGATCCAGTGTCGTCAGGAGGTGATTTTTTTTGGTTTTTTGCTCTGAAAATTATGGGGTTGGTTCGCGAGAATCAGTGAGATTCAACAAGAAACATTTTTATGTTTGTTTTTTCCTCCCTTAATTAGCTTCTTTTTTTAGCCTAATTTTATCAGCGAGGGAACCCAATAAAATCAAAAGAACTGTTGCAAGTTTAATTTTAATAAATATTGTAGGTTTAATTCTTATTAATTTTAGAATTGCTGATTAATTGTTTAGGTGTGAAGGGGAGGAGTAAGTTTTTTTTTCAAGGACGTGTTTTGTGTTTTTTACTCGTCCCAAACACCCTAATTTCCGTAGTGCGGTAATCTTTTTTTTTGTCAGTACTCGATGGAGATTCAGCTGTTTCCTTATGACCCATTTGTTAATAATAATAATAATAATAATTTAAAAAGAATTTTGGAAAGTACCCAACAGCAAGTGGCCGGAATAGTCAAGCGTATTTGAATTCACCTTAAGGAACTTGCCAGCTGTGAATAAGTGAGAAAAATCAGAATGCGTTTTCCACATATTTTGCAAATAAAGTGAACAAAAAAAAAAGGATTGGCTTTCCCATGAGGGTAAGCTCAAAGTTTAAGCAGCAGGCATCTAGAACCCCCTGAAGCCTAAAAAAAATTAACTTTCTTATTCATTATTTTATTTAATTGATCTCACAGATTTTCTATTTCCTTTAAGTTTTCCTTCTCGTTTTGGATAATATTCTGATCTGGGGAACTAATCGAAACGTGTGTTTAAAAATCGCACAAATGGCGGAAGTGTGAGGGTTTTGATCTTGAGTTGCATCGGATTTTCTAAAAAGTTCCTTGTGGGATATATTTTCTACCACTAGTAAAAAAAATTTTAGAAGTAGTAGCCTCAAAAATTGTAATCCTTTTGAATATACAGCTGTTGGGAGCTAATATTGGCGGTGCACATATGTTTGAATGATATTAATTTGGACCAATTTAATAAAGTTGAGACTGAGCGATCTACCAACTTTTTTACGCTCTTACATAAAAGGTTTTTTTTCGGGGCCATTTCCTATATATTTATTTATAACCCGCTTACATGAAAAGATAAATAGTGGAATAAACACAAAAGAAAATCAACAATAACATTAAAAACACACACACAAAAATTAAACAACGATAACATTAAATAAATAATTTTAATGAAAAAAACGAATTAAACCATGGCGAGGCGACAATCGCCAATACGCTGTTTCTAAAATCCTTTTAAAGGTATACTTTCAAGTTAAATGTAAATATTTCTAACTTTCAGTTTTAATTTAAAGAAAATATAATTAGTTTAGTGTCCTCAGGTAGCTAATATTAGGTAAATCTCGTCATCTCTATTATTCTATCTTTCAATCTTCACTTCTCTTAGGTAAATCACTCATCCTCTCTACTTTTCTCTCTTTTACACTTCATGCTGTCACGATTTTTATGGCACTTGGTATTAACCAAGTGACATATAGCAATCGCCAATTCTGTCGGTCTGTCGGTCTGTCTGTCGGTCTGTCTGTCGGTCCCGGTTTCGCTACTTTAGGCACTTCCAGGTAAGCTAGGACGATGAAATTTGGCAGGCGTATCAGTGACATGACCAGCTTAAATTAGAAATAGTCTTTTTCCCAGTTTGACCATCTGGGGGGGGGGGGAGTGGGGGCCCGGTTAATTCGTAAAAAATAGAAAAAATGAAGTATTTCTAACTTATAAGCGGGTGATGGGATCTTAATGAAATTTGATGTTTGGAATGATATTATGTCTCAGAGCTCTTATTTTAAATCCCGACCGGATCCGAAGACATTGGGGGGAGTTGGAGGGGGGACCTAAAATCTTGGAAAACACTTAGAGTGGAGAGATCGGGATGAAACTTGATGGGAAAAATAAGCACAAGTCCCAGATACATAATTGACATAATCGGAACGGATCCGCTCTCTTTGGGGTAGTTGGGGGGGGGTAATTCTGAAAAATGAGGTATTTTTAACTTACGAACGGGTGATTGGATGTCAATGAAATTTGATGTTTAGAAGGATATCGTGTCTTAGAGCTCTTATTTTAAGGCTTGACCGTATCTGGGGAAAATGGAGGGGGGAGTTGGGAGGGGAAAACCTAAAACTTGGAAAACACTTAGTGGAGGAATCGGGATGAAACTTGGTGGGAAAAATAAACACAAGCCCTAGATACATGATTGACATAAAAGGAACGGATCCGCTCTCTTTGGGGTAGTTGGGAGGGGGGTTATTTCTGAAAAATGAGGCATTTTTAACTTACGAACGAGTGATCGGATTTCAATGAAATTTGATATTTAGAAGGATATCGTGACACAGAGCTCTTATTTTAAACCAAAAACAATTGACCCCCCTCCCCTTCCCGCACAAAAAAAGCATACCAAATGTATTTGAGCTACTCCAATCCCGTCCAGGTAATAAGAGTCCAGCCTAATGCAGGTTATATTTTAATTACTTATAGTTTTACTGACGAGCAATTCTGATTTTCACCTTCTCTTCTTCACTTGGTCAATTGCAATTCCTTTTTTCTAATTGTAGACGTTTCTGTTTTACTCTGGTTTTTACCAGCATTGAGCATGTCTCGTTTGACGCATCTAAAGATATTAGCAGCCTTTTTTTCTATCTTTTCTTGTCCTTTTTTTGCTGGCTGGTGTTTAACCCCCCCCCCCAAAAAAAAAAAAACACACGGTAAATTATCCCCTACGGAAAATACTCTTCTCCTGAAAAAACGGAAAATACCTCCTCCCCGTGGAAAGTATCATCCCCACGCAGCTGGCTGGTCCCCAATCCCCTTGGACTACAAAAAAGGACTAGAAATATCAATTTCTGATGGAATGAGCACATTCTGAAGTTTCTTTGACCTTGAAGTGGAGGTGAGGACAAGAAAGGGGCAATCCCCCTCCTGTACGCAGTAAATTCTGCTCATATTGGGGTTTAGCGTTATTCTTAACTTCAGAATAACAGTGTAAACCAGAAATCATAAGAGCGTAGATGTCAATTTCACATTTTTGATGCGTTTTTAAAAGTTTCTTTTGTACCCCCCCCCCCTAACAAATGTTAGAAAATACCCTTTTGCTGGCTTTTTGTTGGGAAACTTTTCATGTAGGGGATTACCGGTCTGATGTTAAAAACAATCAGAAATTAGTCTTTATCAAATGAAAGTGCTCAAGAAATATTTTTCACCTGAGATCGCCCCAAGAAAGTTTCTGGGTGGAATTTTCAGCTAGAATGTAATTGTCTTGGAGGAATTTCACTGGAGGGGGGAATATTTTTTATATGAAAGGAGCTTTCCACGGTGGAGTTTTTCCGTGGAGGAAGGAATTTTTCATGGAGAGGAGCCAGATTTCCCGGCATTATTTGAGAGCACGATTAAAAATTAAATAAGAAAAAAGTTTTTTTTTAACTGGAAGTAAGAAGCAACATCAAAACTTAAAATGGACAGAAATTATTGCGTATACCTTAGTATAGTTCAGTATATAGCATACATATGTAGTTTAGTATATAGTATACATAAACTTTAGCATACGTATACTTTAATTAATTGTAAGTTTTGAATTTTTCGTCCTGAAGTAATAGGAAAATAAGTTTTTTGAACTGAAAGATTAAAATAGTAACCAAAACTCTAAAAACTGATTTTCAATATCAACAAACACATCAACAAAATTCAATTATTATGCTGATTTAAGATATATAAGTTTCATAAAGTTTAGTGTTACCCATCAAAAGTTACGGGCCTAGCAAAACTTACCCGATTTCTGAAATAAGGGGTGGAGATATACCCCTTAAAATTGCAGGAATCTTCAGCGAAGTATTATAAATATGTTAAAAGGATCGACGGAAACTTTAAGTTCTGAAACTTGTACCCTGGTCAATCTCTTAGCGACCTTGATTTCAGCCCCTCTCAAAAATGTGATGGTTAAATAGTTTCTGAGAACGGAGATGTCCACTCTACCGTCCTCAGTGTATGAAGAAGAATAAACAAGAGCAAAGAGCTCATATGACCCTTGTAACGGGGTTGAAAGAGCCAAGAGCTCATTTGGTATGAGCTCTAGCAAAATTCTAAGAATCAATAGATTGCTTTAAAAGGAAAATCGGATGCTTAATGCCGGTCGGAATTAAAAATTAGAGGCTGAGTCACGAGGTCCTTCTAAATATAAAAATTAATAAGGATCCGATCACCCGCTCGTAAGTTAAAAATACCTCAATTTTTTTGATTTTTCCTCTCCCTTCAGCCCCCCAGATGGTCGAATCGGGAAAAACGACTTTATCAAGTCAATTTGTGCAGCTCCCTGACACGCCAACCAATTTTATCGTCCTAGCACAACCAGAAGCACCAAACTCGCTAAAGCACCCCATCCCCAAACTCCCCCAAAGAGAGCGGATCCAGTCCGGTTACGTCAATCGCGACATTTATCTACGACATTTATAGGCGTTTTCCGAGATTTTCGGTTTCCCCGTCCAACTCCCCCCAATGTCAACCGATCTGGTCGGGATTTGAAATATGAGATCTGAGGAAAATCAGAGGCTTAATGCCGGTCGGAGCCAA
Source organism: Artemia franciscana (assembly GCF_032884065.1). NCBI lineage: Eukaryota > Metazoa > Arthropoda > Branchiopoda > Anostraca > Artemiidae > Artemia > Artemia franciscana. Next base: position 45,472,892 of record NC_088867.1, read on the forward strand.
TTTCTACTTTAATTTGGGCTGGTCCCTGATATGCCTGCCAAATTTCGTCGTCCTGGCTTGCCTGGAAGTGCCTAAAGTAGGAAAACCGGGAGAGACAGACCGACCGACCGACAGAATTTGTGATAGCTACATGTCACTTGAAAGATATCAAGTGCCATAAAAAGTATAGATGAAAATTTTCAGGATAATATATAAGACAGCCGCCAAATTGAAAACGAAATAGAAATTTAAATAAAAATTTGCATTTAAAGGTTATTAATTGCTAATACAGACTGTACAAGAATAGTCAATGATGACACATGTACCTAGACCCAGTGTAGCTCTTCTCGAGAAAACACTTGTATTTATTTGGATTTATTGGATGTCTTATGTCCCTGAGGCCTGTGTCTATGGAATGAAGTTGCATGGCTCAATTCAACGAGACGTCTTAATTCGTGCAGAAATATTCGTTTTACCACGATCTGTGAAATACTGCACAGTCAGTTTACTAGAATCTGTCACTGATTCGAAGCAGGGATCTAGAGCGACAGAAACTATGTGTACCCAGGTTGTCCGAATCGCGTATCTATATTACTATAAAAACAGCTTGAGTGTTAGAGTTGAATTTTTGAGAGTTTCTGGGGGTTAATTCAGTCCATAATTTTCCACAAGAATATAAGACATTGCACCAAATTGACTCAAAATTGACTGACCAAATTAAGGTGAATTTACAGACTAGCACATAAACACAATAATACCTCACACAACCGAGAAAAATTATCACTTTACCAAAAAAGAAAAAAAGCTATATTATCTGGATTTCACTAGCTATTGTAAATTAAATTCATTTTTATTTAGAACTGATAAAAAAAATTGTTCAGTTTGTGAATTTAGTGATGGAGAGACTTGGTATCATTTTTTTTTTTGGGGGGGTTAAAGACTTATGAAAAGGACAACATTGAGATGCAAGTCAAATCACAACAGTTTTTGCTTCTCCTTAAAGTTTAAGTTTTTGGTTCTCATATTAAAGTTCTCTTATATATTAAAAAAGTTAACTTGTTTTAATAAATTAATTTTATTTTACATACCAATAGCGGCAGAGTGAAATATCGGTTCTCATCTGTTGTGCACCGAGTTTGAAGGACAATAAACAGCCTTTTTCTTTGTAAGAAAGTTTGATTCCCATTTTGCATTTCGTATCAAATTTAGTAGATAAGTGAACATTCTTAATTCTGTAGGATTAAAAAACAATTGATAGAACTTAAAACTGGTTTACATTAATGAACTAGTGGAAAAAGAAAAGGTTTGTCGCCGGTTCTGGAAATACCGTTTTTGATAAGTTCTAAGTTATAATAAGAACTGAACACAAGTAGGGAAGACTAATAAAGGCATGTACAAACCATTAGCTGATTTTTACAGGTTCAACAGCATCCACAGAATTTGCTCTAATTGTTGGGTCTCATTTATCATCTGTGGTAAATTATTCAAATGAGGAGAGAGAAACAGAAGAAAGGAAGGACACCAGTGCCACTGTAGACCTAGAAAAGTTTCAGTGCGTTTCGAGGATTATTTAGCTGCCTGAAACTTCAAAATGAAGAAAATCATCTTGTTGTTTGTCGTAAAATAAGAATCACTAAATTTTTTTAGGGGTTTGAGGTGATAATGGGAAACTTGCAAAAAAAAGTTTTTGCAAGTTTTATCTCGCAATAGTAAAATTTTTCGCAAAATTTTATTTCGCAATAAATGAAATTTATTTATCTGACATATTTTCAATTTATTTTTCAAACTTCAAAAAACCAATTTTTTAAGGAAATTTGGTGGATAGGTAGAGCTGAAGCTTAGATGTGTAAGGATAACGGAAATGTCGAATTACGTTGAAGGGTTAAAACCACAGGACTTCAGAAAAATAGCATACCAAAAACTTGCACAGGAAAAAAAATCGATTCATTTGTTTGACAACACTCCAAATTCTCTCGAAGAATAACAACGAATGCAATAGGGTTCGAATCTTGATGCTTGATACAATGACAGTCTTGTGAGCATAATAATAGGTTAATTGAAAAGATTGCTTAAAAATGACTAGTGGCGGTTGTAGTCTTCCTTGCACGCGGATCAGAATTATGATCTTAACCCGATGACCCATTCTAATTGCTCCTTTAAAGTAATGATCTGGTCTTTGTTTATTTATTTATTTTATCACTTCTTTACATGTCTTTTATCTCTAATCGATTAACGTCCTTTTTTCTTTTCTAGGCTAAGCAGTAGCTGAGCAGTAAATTTTGAAAAACTAACTGTGTAAGCCTGTACACTGTTGCCGTCTTTTTGCGTGATAGCCTTAATTTTCACAGAGAAAGGCGTTGCATCAGACCAGGCTTCTTGTAATGTTAAAGTTAAAATAAAAATCAAGGGCTTTCAACCTTAAATTCGTTTCATTCTCTGTAAAATTCTTGTTTGTGCCTTTTTTCTTCTTCTTTTTCACATTTTAAAAGAAATAGAGCCCTTAACATTTTTGAACTAATTATATTTTTTGCTCATCCTTTGCTAAACGAATTTACTGCACATCCCAGCTCTTCTGCTCTTCGTGAAGTCTTCTCAACCAAGAAATTCCAGCATGAGTCTTCCTGAGTTAAGAAAATAAATTGAAAATTTTAAATATACTGATTTTACTGATTTAAAATATATAAGTTTCATCATTTATGTATTTATTATTGTTTTAAAAAGTAGAGTTGTAAAAGAGTCAAACTTTAGCGTAAAGAGCGGGGTGTTGAGGAGGGAACCACCCTTTTAATATACGGAATAATTTCTGTTTATGTTAAGTTTTAATGTCGCTCCTTACTTGCAGTTAAAAAAAAAACTTTTTTTTTATTTGTAATTACTTAAGGAACCCTGATTAAAAGGTTGATTCAGCAAAGGCTGAAGCTCATGTAGTAATTAACGTGTATATGCCTACAAATTATAACAAGAACAATCTGATTCACAATTTGCGTCTGTGTGCAAGCTTTTAGTCAGGGTTCTTAAAAAAGTGGCCTAAGAAGGATAACTTCATATACTGAGCTAATTTCCTCAACTTTAACTTAAATCATGTTGTTGCTTCGTTTGTCAGTCGCAAGATCAAAGTTTTTAAAGAATGATTCTATTCGGACCTCCTTCCTATCTCTACTTTCTTTTAATCATCCCCACCTATTACTCAAAATGTAGAAGCGAGTTGGTTTTCATACCGAAGCTTTTAATTTGAAGACTGTTCTTTATTACTACAGCTCCAGCAAGCAGTACAGGAAAATCAATCCTCTTAAGATTTTTATTGCTATCTATAGAATCTATTGCACTGTCCATGAATTGGCACTTTTTCAGTATCAGGTGGTGTTGTTGAGGTAACAGATATTTTAAATAATTCTCCATGTTTGACTATGAAAAATAACCCAGCGTCAAAAACTACCCCAATCAACGCTTAAAATCAATTGTGTAAGATTGTTATCCCAACTACTACGATTGGTCATGACTTTCCAATCAGATAGGCAGCTGAATATAATACTGGGTAATAAGATGGCCACCGCAAATGTATGACAAGAAAATATTTTTCAAGAAAACCGAAAAGTTTTACTACCCTTTTTAATTGACCAATAAAACTGGTGGGCAACTAGGCAACCTCCCTGCCAAATATTGTTTTCAAAAATGCTGCGATAAATTTTTTTAGATAGCCATTTTCTTCATCCTAGTTAAAAGGCCTAAAAACTATGCCCTTGAGTATAACATGACCTGCCCCCTAAACAGCCCCTGGGTAAAGGTGTTTATGTTATAAAATGTATCTATTGTTTACCAATAGTAGTTGCTATTAAGATGCAAGTATAAATTTTCAGGGAGGAGGGGGAATTTTCTGCTTGGGGTTTTTTCCACGGGGGAATTTTCTATGGGGTTGAAGTTTCCAGGGAGTGAACTTGTCAAGGGAAATTATAGACTAGAAATTTGCCAGAATTCTCATAAAAAATTTTTTTATATGTATTGCTTTCTTTTTCCCGTGTCAATCCTAAGCGTGGAGTGGTTAAAAGTAATTGTTTGGGGCAGATTTTAAACGGGATTGAATTATATAGAAGATATTTCTATGGTAAGGGGGGTTCCGTCCGTGGAAATGGGATCATATTTCCTGGAATTATTTAAAAATAACCAAAACTCAATAAAAAAAACAAGTTTTTTTTTTTCTATTAAAAGTAAGGAGCAACATTAAAACTTAAAACAAGCAGTAATAATTTCTAATATGTTGGGGGTTGCCCTCTCCTCAGGACCTCCATCTGTACGCTAAAATTTGATTTGTGTCCCAATTCTTTCAGAATGATTCCTGAAACACAAAAACATTAAATAGAACACAGTGGCTTTTTTAAAAGTACTGAAAAACTTTAGCGTAAAGACCGAGATTTTGAGGAGGGAGCAACCCCCCTCATTTACGCAATAATTTCTGTTAGTTTTAAGTTTTAATGCTGTTCATTACTTTCAGTTTTTGTGAAGATAAAAATTGTATTTATTTAATTTTTACTTTCCTTCTCAACGCCCCGCTCTTTACGCTAAAGTTTTTTTACTATTTTAAAATGTAGAGTTAAGAAAAAGATTCAAACTTTAGCATAAAGAGTGGGGCGTTGAGAAGGAAAAGCCCCTTTCATATACGGAGTAATATCTGTTCGTTTTAAGTTTTAATGTCGCTCCTTACTTTCATTTAAAAAACTTGTTTTTTTAATTTATTCGCGGTAAGAGCTTACTCTTCCTAGGACATACTCTTCCTAGGACACAAACTCAAATCCCTGATACGGATAAGCTAAACCGTGGGAAAGAAATCTTCTTAAAAACAGATAGCGGCTTATCATGAAAAAAACCGTACCGAAGGGGACGCTCCCAGGGGTCGTCTATGCATACACGTAGTACTTTTCAGTCGTTGTAAAGAAGATGAAGCTGTGCTGTTTGGGGTTTTAATCTAGACTAACTTCTTGGTATTACTAAAATAGTCGACAATGCCATGACTGACATTCACTGATGCGGTAGATTACAATAATTTGATAAAATTGCATTTATGCCACTTTTCAATTGCTTGGAAGACTAACTAATGAAAGCTATCAGAAGTAGATCTACAGCCCAAATAACGAATATCAATTGTAATTCCTAACAGTGCACAAAAGGGAATATATTTTAAGCATTTTACATGATTAAATAAGCGTATTTCTCCTTACTTTCAGTAGAAAACACTTATTTTTCCTTATATAATTTCTGTTCGTTGTTTAAATACTCCCGGGAAATTCGGCTTCCCCTATATTGTGAATTCCCTTACCCTGCGAAGATTTTCTCCATGGAGAGAGCCTTTACCAAAAAAAAGCTTTAAAAATCACATAAAAATGTTGTTATATGCGCTTCAGTTACTTTTAGACGATTTGGCCAAAATTTTGACGTGAAGGATTCAAACCCAGTGCTCCCCCTGGATACGGCCTTAGCTTAGTTTTATCCACGTCATTCTTTTTCGATTGACCTGTAGCGTTAATGATAGAATTCATCCTAATAGAAATTATAAGGAATATAGAAAAGTAAGCGTTTATTTTAAAACCAAAGCAACAACGACAAAAAAAAAATCACAGAATGACTAGAAACGTTCGTGTAATATCCCGGCATCATTAAAAGAACGAACAGAAACTAAATTTAAAAAACAATTTTTTTCGGCTAGAAGCAAGGAGTAACATTAAAGTAGTAAGAACTCACTCAAGAAGTGAAGTTAGGATAAAGATTCTTACTTCCTTATATATAGGATAACAGGCACGTAATTTTGGAAAACGACTATTTCGAATTTAATCTGGTCCGGTCCCTGATACGCTTGCCAAATTTCATCGTCCTAGCTTACCTGGAAGTGCCTAAGGTAGCAAAACTGGGACCGACAGACACACCGACAGACCGACAGACAGAGAGACAGACCGACAGAATTGGCGATTGTTATATGTCACTTGGTTAATACCAAGTGCTATAAAAAAACACCAGATAAACACGCATCCGTGATTTTTCTTCTGGCAAAAATTGCAAAATTTAACATTTTTGTAACTAGGAGTTAGAGAACTCTGCAGTACGGCTCTGGTACCCTGAATATGATGGTGTGATTTTTATTAAGATTGCTTTAATTTTTTGGAGTATTTTCCCCTATTTCAAAAACCAAGCAAATTTTCTCAGACTCGTACCTTTTGATTGGTATCACTAAACTTAATGAATCTCGTTTATTTAGAATCAGGACATTAAATTGATTCTTTTCATGTATCTATTGATATTATAATGCCGTTTTTAGAGTTTCGGTTACTATTGAGCCGAGTCACTCCTTACTTACAGTTTGTTACCATGAACTGTTTGATTGAGTTTGTGTTTTTAAATGCAATCGAATGAAAACTCTGTTGTTTTCCAACTGGTCATATTTTGTAATATAGAATCTAAGTTAAGTAATGGTTGGAGGGGGCAGTAGCGTTCTTCATATTAAGGCTGTCTTTGTTCGTTCGCCTTTCAATCGTGACGTTGAGATCTGTCTATGCTAAGTAGACCATGGGTCAGCATGCACAAAAAAACTTTCTGAAAAAGTTTTTAAGAAAGTAAAAAAAAACGGATAGTAAAGTTTGATTAATGCTCATGAAACAAAACAAAATATGATGAATGTTTAATAGTTTAGAAGCAAAATTGGCCAATATATTTGCATATTAAGAGTGGGGGTGAGGTTAATGCATAGCATATATTAAATACGTCAGCTAACCATTGCTGTATTTTATATATGCTATGCTTGACCCCGCCCCCCTTAATGTGCAAATGTATAGCCCAAGTTTGTTTGCATAAGCCAAGCCAAAATACAAACTAAATAGGCTACTTAAATAAAATATAACTACAATTTATTTGCAACCAAATCAAAGCTAATTGTGCGGTATCAAGAAGCTGCTTGACCAGTTTCTTGTGTCATGCTCGCATCATACGTGATCAAGGTAAATACCCCCAGTCCTGCGGAAAACAGCCCCCCTCCGCGGAAAATACCTCCCAGAAACAGCCTTCCTGGAGAATACCCCATCCCCTGCATATAACCCCTCGGGAAATACCCCCGTCTCCTCAGAAATACCCCTCTCCCCAAGGTAAATACCCCCCTCCCTTGTATCACATGGAAAATAAGGCTCTCAAAATTTGAGAATTTTATTTGAATTTAGTTTTTATTTTCCGTACGGGGTAGGAATTTTGGTGCTTGTGTATTATAGGCCACTCACTAAAGCTAACCCCATGTGAAACTTGAGAACAAACCGGTTTCTTCGTTAGTTTCTTTAAGCTTAGCACGAGACAAGACAAAGACAAGGGCCAGAATAGATGGGAAATATATAATTTGGGCTATATATTTGCGCGTAAGGGGAGGGGGTAAAGTATTTGGACAGTCTGAAGTCAGAAAACAAATCTAACTTCAAACTTGCTAAGCCATGTCTTGGCGAGCTTACTTCCCCATTTGATTTCATGTTCTCCCAATCCTTTTCTCTGCTCCTTAATATAAACTCTATCAAAAAGAACCATATAACTGTGGGTAGAACACAATCGTTCTTATCTCCTGATTTAATACGGCAGGAGCTACTAACCTGATTTCCTATCTTAACCTACCCTACTCTTATAGAAACTTTGCTAAGGCTCTTGTATCTGCTGAATCAAACGCTAACTTGTAAATTTAAGAGAGTGAGGATTAAGGGTTTTTTGATAACTAAGGCGCTTCTCAATTATTAACCTAAGAGTGGAAATTTGGTCGAAGCATCTTCTACTCCTTCTAAAATCAAACTGTTATTCTCTTAAAACTATCTAGAGAATATCCAAGTCTTAAAATGTATCATACAAATTTAATTTGCTTCCTACAGAAACCAGGCCAATGTCTCTAATTACCACACCCTGTTTATCACCTTTCTTATGGAGGGGTTATTTGACCTTCGTACAATTGTGAACAAGATTGCAATTACAAAATTTAATCTGATGCATTTGGGGATAAAAAGGTTTGATGGGGTACTGTTCACCCTCATATCACATTCTACTCTTCAAAAGCGCACACAAACTTTCGATTTCCAATCAAATTAGCAGCTCGAATGTTTATGCGTCAACCCCCTCCATAGAAACAAATTCTCTACTTATAAAGTGGAGAATTTTGCTTCAAATTCTCCACTTATAAAGTGGACATGTCACTCGATGCCTTTTTATCATGTTTTTTGAGAATAAAATAGTCGCTTCTATCGCATCCATAGAAACGATTTTGAGGAAAAAGTGTTTTCTAGTTGCCCTCCATTTTTTTGGTCTTTTAAAAAGGACAATAGAACTAGAATTAACCAAATCACGACATTTTAGACCCACAGAGTCGATACGATCAACCCTGAAAAAACAACAACAAATAAACACCCATCTGCGATCTTTTTGGAGCTGGACAAGAAGGCATGGGAGAACCTGGGCAAGGAGATATGGCCAGACCTGTACAAGGAGGTATGACCAGACCAAGAGAAGGAGGTATGAGTGGGCCTAGTTGCACTAGAGACTCTGTTATTGACAATAGCTCTAGTGGACCTGGTGGAATTGTTTTAAGTGTTGCTTCTTGTCTTGGAATGTCCAGTAGTTTTTGAGGAATTTATCTACCTTTGGGTGATGGAAAATATGGAATAAGGGGCTCTGCTCCAGGAATAATAATTTCAATGATGACGCCCCCAACAGGTGCACCTCAGGCCCATTTTGTAAGTACAATTTCTGACACTTTTGACACTAGTATTGTATCATAAACACAGTTAAAAGCTAATTTATGTTTCTGAATTTAGCCTATAAAATCTCCTTTAAATTTTTCTAAATGACTGTAAGGGAAAAATTACTTTCAGCACAAAACCACAAGTATTAAAAAAAATAATTAGGGGATTTTATATATCCACTGGAAAATTGTTAGGAAAATCTATGCCTACAAATTTACTTACGCCTCACTTCACTCTTTGCTATCGGTAGCACGAGTCTTTGGTTCTCCCCCCCCCCTCAGACGGTGCTCGAGGCTTCGTCATTTGCAACTTAGTATTATAACCTAGTATTTCCAGATATTAGGTTTCTTCTTCTTTAAGTATAAATATTTCTTTTGAATTTATTCAAAACTTGAGTGCGTCTCAAAAATAAAGCATCCAATAATACATTCGAGGATGCCTTATCTGACTTATGGGCTTAACACAAAACTATTCTAACGGCGAGCTAGCTGATATACTAAGAAAACTAGGCGAATAACAACCTTAGTTTCGTTTACTCAACAGCAAGCAAAACTTATTTGTTAATCTACCTAATTAATCATTCATGGTCAGCTTCGTCCAAGCTTACCTGGAAGTGCCTAAAGTAGCAAAACCTGGACCGACAGACATAATTTGTGATTGCTATATGTCACTTGGTTAATACCAAGTGCCATAAGAACTAAGGAGTAATATTAAAACTTGAAAAAAAAGAAATCATCCCAAATATGAGAAAGATTACCCGCTCCTCAAAATTTCACTATTTATGCTAAAGTTATACGTTTGTTAAAATTCTTTTAAAGCGATGCTGAAGCCGATTGAATTAGAATAAGAAATTTTTTTTAAGGCACTGTAGTCGATTACAACTCAATCGGTAAAACTGGTTAAAAAACGCCAAATCTTAAGAAAGAGTACTAGAACGTTCAATTTTAATTGAATGAACCCCCTTAAAAATTTATTCAACCACCCCTCTTATAAAAACCTTATTTGTTAAAAATCGGCTATTTGTATAGCTTACAGACCTTGCCCCGGGGGATGGAAGGGGGATTGTCAAACCTAGAGGCATGGCTATTTGACCTTTAGACTATTTTGAACAAAATGTCTTTTCAAAATTGTGATCGAATGTGTTTGCGGAAAAAAACAAAGTGGTGAGTGGCTTGTTTCCCTCCAATCACTTTTGTCTCTTGAAAAAAGCCCTAGAACCTTTAATTTCAAGTAGATGCGACCATCCCTTGTATATGAAGTGCCCCTTACAAAAAATAAATAAATATTAATGCACTGGACGCTTATGGCTCTTTACTATGGGAAACGCTATAGAATTGCCTCTGACACTGTACCCTTGACCTACTCTGTCGATGCCTTAGGTTTGGAGGCGTTCTCTCCAAATGTGCTTACCTGAAACTTGCTAGAATAAAATATAATAAATAGAGTAAACATACGATTCAGCTTTATTCAAGAAAATGAAAGATAATATAAAAATATTTCTTTGTCCGTTTCCCTATTCCAAAACTCAAAACAATTAAAATACTCCCATTTGAAAGTAGAGCTCATTAAAGTAGCCATCCCATTAAAAATATTGCTCTGGGTATTCGCATCCGCTAAATCTCGAGTTATCAAACCAAGTTGTCATCGAGTTGAACGAATCAACTTACTAGTTTATTTCTAGGGGGTAGTGGATTTGAAGTAGTTGGTAACGAGACTTTGACGAAAATGGTAGGCTTTGAATCGACAAAGGATAAATTTAGTATTTGAAACAAAGTGTATAAAGAGGTAAAATCTTTGTGATAGGCTAGAGTGGTGTAGATTTAAAGGTGAAATTCTAGTTAATTGACTTCTTGTTATCTGGGAAAGGGTTTAGATTAGGAAAATGAAACTTTCAGGGATGGATCTATAGGCTAAAGTATGTCCCGGGAAGGTTTTTTAAACTACCCACCTCCACTCCTCCCTCTAGAGGGCCCTGAAATTTTCCTACATGACATATATAAAAAACAAATGTTGTTTTTTTCAAAAATTAGGAAATATATTTGCATATCTTTAAAACCTTATAAAATGGGATTAAGCAAAGTTACAAAGCTGAAAACAATTTTGTTGTACTTCAGTTAAGCAGAAGTTCTATTTTACAAGGTTTTACTTTTATAACACGTATTTTAAAGGTCATAAAAGGTTAGAGCACTCTAGAAGGAGAAGGAGTGGAGGTAGGTAGTTCAAAACACTTTCCCAGGACATACTTTAGCCTTTAGACCCATATCTGAAAATTTCATTTTCCTAACCTAAACCCTTTCTGAGATAGCAGGAAGTCAATTAACTAGAATTTTACCAAATTCTTATCGTAAAATGTTTTTTTGTCAAAATTTCAATAGGTATAGGACCTGTCATGTAGGCGAATTTCAGAGCCCTCTAGAGGAAGAAGGAGTGGATGTGGGTACTTCAAAATATCTTCCCAGTCTATTCTTTAGTCTTTAGACCCATTTCTGAAAGTTTCAAGTTCCTAATCTCACCCCTTTCCAAGATAGCAAAAAAGAAGCTAAACTAGAATTTTACCTTCAAACTTTTTTGGGTACTTGTGTAACATACCGAACACACTCAAGAAGTGGAGTTAGATTACTCATACTGAAATATAGTATCCAAATCTGATGAAAATATAATACTTTATTTACAAAATTGTAGAAACGACAACGGGCAATTATTGAAACCAGGCCACCCAGAACGTATTATATTAAACACCTAACATAACCAACTCTAAATAGCCTATAACAATTTTTAGTTGAAATATACCTGCCTTATAGTTTATCTCACTTAGGTTAATCTGATTATCTCTGAATGCTCACGGAGAAACCAGCTTTAAACAAGTCAAGAACAACATTGTGGTCGGTATAATAGAAAATTACTATTATTGCCATTTGGAGCTGATTCAGGAATGGTAATTATTATTTTCATTAGTCTTAATAGTAAGATATCAGTATCAAAACAAAATTTACAGAAAGTTTTAAAAAGAGCCATAAACCCTCATAGTCATGCTATGATATAATTTTTTAGGGGATTCAGGCTCTTCTTAAGAATTCATGCAAGTTTGTTTTCAAAATAAGAATTTACTCCCAAGAAAAGGAAAATTTCAGTTACGATTCCTGAATCACCTATAAATGGTCATTTTTTTCACCAGATTTTTTTACAAACGTGTCTGTAAACTATTGGTTACTTCGGATGGTTTTATCGGTTGGGTAAAACTTTAAGAAAATTGGGTAACTGAGTGTGAAAAAGTTCTTTGTAAAACCTAAAAAAATATTTGTTCGATTGCACCATTTCCCGATCTTCTAGGACCATTATTTTGATACGATCATCCCTTGGAAAAAAGCATAAGAACAAAAAATGGATAAACACGCATCCGTGATTTGTCTTCTTGCAAAAATTGCAAAATTTAACTTTTTTGCAGATAGGAGTTGGAGACTTCTACAGTACAAAAAAAAAAAAAAACACCAGATAAACACGCATCCGTGATTTTTCTTCTGGCAAAAATTACAAAATTTAACATTTTTGCAGATAGGAGTTAGAGAACTCTGCAGTACGGGTCTGGTACCCTGAATCTGATGGTCTGATTTTTATAAGATTGCTATAATTTTTTGGAGTATATTCCCCTATTTCAAAAACCAAGCAAATTTTCTCAGACTCGTACCTTTTGATTGGTATCACTAAACTTGTTGAATCTCGTTTATTTAGAATCAGGATATTAAATTGATTCTTTTCATCTATCTATTGATATTATAATGCCGTTTTTAGAGTTTCGGTTACTATTGAGCCGAGCCACTCCTTACTTACAGTTTGTTACCATAAACTGTTTGATTGAGTTTGTGTTTTTAAATGCAATCGAATGAAAATTCTGTTATTTTCCAACTGGTCATATTTTGTAATATAAAATCTAAGTTAAGTAATGGTTGGAGGGGGCAGTAGCGTTCTTCATATTCAGGCTATCTTTGTTCGTTCGACTTTCAATCGTGACGTTGAGATATGTCTATGCTACACAGACCATGGGTCAGCATGCACAAAAAAACTTTCTGAAAAAGTCTTTAAGAAAGTAAAAAAAAACGGAAAGTAAAGTTTGATTAATGCTCATGGAACAAAACATAATATGATGAATGTATAATAGTTTAGAAGCAAAATTGGCCAATATATTTGCATATTAAGAGTGGGGGTGGGGTTAATGCATAGCTTATATTAAATACGTCAGCTAACCATTGCTGTATTGAATATATACTATGCTTGACCCCGCCCCCCTTAATGTGCAAATGTATAGCCCAAATTTGTTGGTACAAACTAAATAGGCTACTTAAATAAAATATAACTACAATTTATTTGCAACCAAACCAAAGCTAATTGTGCGGTATCAAGAAGCTGCTTGACCAGTTTCTTGTTTCATGCTCGCATCATACGGGATCTAGGTAAATACCCCCAGTCCGGCGGAAAACAGCCCCCTTCCTCGGAAAATACCTCCCAGAAATAGCCTTCCTGGAGAATACCCCATCCCCTGCATATAACCCCTCGGGAAATACCCCCGTCTCCTCAGAAATACCCCTCTCCCCAAGGTAAATACCCCCCTCCCTTGTATCCAGGGAAAATAAGGCTCTCAAAATTTGAGAATTTTATTTGAATTTAGTTTTTATTTTCCGTACGGGGTAGGAATTTTGGTGCTTATGTATTATAGGCCACTCACTAAAGTTAACCCCATGTGATACTCGGGAACAAACCGGTTTCTTTGTTAGTTTCTTTCAGCTTAGCACGAGACAAGACAAAGACAAGGGCCAGAATAGATGGGAAATATATAATTTGGGCTATATATTTGTGCGTAAGGGGAGGGGGTAAAGTATTTGGACAGTCTGAAGTCAGAAAACAAATCTAACTTCAAACTTGTTAAGCTATGTCTAGGCGAGCTTACTTCCCCATTTGATTTCATGTTCTCCCAATCCTTTCCTCTACTCCTTAATATAAACTCTATCAAAAAGAACCATATAAATGTGGGTAGAACACAATCGTCCTTATCTCCTGATTTAATACGGCAGGAGCTACTAACCTGATTTCCTATCTTAACCTACCCTACACTTATAGAAACTTTGCTAAAGCTCTTGTATCTGCTGAATCAAACGCTAACTTGTAAATCTAAGAGAGTGAGGATTAAAGGGTTTTTTGATAACTAAGGCGCTTCTCAATTATTAACCTAAGAGTGGAATTTTGGTCGACGCATCTTCTACTCTTTCTTAAATCAAACTGTTATTCTCTTAAAACTATCTAGAGAATATCCAAGTCTTAAAATGTATCATACAAATGTAATTTGCTTCCTACAGAAACCAGGCCAATGTCTCTAATTACCACACCCTGTTTATCACCTTTAATATGGAGGGGTTATTTGACCTTTGTACAATTGTCAACAAGATTGCAATTATAAAATGTAATCTGATGCATTTGGGGATAAAAAGGTTTGATGGGGTACTGTTCACCCTCATATCACATTCTACTCTTCAAAAGCGCACACAAACTTTCGATTTCCAATCAAATTAGCAGCTCGAATGTTTATGCGTCAACCCCCTCCATAGAAACAATAAATGTCAACAATTGGAAACTTAGATAGCTTACAGCCCTTGCCCCTGGAGCTGTAGAGGGATTTAATAAGAGGGGCTTAATGCTACTCCTTACTTTCAGGTGGAAAAACTTGTTTTATATTATTCTAAAAAGCTTATATCTTATAAAAAGGTGTAGGCCAACGCTTGAGAAATCCGTGGTAAACTAAATTTTTCGGTATATTTTTGTCTTATTTCCTCTTTTTTTCTGACTTGGAATACCTGGTCTAGTTTTAATTTTTCGAAGTCTTCCTCCGGTCACTTCTTGTGGATGAAGAAAATTTTATTCAGCGTAAGCTTGCTTTTTTAGACTTAGTTCTTCCCCGATGAGTGGCGCATAAGGCGACAACGGTGGCACTCCACGACCACCTCTCATGCTTTAGACCAAAGGTTTCCAGGTATCGCCACTCCCCTAGTTTGTCTGACATCTTATGTTAAACTCCTTTTATTTTGAACTCCTATTAGGATACTTAATCTGAATACAAAAAATTGTCGCAATTGTAATTTTTGCATGCCTTGCCCCCCTTAAGTATATGCTACCTCTCTGTTATGCTATTATTAGTGCCCTCACAGATAAATAATAATAATTATTATTTAGTCAATCACAATTATCAATAATAATTTAAAGTAGGAAACATGTTCCTTCTTAGGTTACCAATGGGTTGCAGTTGTGTCAAAATGACACATTTCCAGGTCTAACCTAAACACCTAACCTAACCAACTCTAAATAGCCTATAACAATTTTTGACATTACAATTTCACTGAAACTGCACCGGCTTTATCAAGTATTTAAGTTTTGGCTGATATTAACCCAACTTCCTGAGGACCGATTGGCTAAACGAGCTTATGATGATTTGCTGCGAATTAATAGGAAAACTACTTGGATTCAACAAATCAAGAAATCTCTTGGCGTCTCTTATTTGTGGATGGAAGGAAACGGACCCGGAAACACACAATGCCTTCCAGAAATTATGCAGAGATTTAAAGACCAAGAGATACAAGAGTGGGGTTGTTTTATGTTTAGTACGTTCACTGTTGCCAGATTGGCTTTTTTCAAGCCCCGGTGGCTTTTTTCTCTGGGCTGGGGCGGGCGTTTTTTTTTGCGGGCTTGGGGCGGAAAACTGGGCTTATTATTTTTTAATTTGGCTTGTTTTGGGCTTTTTTCTACTCCAAAAAATAATATTTCTTATTTTGTTTTTAAGATTTTTTTTTCAAGTTCATTCTTTTACAAAACTTTCGAGGAAAGAAAAGGAACGGATTTAAGGAAAAGTTTACCCTACGATTCACTAAAGAAGAAGAAGAAAATAAGTAATATGAATCACATGGAAATATGTACTGCAGCAGATTACTAGTTACAATTATTTAATAGAAATGTTTCATCTACAAAACATGGATAAAGGTAAGACTCCAAATACTTTTTTCTTGAAATTGTGTTTGAAATAGATTGAGATGGACTTCACAACCCCCAAGCATGGAACACTCAAAATGTTACAAACGAATACCTTGCAGTTCTACTTTTGTCCTAGGTCATTTTGAATGTCACATTCATTTTGAATGTGAATGTAGAGTGTAAGGAGGCAAAGGCCAGAAGGCCGAAAAGATCCATATAGCCTCAATTTTCATTACATATTCAGGGCCTCACTACATGCAGAACTAGTAGCCTAGACTGTGGTTTGTCAGCTCAAACGATTGAAGTAAAAAAAAATATCACAAACTGGATGTTACAATCTCAAAGCTTTTTATTCAAAGTCGATACCTGAGAATATGAGGCTTTCCTCAACCTCAGCCTGTGCGTTAGATTGCACAAAAAGTCAGTTTAGTCTTCTTCCAAATTATTTCTCACTTTTAAAAGTGAGTAACTGTTGAAAGCAGTGCAGGAATTATTTGACACTTTGCAGATATACCTGCCTAATTAAAACCCCATTCTTTTCTTAGGAATTACTCAGCTTGATGTCAAAGCACGAAAAGCAGAACTGATTTTGGCAGCACATGTCGCGAGTCATTCATCGATTATCACTATTGACCACCTATCCACCATTATCAAGAGTGCTTTTCCTGGACCACTTTCCGAGGCAACGAAATTGAAGAGAACAAAATGTTCAGCCCTTATCAAGAATGTTCTTGGACCAGAAAGTCTCCAAGAGATTGTTGCTGATGTTGGTGACAGCAGATATTCCCTTATTCTGGACGAATCGACCGACGTTGCCACCATGAAATTCATGTGTATTTGTGTGAGATACTATAGCCCCAAGATGAAGAAAGTTCTTTGTGCTACTTTGGGCATGGTTGAAGTACCTTCGACCACTTCTGTGATTTTACATCAAGAACTGGAAGACTTCTTAGCTTTATGTGGAATTCCCCTAAAAAATCTGATAGGTATTGGGACAGATGGAGCAAACAACATGTGTGGTGGCAACCATTCGCTGTTCACGTTATTACGAGATGACGGGTTGCCTCAACTCCAACTCTTCAAATGTGTATGTCACTCCCTACATTTGTGTGCTTCCGAGGCTGTTGGAGAGCTTCCAAGCAATTTGGAGTTCATGCTCTCAGAGACTTACAAGTGGTTTAACGTTAGTCCTTTACGAAGAGAGGCATATCAGCAAATGTTCCAGCTCATAAACGATGGGAATACCCTGTTGAAAATGATTGCTCCTTCCAATACCCGTTGGCTGTCTCGATATAGAGCAGTCGTTCGCATACTCGAGAAGTATTCTGAGCTGTCAGCGCACTTTCGATTAGCGAAGGAAAAGGAACGTTGCTACACTGCCTGAATGCTCCATGATATGTACCTCGATGAACGAAATAAGGCATATATTGTTTTCTTGAACCCATTATTGGCCGAATTTCAGAGAATTAACCTCCTTTTCCAACACACTAACGCAGATCACTTTCGTTTATTTCAAGAGCTAAAAGAGTTTGTATTAAGTCTTCTGCAGTCAATATTGCACACGTCTGCAGTGTCATTAACAGTGAATATGGACTTCGAAATTTATTACCTTCCTACAGCCCAGGTTGACTACGGATACGAGTTCAATTTGGAGCTTGAAAGATCTAAGCTGACCAGTCATCAAAAGGAAGAAGTAAAGCTGCGTTGCCTCAAATTTCTCAAGACAGCAGCTAGAGCAGTTTTAAAGCGCTTGCCCCCAGCTCTTGATTCTCTGCTGAAACTGAAAGTGCTTCCTCCGACCATTTGTTTGTCGCAGTTGCGTCCTCGATTTAGTGATTTGCCTTTGGATGTTATTCCAGTGCTGAATATTAGTGAGTTAGAGAGTCAGTGGAGAAGACTCTTGGTAGTTGACTGGGCATCAGCTTGTGGTGGAGAAATTCCAAGTGACTCTTGTGAATTCTGGGTCAAGGTCCTGCACCATCTTGATCCAGCTGGTGTTCCTCCATGTCGTGACTTAGCAAGGTGGGCATTGACCCTCCTCAGCCTGCCAATAAGCAATGCTGTAGTTGAGAGGTCATTTTCTATGATGAATATTAAGAAGAACAAACTTCGGAATCGAATGTTGTTGCCTATGCTGAACTCAATAGCAGTCTTTCGTCTTTGGTTGTCAGTGTGTGGTATTTGCTGTTCCCAGTTTGAGCCTACTAAAAAAATGTTGCAGTTCAACAGTGAAATCTATAGGCTTGGGGGTTCCACTGCAACCACAGATATAAATTTTAACAATGATCTTGATGACATACTGGTTTTACTGTAGAATTGCAGAACTGGCTCTTTATTCGTTTTCTTTTCATCTGATGCTGTTTTTCTCTTGGTGTTCTTTTCTAACTTCTTGAGTTGTAGATATACACTTTAAAAAAAAATGGATTTCCAACAAGAAAATGCGTTGAACTTTCAATTGCTTAAAAAAAAAAAAAATTATAATTGAATTTTCAGCAAAGGTGTAAAATCGAAAAAGTGAATGTGATCTTCAACGATTTGTTTAACTTTCCAACAAAAAACGTTTAAAGTCCAGCGAAAAGTTTGATATTTCATGTTCTCTTGACTTTCCAATACCCAATTTTTCAAAGTCCAACCAATTAGTTTGGAATTCCAATGAAAGAATTTTATATTTTACACTCTGCTGACTTTCCAAAAAAAAAAAATTGAAAATCCAACGAAAAAGCTTAATATTCTACGTTTTCCTGTTTATTCTAGCAAATAATGTTGAAAATAAGATTCGAAATTATTTTTTAATAAAAGTTTTTTTTTCAATTTGCACCTCAAGGTACGAATAGGAATTGAATAGGAAACCATCGGTTTAAAAAAAAAAAGAAGAAAAACGAATGTTGGAATTCTTCAGATTCTGTGAAATTAATATAAAAATGAGCCCCTTCAGTGGAACCAAAACTAGGAATCTTCGGGTTGAAGCCTGATTTGTAAAAGAAATCGATTGATAAGTTGCATTTAAAAACCAAAATGCTGTATTACAAGATAATCAGCCTTTGATATGCATATTTTCCTAAGGTGATGACGCTGAAATTTTAGCTTGCAGTTAGCTTTTTTAAATCAAAAGTTCCTCGTGTTCGTTCAATATATTGGTATTTCAGCTGTTGTAGCATTTTTTTTTGTCAAA
Source organism: Artemia franciscana (assembly GCF_032884065.1). Classification (NCBI taxonomy): domain Eukaryota; kingdom Metazoa; phylum Arthropoda; class Branchiopoda; order Anostraca; family Artemiidae; genus Artemia; species Artemia franciscana. The sequence goes on from NC_088867.1 coordinate 45,491,798, forward strand.
AGCTGTACATAGTATCTCATTTCTCAAAAATTATTTTTAATTTTTCTTACTTGAGGTACTAAGAAAATGTACCAAAAGTATTGAGAGTTTTCAATCATTGCGTTTATTCTCTTGAAGCTTTTTTCCTTTGTATTACAAAATTTCAAGCTTCAATTATTTTCTTTTTTGCATTTTACCATTCTATCCAAAGAAGTAATTAAGCCTGTGTATTTCTTGTCGTGATAGTTTGGCCAAAATTCGGTTTTGTTCACAAAAATTATTTTGCTTATTGAAGAGATCTCATTGTGTTTTCTGTTACTAGTGAATTTTTTTTTGTTGTATTACGAAGTCAATACATTAAGAAATAGCTGAGAACCGCGTCCATTAAAACTAGGTGACGAGAAAAAAAAAGGTTTTCAGTTAAAAGTCTTAACATCCGAAATAATCATAAAAGTTCAAAATATATAGCTGCCACGTAGCTGAAGGTAATTTTTAGATTAAATAATCTTGCTTCAAAATAGGTTTCTAAAGAGATAAACATAAAGAAAACATAATATTTAGTGACAAATTAAAAAAATATCACTTATTAGGGCAGTAGCGCATGGGGAAGCGGCTTTATTTGTATATGGCTATAGCTTTCGGAAGGGCATGGAGAGGCGGCAAATTTGTTGAAAGGTGTAAATTCGGAGGGAAAACTGAAACTGTAAGGAATAATAACATATTAGGATTCGCCTCGAGGGCTCGGCTGGGAAAAGGCCCCTTTGTCTTTTTTATCTAGCTTTCATCTAAAATAGCAGCAGTCACAATTAAATGGTCAACTTTGATCCTAGGTCTGAACACATAATCTTTGATTCCAAAAGTCTCGAGTTTGAAAATTCTATGGACGAATTCGTTTCCAAGTAAGCAGTTTTACTTTCGCACCATAAGTTTGTCAATGCAAAAGCTTAGCGTCAGAAAAAAAAAACATGAGTTCAAAATATTTAGCTGCCATACAGCTTAAAAAAGAAACGAAAGATTAACTCGATATTAGGCGAGGCCAGAGCTATGGGCTGCCATACAGCTTAAGGTATTTCTTTTATATTTCAAACTTAAAAGCAGAAAAAAATGTCAAGTATTCCCGCCTGCCGGGTAGGTTTATTCTTCTTCCCTGCAAATGTTGAGGGGAGATCAACAAAATTGAGACTCTTCCAGAAGTTTAAAGAAAAAACGATGAGAATAGCTTTGGACTGAAAATTCAGTATTAATTCTGCATCTAGATATAGCATTCTTCGTGAAACAAGGTTTCGTACGCGCTCACTATGAAGTGGAATCTCAAAAGTGGATTATTTCGGTAAAATTTTCTGGGGCTTGTTCGGGCTTGTTTTGAAAACCCCTGGGCGTTTTTCTGCGTTGACAATCTGGCAACAGTGAGTACGTTCGTCGGAAACACTGAATGAATATAATAAAGTAAAAGAAACTTTTGGGGAAGAATATTATTTTAAGGTAAATTTACCTTTTAAATATTTAAAATCATGGATCCAGTTGAGGGGAAATTGCCTTCCAGTACATAGGGAACAGAAATTAAAAAAATAAAATATGGGAACAAATGGTAAGTGTGGGTATTGCAGAAAAGAGGATAATAATTTAGCTCATTTTCTCATGGAGTGCCAGGAGCTTGAAAGTCTTAAGGATGAAATTTGGGGGGACCATTGGTTGGTGCTACTTTCTGATATCCTGAGGTCTTCGAAGCCTGGAACCATATGCAAAATGGCACGATATGTGAAAAAGGCGGGAGAGGCTCGGTCGAGCCCGAGTGAATGAAAACAAGTATTGTTATATATTGATTGTGTGTTCTATGCAGTGTTGTATTATTAAATTGTTGAATATGGGAGGGGGCTACGTGGGAGGATCTTCCCTTGGAGGAATTTGTAATGGGAGAAAATAAATTCTATGAAGGGGGCGCAGAACTTTCTAGCATTATTTTTCTTAAAAGCAATTTCAACTGAAAGTAAGGACGAACATTAAAACTTAAACGAACATGGATTATTACGCATGTGTGTTATATTTTAAAGAATTGGGACAAAATTAAAGCTTTAGTATAAAGACCGAGGTATCAACGAGGGGGCCAAACCCCATCATATAAATAATGAGAATATACGAATATAGAAGTTCATTACGTAAGTTAATTCGTAAGTAACGTATATTTTTTTTTCTAATAAGAACGTTAAAATAAAAAATTATAATTATCTTTTTAAGTAGCCGAAAAATTGGAGGGCAACTAGGCGTCCTCCCCAACCCCTTTTTCCCAAAATCGTCTGATCAATCCTTCTGATCAAAACATGCATTAATTCAAAAACGTCCAGATATTAAATTAAAAAAAAATTAACTGAAAGTAAGGAATGACATTAAAACTTAAAACGAAGAGAAATTACTTCGTATATGAAAGGGGCTTTTCCTCCTCAACGCCCCGCTCTTAACGCTAAAGTTTTTTACTGTTTTAAAAAGTGGAGTGGAGAAAGAGTCAAACTTTAGCGTAAAGAGCTAGGCGTTGAGGGGGAAACGCTCCTTTCATATACGAAGTAATTTCTGTTCGTTTTAAGTTTTAATGTCGCTCCTTACTTTCAGTTTAAAAAAAACTTTTGTTTCTGTGCGTGTTTTTTTTTCAGCGGTCGTCGTATCGACCAAGTAGTCCTAGAATGTCGCAAGAGGGCTCATTCTAACGGAAATGAAAAAATTTCCCAAAGTCAACGGATCAAAATTCTTAGATAGCCATTTTGTTCAAAATAGTCGAAAATCATAATAAATATGTCTCTGGGATGACTTACTCTCCCACATTCCCCAAGGGAGGGGCTGCAAGTTACAAACTTTGACCAGCGTTTATATACAGTAATGGTTATTGGGAAGTGTGCAGATGTTTTCAGGGGGATTATTTTGGGTTAGGGTGAGGGGTTAAGGGAAGGGGTTTATGCGAGAGGATCTTTCTTTGGAAGAATATGTCATAGGGGAAGATAAATTCAATGAAGGGGGCACAAGATTTCTAACATTATAATAAAAAAAATATGAAAATTAAAACTTCAAACGAACAGAGATTATTACGCATATGAGGGATTCATCTCCTCCTAAATACCTCGCTCTTTACGCTAAAGTATTTTTAGTAACTTCAACTGTTTGTTTTACGGCCTTTCTGATTCAGGAGTCATTAAATAACGACGAAAACCACACTGCCTTTTCATCACGAACACCAAAAACAAGAGAAACAATAGGGAATTGCTTCCCACTGTCTTAAAAAATCCCCTATTGTTCTTCTTGTTTTTGGTGTTTGCAGAGGTCATTCTTAAAGAGTTTTGGCAAAATTTCAGCTTTAGTGCAAAGAGTGAGGTATCAACGGGGGGACAGACCCCCTCATATACATAATAAAAATACAAGAATATAAAAGTTCGATACGTAAGTTAATTCTTAAGTTGCGTATATTTTTTACTAATAAAAACGTTCGTTAAAAATTAAAAGTTCTAGTTTCCTTTTCAAGTAACCAAAAATTTGGAGGGCAATTAGGCCTCCTCCCCGCCCTTTTTTCCCAAAATCGTCAGATCAAAATTTTTTTGTAGCTTCCGGTAAAAAAAGAAACAAGACAGTCACCTGTTGTGTCTCTAACTATTAACATTACTCAATTGACATTATCAAACGCTTTTTTAAGTCCAAAAATGCAACATATAACTAATTTTTTCCTGATCCATAATTTTCAATTAATCCACTTAAAACAAACACTCTATCTCGGCCCTCCAAAGGTAAAAGTACGTATATGCACAATTTTTCACTTCTCGACTTAATGCCACCACCATACTAAAAAAAATGTGCTGAATCGAATGGTATATGTAAGAAGGCTCTAGTCCAAATATTAACGGAAATAGCATATGGATAAAGTACGTATCTGAAAAATTTCTGGGCGCATCCAAAGGTAAAAGTACGTATCTGTGTAGATACGTACTTTCACCCTTGGTACGTACTTTTGCCTTTGGCCGGCACATTAAAATGAGAAAGGAAACCAAAGGTCAAAGTACGTATATGTCATGATTCAGCACAATCATCATTGTTTGTTTACCAGAGCAGAGCTGAACAACCAGCCAACTCTGAGCTATTAAAGAGTACTGGCATAGAATGTCAAGAGGCTTTCTAAATTTACAGAGAGCGTTGATTATACAAAAGGAAAGAGATTTAAGGTAAGAAAATTTTGCTTCATGCCATTTTGGAACCTTTTCTCCAAGTAGGCCTAAACCCTCTGGTAAAACCCCATCTGTACTACCAGGTGGGTACAACAGACCCGCTACAACCAGTTTACACAGCTAGCTATGTAGCTGTCGAATTAGTACAGGAGAGCAGCGTCATACCAAATTACCAACCAACCACCTAAAGCCATTTTTTTAGTATTGCCTACAAACATGACTTACCTTTGAAATAAAATAAAAAACAAGGGATGCATCAAAATAACCCCTAGAACCTTCTCTGTCATCTGAGATAATCAGGGATTAGTTTGGTCAACTATTACAACATTGAGAAAAAATTGAGGGCCTCTAAATATTGCTTACCTTAGAAACAAAAAAAAATGTATCAAAATAGCCCTAGAACCCCCTCTTTCATCTGAGATAATCAAGGTTGATAACAAGTTCTTAGAATTCCAATTTTTCAGGACATTGGCATGTCAAGCAAGTACAAATGAGGCATCAACTTCAAATACCGACTTGCCATCTTCCAGTGAAGAGCAACGAGGAGCTAGTTCCTGTTCCCCCCAGAAATCATCCAGATAAATCAAACAACAGACATATCACCCAATTTTTCTGGACATTCTCGATCAAGGGACACCACTGATGGAGAAGCTAAAACTAAGGCACAGTTAAAACACTTTGCTGATGAAGAATTCGAAAAAGAAGATTTAAGTAGAGGTGATAGTGATGAGTCTGATATTGACTGGGAGGACGTTGAAGGGACATTTGGGTCTTCTGATGATGAAAGGCAGACAACTTTGAAGAAGAGGAGAAAGCTCTTTACAGATTTAGTTCCTCTTTCGGTCAGTAATGATCTTACATCAGATCATCCAGAGTACAATCTGATCCATTTTCCTACCGATCCTTTCCTGCCCTTGGAAGATTCGGCTTCGGATGCAGCAGCTTATGAGACCCAAGATGACCAGCTAAATTTGGACAATCAACCATCTAATGAAAGCAACAATGCTGTTTGTGAACCTGATTCCTCAGACCATGTCATGTGTGTAATTGACGCTGTAGCAGCAAGGTCTGTGGGACAAGATAGAGAAAATAGACGTGAAGAAAATGGTGGAGGAGAAGGAAGGTCTATTGTTGACCTTACTCCAAAACGAGTTCGCTCAGAAAAAGATAAATTTGAAAGAGATGTTAAGAAGTATCCATTTCCTGACGAACCTGGCTGTAAATCTAACAAATGTACAAACTCATGTTTGAGGTTTTCCAGTGTAGAATTCAGGAAAATTTATGACACATGTTGGAGCAAAGAATATAAATCAAGACAAATGTGGCTCGCTTCTTTGCTGACATTCCTACCAGTTAAAAGAAGGACTATTGCCCCAGAAGCTGCGTGTAGAAAAAAAACTACAGTTAGGTACAGCCTTCCCAGAAATTTGAATGAATACCCCACACTTACCCCAAAAGTTGAAAACTTGCCAGTTTGCAAGTCTACATTCCTTGGTTGTCTAGGATTTGGCAAGAATGACAGAGTGATTTTTACAATCAAGTCAAAAATTGAAAGGGATGCTCTTGGGAATGAGCTCAAGGACGGAAGGGGCCATAAAGTGGCAGGGCCACCAAACAAAGTTGATCGAAGCCTTGTGATGCAGCACATTGAAAGCTTTCTGCCAGCAATTCCACACTATCGTCGAGCTCACGCTCCAAATGTTCGGTACCTTTCTCGTGATTTGAGCTACAAATTTATGGCAGAAGACTTTAATGAAAAATATCCAGCAAATAAAATCTGTGATGAGACATATAGGAAGATTCTTAATGGTATGAAAGTATCATTGTGCATGCCCCAAAGTGACAGCTGTGACATTTGCACACTATTAAAAGAGAAAGTAGGGGCTGCGAGAACTCCTGGTACAAATGGTGAGGCAACCGAGAAAGAGACTGAACTGTACAGAAAGCACAGAGATCTTGTTGAACAGGTTTCAAAAGTATTTTCTGAAGATAAGCAGAAATACGAAAAAGATTCAACTACCATGTTGTTCACCGTGGACCTACAAAAAGTGTTATTGCTTCCCATCATGCACAGCAGAAAGGAGGCCTTTTTTCTATCAAGACCCGTGTGTTTTAATGAGACGTTTGCCCCCGTTAAGGCCACCCAACAAAACCAGAACCTTTGCGTTATTTGGAACGAATCTCGACAAGGACGTGATGCACCTGATATAGGTAGTGCATTCCACAAGGTCTTAAAGATGAATAGGGATATCTTGCACTTCATTTTTTATACTGACAATTGCTGTGCCCAGAACAAAAATTGGACAATTTTTAGTGAATTTGTACTGATAGTCAACAGTGAAGGAGGACCTGAAACGATTCGTATCAAGTATCTAGTGAAAGGCCATACGCACATGGGGGCTGACTCCATACACGGATCGATTGAGTCTCGAATTCGAAAAAGGGATGTTCTTGACTTTCAAGATTTGTGCGACACCATAGAAAAAAGTAGAAAATTCACGAAAGCCGTGAAAATGGACATAGAAGACTTTTGCCAGTGGAAAAGCTTAAAAGCTCCTGGCATCGTCATGAAGAACTTGGGCGTGACCATTGATGAGTTCAGTGAGGTCTGTTTTAAGAAGGGAAAAACAGAACTGTTCTATAAAACTAGCCCTGAGGGTGAAGAAAAGAGTCTAAGTTTTGTGCCAAAAAAGCTGGTTAGTACAATCAAAGAGGCAAAGTATCCTTTGCCAGATCCGATTCTTGGCGCAAGGGGGGTAAAGCCAGAAAAGAAAAAGGCCATCTTGGAAAAACTTGTACCTTTTATGAATGAGAATCGCCGTACATTTTGGCGCACTATGCCTTCATCAACAGCTTCTGTCGATTTGCTGAAGCACGGCTGTGTTTCTTAGCTGCCTGCAGTATTTCAGTGATTTCTTTTGATTTTTTTTATTTTTTAACTTCTAATTATTTGAATAAAAAAATGACTTGTTGTACATGCTTCATACGTGGTTTTACCTTCGGTATACGTCATAGATACGGGGTTTTGGGCAGAGTAAAAGTGCGTTTTATGTTTTATACAGACTTTTACCTTTGGGACTTCATTCGAATTCGAGTCTCGAGTCAAAGGTAAAAGTACGTATATGTCATATACGCACTTTTACCTTTTGAGAGCGCCTCTTTATATGAGTAACGGTCCAATGGTAAAAGTACGTATCTACTGTTTCAGGCTTCGGGGCAGTAATAATAGAAAATTTTACTTAAAAATATGAAATCCCCATATTTGTTTACCTATTTAACTAATTTCCAGAATTAGCCAGTGTCCAGTTTCACCGTAAACCGTATTTGAAGCTCTCAAAAGTACTCAAACTTTGAGCCGTGATTTATCGAAATAATGAAAAGTGTAGATACGTACTTTTACCTTTGGAGGGCCGATCTGTGGTACTATAATCTTTTCTAAAACTTCTCTGTTCTTCTTTTGCGACTCCAATACACTCTAGCCAATCATTTAACTGGCTCTCTAAAATTTTCTCTAAGATTTTGCTAAGCATAAGAGCTAAGGCTATCACCAAGTAACTCTCATGATCCCTGGCACTCCCCCTTTGGAATATAGGTACCATTATCGATGTGCGTCATGTAGAAGGCCATACTCCATCACTAATAATTCTATCAAATATGTAAACTTATACAGGTAATATCACATTAAGTGACCTCTTTATCAAAATTGCTCGTTCTCCATCTGTTCCTGATCCAGACCTTCCTTTTATATTCCTGACAACTTTCCTAACTTCTTCTGACGACACATCTCTTACCAATTCATAACCATTTTCTCTCAAAAGGAACAACTTTAAATCGCTCCAATTTTCCCTAATTGCATTCCCCTTCTATGCTCTCTAAATAACTTGACGAAGTATCGGCCTCTGGGATATCAGATAGGGCCTATCTTTTATGATCATTTGATTTCATTTTTGACCAGAAATCTTTTGTATTACCTAGATTAAAAGCTAGCTCAAGCTCCTTTTGCTCTTCTCTAGGGTTCTGCCACTTTTTTTCTTTTTATCAACCTTATATATTTTCTTCTTTTTCTTTAAATCTTAAGAATAATTCATGATTTTCCTCCGATGAAGAGTAATTTTTAACTGCCTCTAGTAGATCTTCTTAATAATTTTTCATAACTTTCCATTCGTTGTCAAAGAAATTTACACTTATTTTCATATTTAACCTTTCAGACTTTAGAGCACAATTATAAATAACTGAACCCAATTCACTCAGTGTCATATTAACATCCATTGATGATTTGTACATAATTTTAAGCCTTTTAATTGCCTCAGGCCTTAAAAGTTTATTTCCCAACAACTCCAGCTCCTCGCCACTCCACTTGGTCATTAAATGTCTCTCATAATAAGCACGTTCTTCAAAATCATCTCTAGTCTTCTTCACTACATTTGTTGGTACTCCACCCATAATAATTAAAATTTGTGATCTTGAATATCCATCGTTTTGACATGGTAAAAAAATAGGGCAAGCTAGTTAGAGCAGCCCATTCCATAGGAAAATTCCTTTTCAAGCAGGGAATAAAACGAGTTATTTTTCCATTGAGAATAAAGCGACACTGAAACTATAACGAATGTAAATTATCCTATACATGATGGTTGTTATCGCTCTCCTTAACCCCCTACTATTTACGCTTTGACTAGTGTGTTCCTGAAAACACTACGAAATGCAACAGTTATAGCCAATTAGTAGCTACTATTGTCATATTTATTTATCTCCTCAATATGCAGGAGGATGCCACTCCCCTCAAAGCCCTATTTGTTAGGCGTAAATTCAACCTTTACCAGCTTTGATGTTAAAAACTAGTTTTCCTTTCAAACACCCTATTGTGCAACAATAGAAGAGCTATCACCCTCTTTACATCAATATAGAAAGCTTGGTTCAAATATATTTCTCCAAACAGAAGAATTTGGGGGGGGGGCAAATTCTTCATCTCTGATATTGATGTGAACGATGTTTGATGCAAATTTTAATATTTTGGCTTAAAAAATGTACGTTGAAGAGTACCCAGAGTCGTTTTATTGGGAGACAGAGGAGGCGATTGCCCCGGGTGCAAAAATTCTAGGAGGACAAATTCCAATTAAATAATGTCACGGTATTTATTATTTTGAATTTTTTTATTTTTACTATACTAAATTAGATGGCGTAGTAGGTAGTAAGCATAAGTAAACTGAATCCAACATTCTCCTTCATCTCTATCTATAAAAAATAAATAACTAGACTGAATTTGATTCATTTTTATGTTTTTGTAACGTTTGCATATACATTTTATTATTAGATGACATTTTTTTCAAAATGGGACCTGCAAATATTTGTGAAACAAAAGGAGGCAACAATCAAGATATTGCCCTGGGCGTAAAAGGCCAGAACCACAACTGGATGAGCCCCCCTCCCCATACGCATACACACAAATCCACATCTGACACTGACATTTATTTTCTGACACTGATTCATTAATGGTAACAATTATTTTGGTTCGTCTTAAAAGTAAAGTTTAATTGCGAAAAGAAATTTATTTTGATTTCGAAAAAAGCCTGAAACCCATCAGTTCTTCAGTTATCAGTTAGGTCTTTGGGATTCAAATTGGATAGAATTATAGTTTTTTTCTTCTGAGTGTAAAAAAGACCAATTTTAAATAGAAATATCTTTCAAATAATTAAAAAATTAAATAAATACGGAAGGAAACATAGCAGGAAATAGGGAGTAAAAGGGAACGACAGCCCATAATAAGCAAAAGTTAAAAAAACGCATTTGAACAAAAACTGCCAAGTGAAAAACAAATTTATTATCTGACACTGATTCAGCAATGGTAAAAAATTTTTTGGTTCGTCTTAAAAGTAAAGTTTAATTGCGAAAAGAAATTTATTTTGATTTCAAAAAAAGCCTGAAACCCATCAGTTCTTAAGTACCATTTCAAATAATTTAAAAAGGTTATATAACAACGGAATCAAACTTAGCAGAAAATAACGAGCCCAGCGGTACTACTTTATTTATATATCATCCTACCAGAACATCCCAGACATGTTTCTTTTTAAGCTATCCCTCATATCTATGTTCACTTCTTATAAATTTCACCGTCTGCAAGTTCCAAATGACAATAAAACGGCACCTTTGGTGCCATATCTCGGGTGGAAAAGTTGGGGCTATTGGGCTATCAGAACTTACAAGAGTTATGTTTAATGGCTCATTTGAAAGCTATTGCTCATATATACATGTTTTTTTTTCAGTTTATCATTCATAAGTGCAATATAGCACTGAAAACAACACTTTTGGAGCCATTTCTTAAGTGGAAAGGCTCTGAAGAACAAAACCGGTACTATGCTAATAGTTATGTTCAAGAGCCCTTAATTGGAGGTTTACAAGAACCCCTCCCATGCACTCCCCCTCCTAGCCCCCTAAGTAAGTTGCATAAATCGTCTGCTCATCAGTAAGCTGCTGTGATTTTACAAATGATGCCAAAACTTTCCATTGCCTTAAATAAACAGCAGTAAAATAGTGACATGATATGTACCAAAACATTAATCTTTGTTGGTCAATGCAGCGGTTTTACCAACTCATGAAGTGATTTTACGTGTTGTATTCGAAATGGACATTATGCTAATTATTAACTAAAACAGTCGGTAAAAATTCTTGCCCCCCCCCAACATTTTGGCTAGTAACGACACTGGTCATGATTAGTTTGTAGACAAATTCGAAGTAAACCCATCTTGATAGTATTAGGACTATAGACTAGCTTTGGAATTTGTATCATAGCTTGAAATTCACCGTTGTATACAGAGATATAGCCAGATTTCCAGAGTTCATATTATGTCTTTTTTTTATATTCATTGCAAGTAATACTAAAGCATATTTCTTACAATTTAAGATTGTATATTACTCACTATTGGTATTATAGCTGGTGAGACCAAAATGCTACCTGATAAATCAATCCAATGTTTCTGTATGCTGTTCAATTACTTTGCCGTTATTAAGATATCTAATTCTGCGCTCATGTTTTTAAGATAATTATAATTGTATACTGAAAGTTATTGATGTCACAACTTGTGTAAGACTATGAAAAGCTTCATGCATTATTATTGTTGTCAGGGTATATACTCACTTTTGACTCCCAAATAAATATTCTAGTTTTTATGCTTGACTTTTGTGTTTTCAGTAAAGCGCTAGTTTTTGATAATCCTAGAAACATAGCAAAACATATTTAGTCGAATTATTTGGACTAGTTTTATTGATATATATATATATATATATATATATATATATATACATTCTACGACAAACATATTTCTGTATCGTCACTTTCTTACTTTACACTTATCAAACAGTTCGTGGTAACGAACGTGGTGAGTAAGGAGCGACCCGGCTCAATAGTAACCAAAAGTCTAAAAAATGGAATTTTGTTACCAATAACTACATCAAAAGAATTGCATTTTAATGCTGATTTTAAATATATAAGTTTCATCAAGTTTAGTCTTACCCATCAAAAGTTACGAGCCTGAGAAAATTTGCGTTATTTTAGAAAATAGGGGGAAACACCCCCTAAAAGTCATAGAATCTTAACAAAAATCACACCATCAGATTCAGCGTATCAGAGGACACTACTGTAGAAGTTTCGAAGCTCCTATCTACAAAAATGTGGAATTTTATATTTTTTGCCAAAAGGCAGATCACGGATGCGTGTTTTTTTTGTTTTGTTTTTTATTTCCAGGGGTCATCGTATCGACCCAGTTGTCCTAGAATGTTGCAAGAAGGCTCATTCTAACGGAAATGAAAAGTTCTAGTGCCCTTTTAAGTGACCAAAAAATTGGTGGGCACCTAGGCCCCTCCCACGCTAATTATTTTCCCAAAGTCAACGGATCAAAATTCTGAGATAGCCATTTTATTCAGCGTAGTCGAAAAACCTTATAACTATGTCTTCGGGGACGACTTACTCCCCACAGTCCCCGTGGGAGGGGTTACAAGTTCAAAACTTTGACCAGTGCTTACATATAGTAATGGTTATTGGGAAGTGTACAGGCGTTTTCAAGAGGATTTTTTGGTTGGAGGCAGGGATTAAGAAGAGGAGGACATGCTAGGGGAGCTTTCAATCGAGGAATTTGTCATAGGGGAAGAAATTTTCCATAAAGGGAGCGCAGGATTTACTAGCATTACTTAAAAAAAAAGTTTTTTTCAGCTGGAAGTAAGCAGCAGCACTAAAACTTAAAACGAACAAAAATTATTACCCATATGAGGGGCTCACCTCCTCCTAATGCCTCACTCTTTACACTAAAGTATTTTCAGTAATTGCAACTATTTATTCTGCTGCTTTTGTGATTCAGGGGTCATTCTTAATGAATTGGGACAAAATTTAAGCTTTAGTGTAAAGAGCGAGGTACTGACGAGGGGGCAAACCCCTTCATATATATAACAAAAACATAAGACTACAAAAGTTCTTTACGTAAGCTAATTTACAAGTTACGTATATCTTTTACTTATAAAAAGGTTCGTAAAAAATTTAAAGTTCTAGTTGCCTTTTTAATTAACCGAAAATCAGAGGGCAACTAGGCTTCCTCTCCCGCTCTTTTTTTCTCAATGCATTCGATCAAAATTATGAGAAAACCATTTAGCCAAAAAACAAATGAATATATAAATTTCGTTTTAATTATTCCTCTGCGGAGAGCCAAAATCTAAACATGCATTGATTAAAAAACGTTCAGGAATTCTCAACGCCCCTCAACGCCCCGCTCTTTACGCTAAAGTTTTTTTACTGTTTCAAAATGTAGAGTTAAGAGAAAGATTCAAACTTTAGCGTAAAGAGTGGGGCGTTGAGAAAGAATAGCCCCTTTTTTATACGGAGTAATTTCTGTTCGTTTTAAGTTTTAATGTCGCTCCTTACTTTCATTTAAAAAACTTGTTTTTTTAATTTAATCGCGGTAAGAGCTTACATACTCTTCCTAGGACACAAACTCAAATCCCTGAAACTGATGAGCTATACCGTGGGAAAGAAATCTTCTTAAAAACAGATAGCGGCTTATCATGAGAATTAAATAATAAAAAAACTAATTTTTTTTTAGATGAAAGTAAGGAGCGACATTAAAACTTAAAACGAACAGAAATTACTCCGTATATGAAATGGGTTGTCCCCTCCGCAATTCCTCGCTCTTTACGCTAAAGCTTTTAATTGTTTTAAAAAGTAGAATTGTGGCAAAGAGTCAAACTTTAGCGTAAAAAGCGATGGATTGCGGAGGGGACAACCCATTTCATATACGGAGTAATTTCCGTTCGTTTTAAGTTTTAATGTCACTCCTTACTTTCAGCTAAAAAAAAATAGTTTTTTTTTATTTAATTTCTGAACGTTTTTGAATTAATGCATGTTTGGTTTTGGCTTTCCGCACATAAATTATTAAAATGAAATTTGTATATTAATTCTTTTTGGCTAAATGGCTTTCTCTTAGTTTTGACCAGACGATTTTGAGAAATAAGGGGTGGAGAAGGAGGTGTAGCTGCCCTCCATTTTTTCCGTTACTTAAAAAGGCAACTAGAACTTTTAATTTTTAACGAACGTTTTTATTAGTAAAAAATATACGTAACTTTAGAATTAACTTACGTAACAAACTTTCACAACCTTATATTTTTATTATGTATAAGAGAGGGTTTGTACCCTCGTTAATACCTGGCTCTTTACACTAAATCGTAAGTTTTGTCCCAATTCTTTAAGAATGACCCCTGAATCAGAAAGGCCGTAGAATAAATAGTTGAAATTACTAAAAACACTTTAGCATAAAGAGCGAAGTATTTATCTCCTCCTAAATACCTCGCTCTTTATGCTAAAGTATTATTAGAACCCCTCATGTTCGTAATAATATCTGTTCGTTTTATGTTTCAATGCTACTCCTTCCTTTCATTTGAAAAAAGTTTTCATGTTTATTTTTCATTGTTTTCTTATAGTAATGCTAGAAAATCCTGCGCCCTTTTCATTGAATTTTTCTTTCCCCATGACAGATTCCTCCAAGGAAAGATCCTCCAACATAGCCCCCTCTCCTCAGCCCCACCCCCAAACAAAATAAAATCCCCCTGAAAACGTCTGTACACTTCCCAATAACCATTACTATATGTAAACACTGGTCAAAGTTTGTAACTTGCAGCCCCTCCCCCAGGGATTGTGGGGGAGTAAGTCATCCCCAAAGACCTAGTTATTATGGTTTTCGACTATGTTGAACAAAATGGCTATCTCAAAATTTTGATCCGTTGACTTTGGGAAAAAATGAGTGTGGGAGGGGGCCTAGATGCCCTCAAATATTTTTGTTCACTTAAAAAGGGCACTAGAACTTTTCATTTCCGTTAGAATGAGCCCTCTTGCGACATTCTATGACCACTTGGTCGATACGATGTCCCCTGGGAAAAAGAAAAAAACAAAACAAAAAAACAAACAAATAAACCCGCACCCGTGATTTGTCTTCTGGCAAAAAAATACAAAATTCCACATTTTTGTAGATAGGAGCTTGAAACTTCTACAGTAGGGTTCTCTGATACGCTGAATCTGATGGTGTCATTTTTGTTAAGATCCTACGACCTTTAGGGGGTGTTTTCCCCTATTTTCTTAAATAGGGCAAATTTTCTCAGGCTCGTAACTTTTGATGGGTAAGACTAAACTTGATGTAAGTTATATATTTAAAATTAGCATTAAAATGCAATTCCTTTGATGTAGCTATTGATATCAAAATTCAATTGTTTAGAGTTTTGGTTACTATTGAGCCGGGTCGCTCCTTACTACAGTTCGTTACCACGAACTGTTTGAAAACCGTACCGAAGGGGACGTTCCCAAGGGTCGTCTATGCATACACGTAGTACTTTTCAGTCGTTGTACAGAAGATGAAGCTGTGCTGTTTGGGGGTTTAATCTAGACTAACTTCTTGGTACTACTAAAATAGTCGACAAAGCCATGACTGACATTTATTGATGCGGTAGACTACAATAATTTGATAAAATTGCATTTATGCCACTTTTCGATAGCTTGGAGGACTAACTAATGAAAGCTATTTGTTTTAAGTTTTAATGTCGCCCTTTATTTTCAGTTTTATAAAAATTTTATTATTTAAGTCCTTAATATTTTTGAATTAATGCAGGTTTTGAATTTGGCTCACCGTACATGAATAATTAAAACAAAGCTTTACCTTTTTCTTAATTGATCTGTGATCCCTACACTCATGTTTTTCAGTTTTTCTGTTAGCTTTTATTGTTCTTTGTTTCTCTTTTTTATTCGTTTTCTCATTGTTAAAAGAAAGAATAATTACCATGTTTGTGGCTTTAAACTATCTTACGTGATAGCCGATTCAAAATTATTCGAACTTTTTTATTTTTATTTTTATTTTTTTTTTGTAACTATATTAGGTAGGCTATTATTGGTATGCATTGTTGCGTATAGTCAATACTTTTGGAGTAGAGGTCGTTTTTACCCGGGTGATGAAAGTGCTGGAAATTTCTAATTTTTTTAAAATACAGCGTTTACCGTATTTTCTTCATGTTGAAAGTAGAGTAGTTGCTTCTTACTTTGTTATTATTGTCCATTCACTGCATCATTTCGTTTTCGAGTATTTTCATTCTTTCAATTTCGGTTACTATTTTTAAAGACCACACTGCATTTCTTATTTGAACTTATTTATGATTTGATTATTTTTTTCAATTTTCTCTATTAGTATATAAATATTAAAAAAAAATAAAATAAAGGGTGAGTCTTGCTGATAGTAAGTAACTCTAAAGACAAAGATTAAGAATCTTTTGTACGATTTGTAGTTTCCCATTTTGACAATGATTCCTGTGTTGGTGCGCTGGATTTAGGATTCTTTGTCCGAGTGAGCGAGGATTTAAAAAAGTTGAAAAGGTGTCCAAACAAAAGTTTTCATATAGTTATATCACTCAGATAGTTCTTGTACAAATTTCTTCTCCTCTTCATTATTCATAAAGCTTTTCACTAATATTTCTATCTGCGTGCCTAAATTTCTTCCCTGAAAAGAAATTTATTCCATCCATTTTCCAGGTTGTCAGATTTTAAACTCTCCAGTTTAATATTCAATTGTTTCTGGAAAATTTCTCTTAAATTCTCATCCTGGAGTCTACCCACATTGTAACTTCCCGAGGGCTAGTTACTCTTCCAAATTTTCAACTTTAAATTAACCCTAGACCCCTTTAAATTAACCAAAACCCCATTTTCTAGGACAAAATTTTTTTTTTTTTTCCTTCTCCTTTTTGGAAATCATGTGTCTTTATCTCTAATTATATTGTATGTTTAATACTTTTTTTAACTTTCTCATTGTCATTACGGATTACTTGTAAAAAATCTGGCATTTATCGTTTGCTAGTATTTTAATTTTCCTATCCGCTTAACTTGCCAAAACGTTGTCATCTGTAGGCACGGTGTCACTTCATTCATTATTTACTAATCCTTTTATTTTACTTTTTTTCAAGAATAGTCGAATCAAACAGTTTTAGTTAATAGCCATAGGCTCTTTCCCAGCTATATCAAGATGTGAAGCTAGAGAAATGGTACAATATCTTATTATATTGGTCCAGACTTAGCAGATTATACTTAGACTATTTTTATATGCAATGGGAACAAGTACGATAAACCTTATTTTGATCAGAACAATTAATTTGCTTAAAATTCAATACTCTAAGTCTGGGCCAAGTTCTCCAACCTCAAATTTGTCTCAAGTTCCCCTTTTCTGGATAAATTAAAAAGAGGGACCAAAATATGTTTCTTAATTTGAAAATTTCCAATCTTAAAAATCTTTATGATTCTCGTTTTTCTTTTTATTTAACCATTTTGGATGCTTTTCGACCTTTTCAAATACCTTCGTAGCTGCTATTCGTTTTCTACTAATAATGTTACTTTTGATCCGATTCACTTGGCTCTATGTCAATTTATACTAATGATAATACATCAAAAGTTACAAATCCAAAGGTAATTTTAGTTGAACAACATCCGGGCACAGCTATTTTCTACGGAGGGTAATGGACACAAGAACTGGAACTTTACAGAGCCGAAAAGTGGAGATATCAGAATATTGGTCCAACCTCCTGAAGACTGGTTTATTTGAAATGGAAAATCATTTCAGGGTATGTAACTTGCTTATACAGTCAATCATATTTTGTTTTCTTGGCATAATAAACGTGAAGCTAATCTGTAGTTCAGAGTCATGGATTTTACTAATCTGTCTAATATGCCGACTTCCCTCGATGTGATCATCACAGTTAGCAACAAATGCTCATCCAGCCGCAGGGGTGGTAAAGAATAATAATAATACCACATTCGCTCTAAAATATAGAGCAGAGTGTAATACCTGCCAATCAAAAGTAGCATTAGGAGGATGGGCCAAGAACCAAGAGTAGTTCAGAGAGGAACAAGGCTGCAAATAAAAGTTATTTAGGTCTTGTTTTTCAAATATTCCGTTGTTTAGCAAACTTGAAAGGAGTGGAAGGAAGGGGTTAAATACAGTATCTTAATCCTGCAACTCCGTGAATACCATTTATTTATGTAGAACTTCTAAAAAGTGAGCTTTTAGCTTATACATGTATAAAAGATCAAAAATTTTGTGGCACAGGCCAGATTTGTTTGATATAGCCATGTAATAAGTATGTGGAATAACGCTTAAATCTCCTACGCCATAATTAATAAAGAAGTGTCGAAATATACTGACACTATTGAAGAATAAAACAAAAATTGATTTTACGTAATTACTCAGTAGTCATCTGAACTTTCCATTCAGGGGAAACGCTAAAAAACGATCGATACAATGGGAAAATCGATCGGTTGATCACATAGTACTGATTCGTTGAAACACATGCTAAGTTAAGACACCCAAGGTTCCAAGGCGTCAGCACTGCGTACCAATACACATATCAAAAATCAACTTCTTTATCAGAAAAATATATGTACTTTATTTTTGCGCATCTGTTTTACCTTGTTTTGAAATCCCTTTTTCATCTGATTCAATATTTACATGCTTGTTATTAGCATTGTAAATAATTTTACTACTCTCTGGAAGTTCTTGGATTTCAAGAAGAAGGCAGAAATATGATTCTGAATTTTGTCCTCTTCTCTCCCCCTCCTCCAGGGGCGAAGCTTGGGTTTGAAGTTTAGGGGTAGAAGGAATAAGGAATTTGCCAATAAAATCGTCCAGTCTGCTAACAAAAGCAGAAACACATGCTCAATTAAGACGACCAAGGCGTCAGCACTGCGTACCAATGCCTTAGAACTCTGGTTTTTTTTTTTGGGGGGGGGGTGCCCTCCCCTCTTAGCTGCTTCACCTTCCCTAAAAAGCTCTACATTTCAATATAAAATGGCAATAATCTGATTACAATTAAAAAAAGAGGAAAGCTTTCTAAAAAACTTAAAGGAAACGACACACTAGGCTAAAACTGGTTGGAATGGGATCTGAAAGTGAAACTGAATGCCCAGTGGATAAATTTGGAGCTGCTGAGGTTGACCTTAGAAGGACTATATTTAGCAAAATAAGTGGGACCATCATATTTACATGCCTGAAAGTGAAACAGAATGCCCAATGAATAAATTTGAAGCTGGTGATGTTGGCCCTAGAGGGGCTAGAAATAGGATAGTAAGTGGGACCATTATAATTTATTGACAATTATTGTGGATTGGAATCCTCTGACTACATTGATTTAGTCGTAATATATAATTTTAAAGTGACTGTACACTAGGGACAACAAAAAAACGCCTCTTTAGAAAATGCAAATAAAGCCTAATTTCATATCTCTTTATTTATTTGGTGTTATATAGGAAGGTATGTATGGGATTTTTCAGGTCTAAGCCCTCAAAAGATATTCAAATCCTTCTGGTTTTCCCATACTATCTATTTAAGTAGCCTGGTCTTTTGTGGTTGAACACCTCTCTCCTCCTTTTTGAAATAAGTTCTATGTATGTGGTCAAAATGATATACATGCTTTACTGTAAAAATGAAGTTTCATGCTGATGTTGAGCAACTACAGAAAAAGTAATTTACGCTGACAAATTTAAGTATTATGCTATTTTAATGTATTTTTTTTTCTAAAAAAAATTGAGTGTCCAAACTGTAATAAGTGTTAGCTATCAAAAAGTTATAGCTTCAAATAATAAATTAGTGTAAAATCTTAGCAAGAAATTATCATTTTGGTGTTGAACTTTAAATAATGAAAGTAAAAATAACTTTCTTTTATTACCAGGAGTTTGCAATTCAATGATATTATAGACAGGGTTGACTTAGATCATTGAAAACAAGCAGCAAAACTACAATATCTTAAGAAAATCAGCCTGCCTTCATTCAGTGGATTGCCAAAAATTCATGAATAATTATTTTTTTTTTAATTCAAGTAGATTCAAATTTTGATTTGTGAGGATCCAGGGAGGATTCATTGATCCTTAGTGCAATAATAAGATAGTGCCACAGAAAAGTGGCGTTTTCTGTAAAATTCGAGACGAAATTTTATTTTTTGTACAAACAAAACCCAATCATACAATTGTCTTTAGAATAGGGGAAATTTTTCTAGGTCCCGATTCCGACCCCCTGATAAGCTCTCGATATTACCATTTCTACTTCTGATTAATCTTTTCATTAGTAGGAGTTTCCAGAATTTTTACCTTGGTTGTGTTTTAGCAAAGATTTTTTTGATTTTTTTTATAGGAAACCAATTGACTATTCTTTTTGCAAATAACGCTTGATTTTCCTTATATTTTTCTTGAATGTTATACTATTTAATTGATAAGAACATAAGGACAAGAAGAACATAAGAAATAAGGACAAGAAGAGTAAATCAGTAAAAGAAAAAATAGGGGAAATTCAGCAAAATAGACAAAAACAAATTCAGGAGATATCTGAGTTATAGAAGGATGTGATAAATCTCAACGCGACTTGCAACAGACGCTATTTGTGGCAGACTTATCGCAAAAGAACACTAATTTAACTTTAATTAATAATAATATTTAGGAGAAATATTACAGAGCTGCCATGCGAAAAACAAAAATCCACCCAGGACAATGCAAAGAATGTAAATTTCAATTTTCATAAATTTCCTGGCTTTCTAGAAGCAGCTGACCCAATTGTCATTTTTACAGGGAGGCGCAAGCAACTAGTTCGACGGAACACTGTTAGGATTAAAATGGTCGAAAAGCAAGAAAGAGCCCAATTTAAAATTAAGTTATTTTCTGGAATATAAACAGAAAAAAGAAGTCGAACAGTCTTATACAAGTAATCTCATCCATGTTAGATCGAAAAACTAATTATGAAATACCTTTAACTCAGTGTAAACTACGGTATGCATGGTATAATATTAGTAAAATTTAAAGACAATACGTTGGCATACAAGGAAAAAAGAGGATAAATGGTTAACGTAATTATACCGAATGGATTGTATTTTGAAGCGGGTTTATATTATTACTTAACTCGTTTTCAGTTCGTACCTAGATAGATTACTAATCATTATATTATCCAATCTAGCAACAATGAAATTCGTAATTATTTTGAAAGAGAATTATCATTTTGGTTATTAGCGATTTGTTTTATTTTAGGATTTGAAAAGAAGCTGAACTAGGTTTTAAATATAATGAAAGGCTTTAGGTTCCTAATATTACAAGAAATGTGGATAAAATACATATTCACTGCTCAATAGTGGATAGTTCAATTGTGAAAGGGAATACAACCACTGATGTGCTTTTGAGTTTTGCTTCAAAAACCTAACCTGAAACGCTACTCCGATGGATTCCTATAGAAATGCAATATCTTTTAATCAAACAAAACGAATATATCAACTTACTAAAACTGACTATGAATG
Organism: Artemia franciscana; assembly: GCF_032884065.1. Lineage (NCBI taxonomy): Eukaryota > Metazoa > Arthropoda > Branchiopoda > Anostraca > Artemiidae > Artemia > Artemia franciscana. The sequence goes on from NC_088867.1 coordinate 45,512,809, forward strand.
ATTAATTGGCTAGATTAACAAACAAGTTTTACTTACTGTTGAGTAAACGAAACTAGCGTTTTTATTCGCCTAGTTTTCTTAGTATATCAGCTAGCTCGCCCTTAGAATAGTTTAGTGTTAAGCCCATAAGTCAGATAAGGCATCCTCGAATGTATTATTGGATGCTTTATTTTTGCGACGCACTCAAGTTTTGAATAAATTCAAAAGAAATATTTATACCTAAAGAAGAAGAAATCTAATATCTGGAAATACTAGCTTATAATACTAAGTTGCAAATGACGAAGACTCGAGCACCGTCTGAGGGGGAGGGGGAGAGAACCAAAGACTCGTGCTACCGATAGCAAAGAGCAAAGTGAGGCGTAAGTAAATTTGTAGACATATATTTTCCTAACAATTTTCCAGTGGATATATAAAATCTCCTAATTATTTTTTTTAATAGTTGTGGTTTTGCGCTGAAAGTTATTTTTCCTTTAAAGTCATTTAGATAAGTTTAAAGGAGATTTTATAGGCTAAATTCAGAAACATAAATTAGCTTTTAACTGCGTTTTTGATACAATACTAGTGTCAAAAGTGTCAGAAATTGTACTTACAAAATGGCCCTGAGGTGCACCAGTTGGGGACGTCATCATGGAAATTATTATTCCTGGAGCAGAACCCCTTATTCCATATTCTACATCACCCAATGGTAGATACATACCTCCAAACCTACTGGACATTCCATGACAAGAAGCAACACTTAAAACAATCCCACCAGGTCCACTAGAGCTATTGTCAATAACAGAGTCTCTAGTGCAACTAGGCCCACTCATACCTCCTTCTCTTGGTCTGGTCATACCTCCTTGTACAGGTCTGGCCATATCTCCTTGCCCAGGGTCTCCCATGCCTTCTCGTCCAGCTCCAAAAAGATCGCGGATGGGTGTTTATTTGTTGTTGTTTTTTCAGGGTTGATCGTATCGACTCTGTGGGTCTAAAATGTCGTGATTTGGTTAATTCTAGTTCTATTGTCCTTTTTAAAAGACCAACAAAAAAATGGAGGGCAACTAGACAACACTTTTTCCTCAAAATCGTCCGATCAAAATTTTGAGTTTTTTTCAGCATAATTGAAAAGCCAAATAACTATGTCTTAGGACATAAAATGATCCCCAAAGCCCCAGGAAGGCTTTTAATTTATAAAATGTGCCCATTGTTTTATTTTTTTTTTCATTGTCAAGCATGCGTATATTTTACGGGTGGGAGGTGTGGACGAATTTTCTGCTGGGAGAATTTTCCATAAAGAAGGATTCCAGGGGGTGAATTTTTCAGGGAAAATTTTACACTGAGTGAATTAGCCAAAATTCCTATACGAAATTTCTTTATATTTCTTGCTTTCTCTTTACTGATTCAATTTTACGCGTGGAGATTTTAAAGGTAATTAGTCGGGGTAAATTTTCGCCAGAATTGTCCATAGGATATTTCTGTGGGGAGGGGATTCTTCCATGGAGGTGGAGCCAGGTATCCTGGCGTTATTTAAAAATGGTCAGAAGTTAAACCAAAAAACGAGTTTTTTCAACTGAAAGTAAGGAGCAACATTAAAGCTTAAAACAAACAGAAATTACGTATATGAGAAATTAAGTTTATGAGGGGGGTTACTCCCTCCTCAATAACTCGCTCTTTACACTAAAAGTTTAAATTTGGTCCGGATTCTTTAAAAACGACTCCTGAAACACAAGGGTTGGTTAATTAGAGCAATAAGTAACTTTTTTTGAAGTGCCAAAAAACTGTAGCGTGAAGAGCAAAGTGCTGAGGAGGGAGCAAATCCTTCATATACGTTATAATATCTGTTTGTTCTTAGTTTTAATGTTGCTCTTTATTTTCAGCTGAAAACTTGGTTTTTTCCTTTATTTCATGAAACTTAGAAACTAGCATTTTTCTAATGGCAATGGACAGAGTATGTCAATTAAAGTATAAGCATATAAAGATGAAAAAAGTAAATAGTTACAAAAAATACCAAAATACAATAGCCAACTTACAAAAAATAAGATATAAACTCCCCACATTCAGTTCTCTTGAGCAATGCCAGAAACGTTGAACGAGTAGAATTTTTTTTCCAAAACCAATCCTCCCCTTAAAATATAACCATCACTGTCCGAAAAATTGTTTGTCTGTTTAAAGTCCCCTACAAAAAGGCCTTATCTTTTTCGGGTGATTTTATTTTACGAGTATTATCAGGGACAATTTAAATTTTACCATAAAAACCAAAACAGTTGAGGCCTAGCCTTCCCTCATATTCATATGACGACACATAAGATGTTTAAAAGGGGAAGTGAAAGCTAAGAGCATTGCTCCGTATATGAGGAGCTTCCGTCATATTCATGTGACGACACATTAGATATTTAAAAAGGGAAATGAAAGCAAAGAGCATTGCTCCGTATATGAGGGGCCTCCTCTGCCTACCATCCCCTACTCTTTGCTGTAAAATTCAAGTAATAATTAACTGAAGGAAATTACTCTGTGTATGAAAAACGAGACCCTCTTCCCTATCAGTTCCTTGTTTTTGCACTAAAGTTTTATAGCTCCTTACTGAAAGCATTTATGAGTGAAACAAACGGATTTATCAGATAATTACAAGTGTCTGATTTATCTATTGCCTGTTAAACCATCTGAATCATAACTTGTATGTGTTAAAAGAAACCCACATTAAAAAGATTTTCCAATCTTCAGTTATTATGAAAATCCCCTTTTTCCCACCTTAATTACCCTTATTTGAGCAGTGGTTCTGAAGCAATTTGGCCGAAAATTCAGGCTTCAGCATAAAGAATGGGGAGTCAGGGGGAGGGAATACATAAATTGCTGTTAGTCATTGGAAAAATTTGTGGTGTTTTAAGTTCGGAAGCAGGATATTTCGGTTTTTTGTTAGTTTTTTTTTAATTACTGCATATAGCTAGATTCTGATGATTGCATATTGTTTTTATGTCATTATTCATTCATATTGCCCAACCCCAACATTTCCCTCAGCTTCAAAACCCTGCCCACTTTACGCATTTTTAGTTTGTTGAAGGGGGATTTTAGAAAGCTAGAAAATAGACACGCTTCTCTAGCAATGACAAAGAAACAATATGTGACCATCAGAATATTTCTATATGCAGTAATACGTGTTTTTGACAGATTGTGACGAAACTATAGCTTTACCCTACGTTTTCACAATGCCGTGCGTTAGAAGCGACTATTTTATTCTTAAAAAAACATGATAAAAAGGCATCGAATGGCATGTCCACTTTATTGGTAAGTCAAGAATATGAACTATGATACGTTTGCCGCTTTAACTTTCATTGATGCGGTAGATTACAATAATTTGATAAAATTGCATTTATGCCACTTTTCGATAGCTTGGAAGACTAACTAATGAAAGCTATCAGAAGTAGATCTACAGCCCAAATAACGAATATCAATTGTAATTCCTTAACAGCGCACAAAAAGGAATTTATTTTATGCATTTTACATGATTAAATAAGCGTATTCCTCCTTACTTTCAGTAGAAAACACTTATTTTTCCTTATTTAATTTCTGGTCGTTGTTTAAATACTCCCGGGAAATGCGGCTTCCCCTACATTGTGAATTCCCTTACCCTGCGAAGAGTTTCTCCATGGAGAGAGCCTTTACAAAAAAAAGCTTTAAAAATCACATAAAAAATGTTGTTATATGCGATTCAGTTACTTTTAGACGATTTGGCCAAAATTTTTACGTGAAGGATTCAAACCCAGTGCTCTCCCTGGGTACGGCCTTAGCTTAGTTTTATCCACGTCATTCCTTTTCGATTCACCTGTAGCGTTAATGATATAATTCTTCCTAATAGAAATTATTAGGAATATAGAAAAGCAAGCGTTTATTTTAAAACCAAAGCAACAACGACAAAAAAAAAATCACAGAATGACTAGAAACGTTCGTGTAATATCCCGGCATTATTAAAACAACGAACAGAAACTAAATTTAAAAAACAAGTTTTTTCGGCTAGAAGCAAGGAATAACATTAAAGTAGTAAGAACTCACTCAAGAAGTGAAGTTATGATAAAGATTCTTACTTCCTTATATATAGGATAACAGGCACGTACGCAGGAATCTTTTTCAGGGGGGTGGGGCAAAACCTTCGAAACAGCAGATATAAAGTAGCACTGTTTTTATTTAGTAACTAAATAAATGCAAAAGCACGTATATCGGAAAATACAAATTAGCTTTAATCTGTAGTATTGCAACCGTTAAGGGGAAGAAGACTGAAGCCTCAAAAGTACGTTTTAGGCTCAGGTTATGTTCATAGCGATTTAGAACCAGTGATTAATCTATTATATCCCACTGAAAGGGAAATTTTATGGTTAACAGTGCAATATGGGTGCTGTGGGGGTAGTTACGTACTCAAAAGTACGTTTTAGGCTCAAGTTATGTTCATAGCGATTTAGAACCAGTGATTAATCTATTGTATCCCACTGAAAGGGAAATTTTAGGGTTAACAGTGCAATATGGGTGCTGTGGGGGGTAGTTCTTCTATTGCGAAAACATTGATTTTAATGAAAAATGATAGTTTCCAAAATTAATCCATTAAAAGCTTTACTTTATCCTGAAAAGGGGGAATAAACATCCTAATATCAATAATAATTCTGTTTTGATGTGGAAAGCATACTCTTTGCAAAAAAAGATAACAGTAAAATCACTAATTACTTCAAAGAGAATAGAAAGTTATACAGATAGTGGGTTAACAATTGAGCAGTGACTTGACCGGATAATTGCATGCTGTAAAATCCCAAAAAAAGGTTCACACATGTATCTAGATTCATAATAAATGTCCTGCTTTTGCCAGAAATCCCAAGAAACCATAGGGAAATTAAACATTTCACAAAATTTCGGGGTGAGGGGTGGGCCCGAAGGTCCCCCCCCCAGCGTACGTGCCAGTAGAATAGTCATAGTTAACACGACACATCTTGCTTGCAGGCCCAGTATACCTATCTCCCCCTTAATGTGCAAATATAATTTTAATATATATTTTTTGGTTTAAAAGGTTGTTTTATGTAACGTGCTAATCTTACAACCACATTATGACTTGTTTAGTTTCCGAAAAAAACGTGTGTAGCTTCCGGTTAAAAAAAAGTAACAAGGCAGTCACTATTGTCGGTGTTTTGACTTGCTTTGGTGCCATAGCGATACAAGAACGGCCACGTTATGATCCCTAGATAATGACACCGCTTTTCTAAGAAACCCTAGCTTTAGGAACAGTTCATCATTAGAAATATCCTCTTTTTTGTTGGTACTTTTAATAGCTCATAGGCCGTTAAAAAGATTAATAACTTAACTAATTAATTGACAATTAATTAATAAGTTAATTAACAATTATCATTTTAGAATCATTGGCTTCGAATTACTGGTCCAGATTGAAGCTATGACCATTGGTCGTTGCAAAGAGGTGGAAATCAAGTGCTAATTTGCTGTACGAATATGGTGCTTTGAATTTTGGTAGCTTGTAGGACAGCTTTGCAGCAATACCTTTGAAAAAGAGAGGGAATCTGAATGGTGACATCAGCAATACTCTATAATTTTGGACGTATCAGTCGGACGGACTTATATTCTATTTACTGGTATGATTTTTATGCTCCAAAATAGAGTATCCTATAACCAGTGGCGCCATTTCGGAGAGGTGGACAATTTTCCTCAAGCTTTAGTTTGTACTAAAAAAAACTTACGACCATCACCCTTTGATTTTGGATTTTTTTTTGTCTCTTTATTTTTTAAAATAAACAAGTTTCTTGAGACGAGTGAATATGAGAAACTGTTGCTGTTATAAAAAAAAATGCTAGAGCTATCTAACATTTCAATTTTACTCATATTTAGTTTTTGGCCTTTTTTCCGGAAATTAAGGACTTGCCCTTAATTATTGTAGATAGGGCCCTAATGAAGAAACTGTGACGAAAAAAAAAAAAAAACCTAAACTGCGACTACCCTCAAATAGTTTTGGAACATATCTCATACAAAGTTTTCTTGATATACTATGTCTTTTAAATTTTTAATGAAGTAAAAAAAAAGTTTTTTAAAACTGAAATTAAGGAGCGACATTAAAACTTAAAACGAACAGAAATTATTCTGTATATTAAAGGGGCTGTCCCCTCCTCAACGCCCCGCTATTTACGCTAAAGTTTGACTCTTTGTCACAACTCTACCTTTTAAAACAATAAAAAAAAATTGGCGTAAAGAGCGGGGTGCTGAGGAGGGGACAGCCCTTTTCATATACAAAATAATTTCAATTTGTTTTAAGTTTTAATGCCGCTCTTTATTTTCAGTTTTATGAAACTTTTGTTTATTTAAGTCCTTAACGTTTTTGAATTAATTCAGGTTTTGAATTTGGCTCACCGTACATGAATAATTAAAACAAAGCTTTACCTTTTTCTTAATTGATCTGTGATCCCTACACTCATGTTTATCAGTTTTTCTGTTAACTTTTATTGTTCTTTTTTTCTCTTTTTTATTCGTTTTCTCCTTGTTAAAAGATAGAATAATTACCATGTTTGTGGCTTTAAACTATCTTACGTGATAGCCTATTCAAAATTACTCGACCTTTTTTTATTTTTATTTTTATTTTTTTGTAATTATATTAGGTATTATTGGTATGCATTGTTGCGCATAGTCAATACTTTTGGAGTAGAGGTTGTTTTTACCCGGGTGATGAAAGTGCTGGAAATTTAGAGCGAGTACTTTAGAGCGAATGTGGTATTATTATTATTCTTTACCACCCCTGCGGCTGGATGAGCATTTGTTGCTAACTGTGATGATCACAGCAAGGGAAGTTGGCACATTAGACAGTTTAGTAAAATCCATGACTCTGAACTACAGATTAGCTTCACGTTTATTATGCCAAGAAAACAAAATATGATTGACTGTATAAGCAAGTTACATACCCTGAAATAATTTTCCATTTCAAATAAACCAGTCTTCAGGAGGTTCGACCAATATTCTGATATCTCCACTTTTCGGCTCTGTAAAGTTCCAGTTCTTGTGTCCATTACCCTCCGTAGAAAATTGCTGTGCCCGGATGTTGTTCAACTAAAATTACCTTTAGATTTGTAACTTTTGATGTATTATCTTTAGTATAAATTTACATAGAGCCAAGTGAATCGGATCAAAAGTAACATTATTAGTAGAAAACGAATAGCAGCTACGAAGGTATTTGAAAAGGTCGAAAAGCATCCAAAATGGTTAAATAAAAAGAAAAACGAGAATCATAAAGATTTTTAAGATTGGAAATTTTCAAATTAAGAAACATATTTTTGGTCCCTCTTTAATTTATCCAGAAAAGGGGAACTTGTGACAAATTTGAGGTTGGAGAACTTGGCCCAGACTTAGAGTATTGAATTTTGAGCAAATTAATTGTTCTGATCAAAATGAGGTTTAACGTACTTGTTCCCATTGCATATGAAAATAGTCTAAATCTAATCTGCTAAGTCTGGACCAATATAATAGGAGATATTGTACCGTTTCTCTAGCTTCACATCTTGATATAGCTGGGAAAGAGCCTATGGCTATTAACTAAAACTGTTTGATTCGACTATTCTTGAAAAAACGTAAAATAAAAGGATTAGTAAATAATGAATGAAGTGACACCGTGCCTACAGATGACAGCTTTTTGGCAAGTTAAGCGGATAGGAAAAATAAATACTAGCAAACGATAAATACCAGATTTTTTACAAGTAATCCGTAATGACAATGAGAAAGGTAAAAAAAGTATTAAACATACAATATAATTAGAGATAAAGACAGATGATTTCCAAAAACGAGAAGGAAAAAAAAAACAAATTTTTGTCCTAGAAAATGGGGTTTTGGTTAATTTAAAGGGGTCTAGGGTTAATTTAAAGTTGAAAATTTGGAAGAGTAACTAGCCCTCGGGGAGTTACAATGTGGGTAGACTCCAGGATGAGAATTTAAGAGAAATTTTCCAGAAACGATTGAATATTAAACTGGAGAGTTTAAAATCTGACAACCTGGAAAATGGATGGAATAAATTTTTTCTCAGGGAAGAAATTTAGGCAGGCAGATAGAAATATTAGTGAAAAGCTTTATGTATAATGAAGAAGAGAAGGAGCTGGTACAAGAACTATCTGAGTTATATAACTATATGAAAACTTTTGTTTGGACACCTTTTCAACTTTTTTAAACCCTCGCTCACTCGGACAAAGAATCCTAAATCCAGCGCACCAACACAGGAATCATTGTCAAAATGGGAAACTACAAATCGTACAAAAGATTCTTAATCTTTGTCTTTAGAATTGCTTACTATCAGCGAGACTCACCCTTTATTTTTATTTTTTTAATATTTATATATTAATAGAGAAAATTGAAGAGAATAATCAAATCATAAATAAGAACAAATAAGAAATGCAGTGTGGTCTTTAAAAATAATAACCGAAATTGAAAGAATCAAAATACTCGAAAACGAAATGATGCAGTGAATGGACAATAATAACAAATGAAGAAGCAACTACTCTACTTTCCACATGAAGAAAATAAGGTCAACTCTGTATTTTAAAAAATGGGAAACAGAAACGAACAGAAATTATGCTGTATATGAAAAGGGCTGTCCCCTCCTCAGCACCCCGCTCTTTGCGCCAATATTTTTTTATTGTTTTAAAAGGTAGAGTTGTGACAAAGAGTCAAACTTTAGCGTAAATAGCGGGGCGTTGAGGAGGGGACAGCCCCTTTCATATACAGAATAATTTCTGTTCGTTTTAAGTTTTAATGTTACTCCTTAATTTCAGTTTTAAAAAACTTTTTTTTTACTTCATTAAAAATTTAAAAGACATAGTACATGAAGAAAACTTTGTATGAGATATGTTCCAAAGCTATTTGAGGGTAGTCGCAGTTTAGTTTTTTTTTTTTTTTTTCGTCACAGTTTCTTCATTAGGGCCCTATCTACAATAATTACGGGTAAGTTCTTAATTTCCGGAAAAAAAGCCAAAAACTAAATATGAGTAAAATTGAAATGTTAGATAGCTCTTGCATCTTTTTTTTTATAACAGCAACAGTTTCTCATATTTACTCGTCCCAAGAAACTTATTTATTTTAAAAAATAAAGAGACAAAAAAAAATCCAAAATCAAAGGGTGAGGGTCGTAAGTTTTTTTTAGTACAAACGAAAGCTTGAGGAAAATTGTCCACCTCTCCGAAATGGTGCCACTGGTTATAGGATACTCTATTTTTGAGCATAAAAATCATACCAGTAAATAGAATATAAGTCCGTCCGACTGATACGTCCAAAATTATAGAGTATCGCTGATGCCACCATTCAGATTCCCTCTCTTTTTCATAGGTATTGCTGCAAAGCTGTCCTTGAAGCTGCCAAAATTCAGAGCACCATCTTCGTACAGCAAATTAGCACTTGATTTCCACCTCTTTGCAACGACCAATGTTCATAGCTTCAATCTGGACTGGTAATTCGAAGCCAATGATTCTAAAATGATAATTGTTAATTAACTTAATAATTAATTGTTAATTAATTAGTTAAGTTATTAATCTTTTTAACGGCCTATGAGCTATTAAAAGTACCAACAAAAAAGAGGATATTTCTAATGATGAACTGTTCCTAAAGCTAGGGTTTCTTAGAAAAGCGATGTCATTATCTAGGGATCATAACGTGACCGTTCTTGTATTGCTATGGCGCCAAAGCAAGTCAAAACACCGACAATAGTGACTGCCTTGTTACTTTTTTTAACCAGAAGCTACACACGTTTTTTTCGGAAACTAAACAAGTCATAATGTGGTTGTAAGATTAGCACGTTACATAAAACAACCTTTTAAACCAAAAAATATATATTAAAATTATATTTGCACATTAGGGGGGGGGGGTAGGTATACTTGGCCTGCAAGCAAGAATACTGGGAAAGATATTTCCAAAGCTGGAAGCGTTTTGGAATGAATCCTTACCTCCTGAAATGTTTAGACTCAAGGGTTGCAAGGAATATGGAAATCAGAGAGCCTGTGTCTGTAAAATGTACAACAGCCCACCAACCGAAGGACTCAAGCTTTTCTCAAGAAATAAAAAAAGGAAAAATAAGAAGGTTGAGTCTAGTTGAAGTGAACAGCAAGAAAAAAAAATTCACATAAGGGATCGGGAGAAAACAGAGAATTTACCTGGAACTCTATGCATGAAAACAGTGATTTTGAAGAGATAATTTGGTCTGATTTGGAATAGATAAATCTTCTTGTTTGATAAAAAAATGTGTTAAAAATGTTGGTAAGGAAAATTCTTTTTTCCTCCACAAATTTCTATCTCATTCTTCGTCAATGTGCAAAAATAATGAAGTTTCTTATCTGGTCTGAAGTATATTAAATACATTTAATACAAACAATTTTAGTTTTTCATAAATTTCTTTTATGTTACTTGGGATTAATATTTTGATTTTTATAGTTTGTTCTACAATTCTTACGTCTTTTGTACAATTCGTTCAATTTTGGTATTTAATTAAAGCATCATTAAGTCTCTTTCCCAAATCTTGTGCATCTCGCCCTAACACAAAATAATGTTAATGCCCTAATCTTATTATAAGGAAAATAGCTTTCATCTTATTAATATTTATATCTTAGATAGTGCAGTTGATTGGCTAAATGAAACTCATGTTAAATTCTTCGTTGAAGTGGCTGAACTTGTACCGTTACTATTCCACGAGGGGTGCCCAGTTTTCACCACCTGCTTGATATATTGGAACCCTACGTGTGCCGAACAGTTTTGCTGCTCTTGGTGCAGTTCCGCCATGCTTGGTAGTTATGCTACTCTTGGCACACTTGGCCCATTTCTACCACACTTGTAACACTTGTTCCGCGCATGGTACGATTCCGCCATAAAATTATTTGCAATAATTTTTTGTTTCTCTTCGCTTTACATTACCGGGTAATTCGAAAAATTTAGGATCCTCAGTGCGCGAGATATCACTAGCTAAGCTTAGTTTTCAAACAAAAAGTGTGTTAGTTTCCACACAAATAAAGTACAAAAAATTTATGGACATTAAAAATACCCTAAAAGCCCCTCAAAAATGGCGTCAAAAATGGTTGAGTTTTCGCCCGAAACGAATGAAACTATTTGTCTTTTTGTCTGAAACAGTGTGCTTCAGTTTCCAAAATACTGACAAAAAAAGAAGAAAAAAAATCCCTATAAAAATCAAGGTGACTGAAAAAAAAACTATTGAAAATGAACTGAATGTTTAATGTATAATTGTTCAATGTTTAATATACTAATTACAGGAAACATCAACAATTACAGCTTACAGATTCTATTTAGCGACAATTTTTTTTTCTCCCACCACGAAAATAAAAGATTTTTTAATTTTTCGTACAAGTTCTACCATTTACACTCAATGCACATTGAATCAAAATCTCTGCGCGAAAAAAATATAGGATTACCCTTTAATTTGATGTACAAAAGAAAACACTATTTTTAGCTCAGCAGTAGGTATAGATAGATAGATACTTTATTTCGTGATTAAACCGAAAACAGGCATTTCACAGAAACAAAAACAACAACAAAAAAACACTACAAAAAGAAAAAGGGAGAAAAAGAGTACACACTATCTAAAGCAAAACATAAACACTAACTAAAAGTCAAGTCTCTTTGTGCGGGATAAAAATCTATTTACACTAGTCCGAACTCTATTAATTCTAATTATCAGCGATAAAGAAAACGGCACACTTATTTCATATTCACTTAACTCGAACTCCATTGCTAAACATGCTCCACAATAAACAGGGCAATCAAATAAGTTTTCCAAGACTAAATAAAAACACATTTGAATTTTATCTTCCGATACTCTGAGTGAAATTTAAATCCTTCGTTGCAGGTTCAGACAGCCACAAACGATAAAAGCAGCTTATTCGTGTTACGGACGAAAAGGGCCTGAGAAACGCGACACCTGTCTGACAAACATACCCTGTGTTTGTACATTTGAGGGTTTAATGCAGAAACCCTAATTTTGCTTTTAAAATTTATCGCCAAATTTGATGGAAGAATGTAACTTGAGAAATTTTTCATGAACTAGGCTGTAAGAATTCAGTCTCCAGTGTTTTGTCTATTTGAACTTAAGGGTCATTGTTAGATATGGGCTTAGATAGATAGATAGATACTATATTTCGAGATTAAACCGAAAATAGGCATTTCACAGAAACAAAAACAGAAAAAAAAACACTACAAAAAAAAAGGGAGAAAAAGAGTATACACTATCTAAAGCAAAACATAAACACAAACTAAAAGTCAATTCACTTTGTGTGGGATAAAAATCTGTTTACACTAGTCAGAAATCTATTATTTCTAATTATCAGCGATAAAGGAAACGGCACACTTATTTCATATTCACTTAACTGGAACTCCATTGCTAAACGTTCTCTACAATAAACAGGGCAATCAAATAGAAGATGACTGCATGTTTCCATTAGACCGCACAAGCACAATGGAGAGTCAGCTTTCCCGATCCTATTTAAAAAATAAAGCAATCTACTATGACCTGTAATAAGCTGTGTTAATCTACTATTTGGGGGAATTTATGATGCAGAGATGAGGTCATCCTTATTTTCAAAAAAGTTAGCCGGCCAATTGCTAACAGAATTTTTAAACTCATCAAACCATTTTGCATACAAAAACTCATTTAAAATTTTACGGTTAATATGAAGGGGCTGAAATACACCAAGGTCATTAAAAGAAAGACCCAAAAAATTTACAATACTTTGGTCAGTATAATGGCTATGATGTGCCGAATAACTAATTCCATTCAAGGTAGGACTCAAAACCCTCGGCCAATTTTAAGGTCGACCATTTTTTCCATATCTTAATATACTTAATTCCACGTTAACACAAGTTAACGTGGTTAGCAAGTTAACGATGGAACAAGTTCTATCGTTAAACACAAGTTTAACGATGGTAAAGATCCTGACCTCGCACATCTGTAAAGGAAAAAATATAAGTTACTCAAGATTATCAGTTACTCAAGATTCTTGAGTTACTCAAGATTTTTTCTAAAAGAAAAAATCTTTAGAAGGCTCCAAGCTGCAATTTAAGGTAATCAGTAGGACTTTTGAAAAAGGGGAGGTACCAAGTGATTTTAGGAAAACTCTAATTAAACCTCTCTCTACACGAAAGATGATAAGAGTAACTGTGGCAATTATAAAGGCATTAGCTATATATCCAAGTGTTTTCCTAAAAATCCCTAAGTACTTCCTCTTTTACAAAAATACTATTCATAGACTTCAACAATTTAACCAACATATTTAAAAATATTACGGTACAAATTGAGAAGTGCTAGTCGTCAGAACCCTTTAGTCCGCAGTTTTATACATTGTGAGCAAGCGCACGTTTCTACTCATAGAAGAGCTTTAGTGAGGGTCCTCTTCTTGCATGGCATACTAGATAAATACATTAAACTGATTAGTGCTATGTACCAGAATAATATTGCTGCAGTTAAGCTAGGAAATGAGGTTAGCAGCTGGTTTTGCCTTCAATCAAGAGTTGATCAGGGTTGCGTTCTATCTTCATTTATACGGATATGGTGGTCATCTCGGTGTGCTTGGCCCGAAGGATCACAGGAAAAGCTAAGAGAGAGCGCGGAATTAAATGCGGAACTAAAACTCTCCCAGACTTAGATTATGCTGAGGATTTAAGCGCCTTATATGAAAGTGTTATCAAAATAAATGAACTTCTAGATGTTTTGGGAGTTCCGACTTAGGCGAAGTCCTTTTAAATGCCGATTAGAACTATCTTTATTAACTAATAATTACAAAAACTATAAATACACACAACCGCCCTGGGGAAGGCTCAAAGAGCCTGATGTTGGACGGCTGCAATCCTCTGATTCTCTACCTAATTTAATAAGAAAAAACAAACAAAAAAACAGAAACTAAAAAAAAACGGAAACTAAAGAAGGACAAAACACTCTCACTCAATTACTCCTTTATACCAGAATATAAATAAATAAAGGCTAACAATAATTAAAAAAAAAAAGAAAAAGAAAAAAAGAATTATCTCCCGACTTCCAATAACTGTTTTTTTTTAAATTTACTTTAAACAACCCAATATGTTCCGCCACTCTAATGCCAGCTGGGATATCATTCCAAATAACCGGAGCTAAATACCTAATTCCGAAAGTTGCACGTGTGGTGTCTCGGTACTCAACAATAAAATTATCTGCCTCTCTAGTCTCATACCCATGGAGTGAACGATTTACTCGAAAAAAACTGGTAAAAACTGGAGGACATACTTCATTGCAACATCGATACGCAAAAACAGCAGCTTGATAATCTCGAATCTGACCAATGTTAAGCACTCGTAATTTCTTAAAACATGACGCGGTATCAGTCACATTTTCTACATAATTACCAAGAAGACGTACTGTTTTATTTTGTAGGATCTGCACTCTTTTAAAATTTACATAGAAATTACTAGACCAAAGGACACAACCATAAGAAATGTAAGGCACAACAATGGTGTGGTATAATAATAAAAGAACTGGTAATGGTAAAACATGCTTTAATCGACGCAAAATTCCCAAACCTCTAGCAACTTTAGCTGCAACAAGATCACTAGGTTCTTCCAAGATAGATTACAATCAAGCTGGAACCCCAAATAACGCACTTCATGCAGTTGTGACAGAGGCCTGCCGTTAAAAAATATCTTTTTATCAACAAATGGAGGCTTACCAAGTCTCCTATAAATCATAAAATTAGTTTTATTAACGTTTACTGACAAAAGGCTCAAACTTGTAAATACAAAAAATGCCTTTAATACCCTATTAACTTTCAACAACAAATCATCGACAGATTGACTAGACATAGTTAAAGCTGTATCATCCGCAAAAGTCGTAATACAACACTCAGGTAAGTAGAAACGCATTGAAATCAACATACACAAGGTACAGAAGTGGTCCCAAAACAGACCCCTGAGGTACACCACACCTCACTTGAAAAGGAGAAGAAAACACATCATTTAATACAACTTGAATAGATCTACCACTTAAAAAACTAGTAAACCACTTTAAATAATTACCACGAACTCCAAGTGATTGTAGACGTTTGAGTAGTATATTAAAATCCACTGTATCGAATGCTTTTCTAAAATCGATGAAAACCGTCAAATGGATTTCACCACGTTCAAAGCATTTATTTACAGTATCACAAAGGGAATGCACGGCATCCGCCGTCGAGTGACCTTTCCTAAAGCCAAACTGGTTTTCACTTAACATCCCCGTTTTCATAAGGTGATCATAAAGCCTTTTATGCACAATTTTTTCAAATATTTTCGAAAACAAGGGTAGGATTGAAATGGGTCTATAATTTTCAATTTCTAGCTTAGAGCCACCTTTGTGAAGGGGGATTAGTTTTGCCCTTTTAAGCGCATCAGGGAATATACTGGTTTGGAGGGAAAGATTGATGATATGGACTAGACATGGCATTAAATAACACATCACTGACTTAAAAGTTTTCAGATTAATGCCATCAATCCCTGCTGAATTCGATTTGATTGTTTTCACAACCTTCAGAATTTCATCTCCAGTACAAGGCTGAAATTCAATTTCATTTCCGATTCCTCTATCATCCACAAATTCATCTTTCATTAAATCATTATTAAAGTTCACCAACCCTTGCGCCTGTACGTTTTGCCCAACACTTGAAAAAAACTCAGCAAATTTAGTCTTGATACTTATTTCAGCATTAACAAATTCACCTTGAATCAGTAGCGAATTAGGTGGAGCTTCTTTCTCCCATCCCAATAGGTCATTAATAACTTTCCAAATTCTTTTAGTATTATCCTTATTTAAACTCAATTGGTTGGCAAAGTATTCTTTTTTAGCCTTTCTTCTCATAGAGTTTACTTTGTTGCGTATTATTTTGAATTTTTCCAGTTTAATGGCACATCCATTATTTAAATATTCAACATACGCTTGATTTCTCAGATCTGACACTTTGACGATTTCAATAGTTATCCAGGGCTTCCTGGGTTCACGCTTACGGGGTGACAAGATTTTCACTGGGCAAGTCTTATCATAAATTGGCTGTACGACCTTATCATACGATCAAATGCACCAAAAGCGTTATCTTTCATAACCATAATCTCACTAAAATCAATGGTACTCAACTCTTCACCATACCTCTGTAAATTCACCTTTTTCAATGACCTAGTCATTACTTTTTTTATTCCTAAGTCGGATTTTTTCCGACTTAGGCGAAGAAAATGGGGAACCTAACATGAGTTTTGGGCATTGGCAAAATAACAAGAGCAGTAACTATAAACTAAAGCATCTTATAAAAAAGGCTCCTGTTTATACTAATTGCTTTTTTTAATCCCAGCTTTAATGCATGATAGATGCATCTAAGACAACAAAGTAGCCTAGATCTCAAAATCTCATTAATCATAGATTTCATTAATCATCTTGATAATAGATGTATTTGTTAAAGACTAAGTTTTTCTGATGAAAGTAAAGAGCGAAGCTGAAACTTAAAACGAACAAAATTACTGTTTCACGGTTCATGCAATATATTTTTGAAAAATTGTTCAAAAAAAACTGGCTCGTGATATTTCTTTATATTTACAGAATTCTGAAAACTAGCACTTTACTGAAAACACAAAATTGGCCCGACAAAATAGAAATTGAAACAGGAAAACTCTAAAGTGGTCTACAGAAAATAAAAAAGTAACTTATAAAGCTCTCAATAGTCTTTTACCAGCCATGAAATCAAAAATTCTACGATACGATTTTAACTCTAACAACTCTCTAAAAACTCCAGAGAGCTTAATTTTCAAAAATGTGTTGCATAAATAAGCAATAGTTTTTGTTCATTATAGGCTCCAACCTCGCACTTTACTTTCATCAGAAACTGTCATTTTTTTTTTAATAATTATTTTGTATATTTTTAGGATGTAAAAGTGTTGACAATAAACCTTATAAAAGATTTTTTCCGACTTAGGCGAAGAAAATGGCGAAAATAACACGAGTTTTTGGCATTGGCAAAATAACAAGAGCAGTAACTATAAACTAAAGCATCTTATAAAAAAGGCTCCTGTTTATACTAATTGCTTTTTTTTAAATCCCAGCTTTATTGCATGATAGATGTATCTAAGACAACAAAGTAGCCTAGATCTCAAAATCTTATTACCACTCCATGCACCTTTTAAATGCTTCATTATAAATCTATAAAAAGCACGCTGAAATGATCAGTAGCTATCAATTGATCCTTTAAACGTCTCACTATAATGTTACCTGTGTGCTACTTCTCTTGGTGGGAATGGGGGGGGGGATTCCCGTTCTCCCTAGTTTTGCCCCAGCCTATATTCTGAAATATACCTTTTTAAAGGTTTTCTCGGAAAAGTCCTTTTTTGGGCATTTTCAGACAGAATGAAAAAAAGCACATTTTTATGTCATACGGTGGCGTTATCAATTAGACTTTATTAGATATCAAAATTGGCTTTTAAATAAGCCCTAAAACAGCTCTCTATCATGTTGCATTTGCCTCCTAGTTTTGCTTGTTATTAGACAATTTATGGAAAATATTAGGGGGACTATTAAAGAGGGAGGATTTAAAACTTGACATCGAGTTTCCAAACCATGGAGATTATTGCAGTACTCATTTCATTCTTCGCAACCTTTCCATTCCAGAAATCAGCTTTTAAATGAGCCCTTAAACAGCTCTGTACGATGTTCCAGTACTCCACGAGCAAAGAAGAAAAAAAGAGCAGCAGCAGAGGAAGAAGAAGAAGAAAAAAGACGACACATCAGTGCTACCCATGCAAAAAAGTAATTTTCTTTGTTGTTAAAGGTGGGGGAGGGGGGAGGGTTAAGTTCTTGTACAGGGTTTTCGACAATGGCAATTCCAATTGGGTACCTTTTGTTTGGCTCCACCACCATTTTAGAGTGATTTCAGGCTCTTTTTAAAAATCTCTCCAAATGTGTTTTCTAAATAACATTTTACTATTAGAGTTATTCGAAATAATAGCTACCATTCCTAAATCAGCTACAACTGTAAATGATAACGGTTCAAAATAAGGTTAAAAAAATACCTTTTTCTGGGACAGGCCCTTACTAGCAGTGGCGAACACCTTAAACAAATTCAAAGGTCCAAAAATCAAGTACGAAAATATTTCAAAAAAGAAACTAGATCAAATTTAGTGACCAACCAGAAAACTATAACTACTAAGTCACTGCATTAATTATGTTCGGTATAATTAGAGACCTAAAGAACTTCTCTTTATTTCATAATTCATAATAATCTCTAAATACGGTTCATACAAGTTTGTCCAGTCTAGATGTTTAACACTATTTTCAATGCACGTAATAGATTTCTCCTTAGTAACAGAATTAGTTCGTAAACACGTATTAAATCACAAATAGGTTTCACATAAGAAGCCTAAATACAGTTTATATGAAGCCTAAAAAGTACTTTTGAGGCTTCAATCTTCTTCCCCCCATCCGCTACAATACTACAGATTAAAGTTGCTCCGTATTTTCCGATATACGTGCTTTTTGCATTACTAGATAAAAAAAGTGCTACTTTATGTCTGCTGTTTCGAAGGTATTCCCCCCCCCCCAAAAAAAAAAAAAATACTGCGTACGTGCCTGAGTTGGAGATGTCGGGATTTTTTTCGGGAGGGGGACTCGTACTTTTTTCGTTTTCTTGTCTGTCGTCTGACACGTTCTTGAGCTAGGTAAGAATTATACAAGCTAGAGGACATCAAAACCTGAAATCATAAAATTTTACCATTATATCCCAATGCAAAGCTATTATCAAAAACACACTTTAGAAAAAAACATATTTTATCACCATTATTGTGACTCTGTTAACAAAAAGGTTGGCCTGTTTGACCTCATTTTGAGTAGTATCATGCAATAGTCTTCAGTCTGTGGGGACACAAAATAGGTCTCTGGGTCGTAAAACACCTTCAAACCGTCCATCCAAGGACCAGCTTTTGCAGGAACTGTAGGGGATGGTAAAGAAAGGAAGGCGAAAATAATTTATAACCTGAATGATTGAACCAAGGGGTGCCACTGGCCCCTCCACCCCCTCCATACACCTGAACAGCGTTCTAAAAATTTGCTATTCACGTCGCTTTGCAATGCTTGCCGGCAGTTTCGTTCTATTTGACGGTTTAACCCAAAAGGTTAATTTTCTGGAGCAGAGACTTTTCCAGAATAATGGTTTAGACATATTGTCCATACATTTAGCTTGGAAATTTTTTCATGGAGACAACAGCCAAGTTTCCATTTCAATTAGTTCTGGCCATATTGAGGGCCATTTAGAAGGCCTACTCTAGGGATTTGGTCTCTGTCTATCTGGATGATATAACCCAAACACCCAAGTCAATTATTAATTCAAATAGAACCAAGAAAATTTGCTATTGAGCAACCAGAACCAAGGAAATGTCCATCTGGGTTCAGGTCTACGTCCCTCACAACCCCCAAAATTATGATACTTTTATAAGGTTCCAATAATATCTTATACTTTCCAAGTGATTCGTCCATTTGTGTTTCAATCTTAAGTTAATAATTGAGAAGTACCTTAGTTGTCAAACACCTTTGGTACTCAGTTTTAAAGATTGTGAGCAACCGTTCGATACTGTTGATAGAAGAGCTTTAGCAAAGATCTTATCCTTGCATGGTATTAAATAAAAAAAAGTTGTTATTTTTACTGCAAGTAAGGAGCGACACTAAAACTTAAAACGAACAGAACAGTTGTCCTCTCCTTAACGCCTCGCTCTTTACGTTTAAGTTCGACTCTTTCTCACAACTCTACTTTTTAAAACAATAAAAGACTTCAGCTTAAAGAGCGAGGCGTCGAGGAGGGGACCATTCCTTTCATATATGGAATGGTTTATGTTCGTTTTAAATTTTAATATCGCTCCTTACTTGCAGTTAAAAAAAACGTTTTTTTTTTATTAAATTTCTGAACGTTTTTGGATTAATGCACGTTTTGACTTTGGCTCACCGCATATGAATAATTAAAACGAAATTTGCCTATTTATTTTTTTTGGGCTAAATGGCTTTCTCTTAGTTTGAATCGGACCATTTTGATAAAAAAGGGGTGGGGGAGGAGGCCCAGTTGCCCTCCAATTTTTTGTTACTTAAAAAGGCAGCTATAACTTTTTTTTTTACGTACGTTTTTATTTAGTAACACATATACGTAACTTACGAATTAACTTACGCAACGAAATTCTATATTTGTATATTTTATTACGTATATGAGGGCCCCCCCTCGTCAACACCTCGGTCTTTACAATGAAGCTTGAATTTTGTCCCAATTCTCTAGGATTGGCCCCTGAATCACAAAGGCCGAAGAATAAAATCAAAATTACAAAAATGCTTCAACGTAAAGAGCGAGGTATTGTGGAGGCGATGGACCCATTATATACGTAATAATTTCTGTTTGCTTTATGTTTTAATGCTAATTAAAAATTTGTTAAGAAATACTAATTAATTAATTTATTTTCTAATCGTTTTTTTTAATAATGCTAGAAAATCCTGCCCTCCTTTATGGAAATTCTCTTTCCTCATGATGAATTCCTCCAAGGAAAGATCCTCCCACGTAAACTCCTATCCCCGACCCCCCCCCCCCCCGCCAACATGAAAAAGTTCCACTGAAAACACCTGCATACTTCCCAATAGCCATTACTATATGTAAACAATGGTCAAAGTTTGTAACTTGCAGCCCCTTCTCCGGGGACTGTGGGGGATTAAGTCTTCCCGAAAAACATAATTATTAGGTTTTTCGACTATGCTGAACAAAATGGCTATCTCAAAATTTTGATCTGGTGACTTTGGGAAAAAATGAGCGTGGGAGGGGGCCTACGTGCCCTCCATTTTTAGGTACAAAGGCACTAGAACTATTAATTTCCGTTAGAGTGAGCCCTCTCGCTACATTCTAGGACCACTGGGTCTATACAACCACCCCTGGGAAGAAAAAACAACAACAAACAAATAAACACGCATCCGTGATCTGTCTTCTTGGAAAAAAATACAAAATTCCACATTTTTGTAGATCAGAGCTTGAAACTTCTACAGTAGGGTTCTCTGATACGCTGAATCTGATAGTACGATTTTCGTTAAGATTCCTAGATTTTTAGGGGGTGTTTCCCCCTGTTTTCTGAAATAAGGCAAATTTTCTCAGGCTCCTAACTTTTGATGGGTAAGACAAAACTTGAAGCAACTTATATATTTAAAATCAGCATGAAAATGCAATTCTTTTGATGTAACTACTGGTATCAAAATTTCGATTTTTATGGTTTCGGTTACTATTGAGCCGGGTCGCTCCTTACTAAAGTTCGTTCTCGAGAACTGTTTGATACCAGACAAATACACTAAAGTGATGAGTGCTATGCACGATAATAACACTACTGTGGTTAAGGTAGAATATGAGGTTAGCACCTAGTTTTGTATTAAATCAGGAGTTAAGCAGGGTTGTGTTTAATCCCCCTCTATATGAATCATTTTGAAGGACTTTGTCTTAAGAACCCCAGGAAAAGCAATGGGAAACCACGGAATCAAATGGGGATAAAAAAAATTCATGGACTCAGATTATGCTTATGATTTAAGCATTCTAGATGAAAGTGAGAGCAAAATGAATAAGCCTTTAGATATTTCGAGTTCAGGGTGCTAGAATAGGTTTCAAAATCAACGTTAAGAAGACTAAGTCGCTAAGGCTACGAATAAGTGTAGATGAAAAGCTGACGTTGGGTAAAGAAAAGATTGAGCAGATGGGCAGCTTCACTTACCTTTGTAGTATTATTAGTAGAGACGGTGAGAGCAGTGAAGTTGTTAAAAGTAGAATAGTCAAAGCTCAGGTATTTTTTTCACAGTTAAAAAAAAGGTTAGAAGAATAGGAAGATAAGTCTGCAAACCAAGATTAGAATATTGAAAGCTACAGTGATGACAGTGGTCAAAAATGGTTCTGAAGCATGAACGCCCCGAAAAGTGGATGAAGATTTGCTAGATGTTTTCCAGAGAAATTGCCTACGGACTGTTCTGGGTATACGGCTGACTGAACGTATTTCAAACAGTAGACTGTACGAAAAATGTGGTTCGACCCCACCTTCTATGGCTATAATGAAAGAAAGGTTGAGATAGCTAGGATACGTTCTGCGGATGAAAGGTGACAGACTGTCGAAGATTGTGCTTTTTGGACAACCGTCTAGGGCTAAACGGAGAACAGGTCGTCCTCATTTGCGGTGGGAGGATGTCATAAAGAAAGATTTAAAGGAAATGAGAACTTCCTGGGAGGATGTGAAGAAGGAGGATTTGAATAGATTGGGATGGAGGAGGAGTATACGTAGCTGTGTTGGCATCAGGCGGCTTGGTGCTGTGGTGAGTTATTAGTAGCAGTAGTAGAAGTGTGCAAAATTGCCCCCTATGGCGACAACAGTTGTATGTATTTAGTTAAGGCATCCTTATATTACCAAAAATGAATTATAATCCGTTTATAATCTTCTGTCATTTCAATTACCAGTGTTTCCCTATTATTCATTAATTTGAAGTATTTTGAAAAGTTCCTCTACCACACATGAAAAAAATTCATGCAACTGAGTCGAATATAGTATCCAGATATCTTGTGTCTATTGGAAGTTCTTAAGCCCAACTGGCCAACCATTACAAAAAAAAAAAAAACAACAAAGAAAGATATAACTCAATGAAAAGACAACAAACGAGACTGCGGCCAGTAGAGTGAAAAGATGAAAGACTAAAACGACTCAAATATTTCGCCTGTATGTAAACTAGGCGTTTAAAGCACAAAAAAAAACAAATAAAAAAAAAAAATTAAAAACATATAAAACCACCACCAATATTAATTAATTACAATTGTCGCAACTGATCCACGTAGGGAAAAGAAGCTATTAGAGTTATTTCGATGAGAACACCAAAGCAACTAAGTGAAAAAGTATAAAAATGGAAAGGAAATTAATTATTCTGTCGTGAAATAATCCTCCTGTTAGCTATTCTTTAGCTTTATTTATTATTATTATTTAGCTTTATTTACCTGTATTAGCTTTTAAGGTGAGGCTATTCACAACCCCTTGTTTCACCAAAACAGGGTGGCATCAATGTGCGTAGGGAAACATATATTAATGTTATGTCTACGTAAAATTCCTTTAAGCATATTTCCCAAAACAGAAAAATAAGGCAAATGAATGAAACTTTTAGACACAATTAACTAGAAGACTACAACACTCCAGTACTATTATTATGTTTAATACGACTGTTTTCTATTATTTTATCAATGAATTCAATTTGGTAACTGCTAGAAAATAAAATATCCTTCAAATACAACAATTCAAAATCCAGAAATTCATGGGAACAAATTCTGAAAGCCCTATCCATCAGTGAAATCATAATCCCTTGTTTCATCAAAACAGGGTGGCACAAATGAAAATTCAAATATCTATCATTGCGCGTAGGCTTTCTATATATTGAGAACAGTAAATGGAAATCACTTTTAATTAATGAAACATCAAGAAAAGATAGTTTGTCATTTCCCTCAAACTCCACTGTAAATTTTATGTTTTTATCAAAATTATTTCAAAAATAATCTCAAAGATGGAGTCAGGAATTATGGCTTCTCCTGATAAAGTCGAGGCTCCTCAGGAACTGAGCCAAAATTGTAGGATAGGAAAACTAAACACTTTTAATATGAGCAGAATTGAAAAAGATCACAAAAAATTACATTGAAATACTTTCTGATTTGAAAAAGGATAAGGTCCTAGCTATCACTAGAGCAGATAAAGGCAATACTGTTGATTATGATCGCCAAATGAAAACCATTATTTCTGATACCGTTACTTACAAAAAACTAGATTTTGATCTTACGGATAAATATGTAGAGTCGACCAAAAAGCAATTGGAGTCACTGAAAAACAATTTACACAATACCTTACAATTTTATAAAAAAAAATTATCCAAGGGTTTGTTCTGCACCCAAGGTTTATGATCTACCCAAAATTCATAAGACTGGAGCCCCCCTCCATTCCATTGCATCAACTTTGTCTTCACCTGTTTCAAAATTAGGAAAGTGGTTGTCGGTGGCATTGCGTCCTCTCTTAGGAATACAGAAATCATATTCGAAAAATTTGACTGATGTTACTAATAAGTTGAAAAAGTTTACATTGGAGGAGAATTCAATTCTCTGTAGTATTGATGTTTTCCATGTATCCGAATTGTAATGCAAAAAAGTGCGGAGATATATTAAGGATTAAATTACAAAAGCACTTTGATTTAATACAAGATGTAACCTTTGCTAGTTTGTATATTAATGTCATTTTGAAGTTGGTTATCCTGGTAAATGAATATTCTTTTTATTTTGGTTTTAGAGGAGAATTTTACAAACAGGTATTTGGTTTAGTTTTGGGGGCATCCCTCAATCCTTTGCTGGCAAATCTTTTCATGGATTCTATTGAAACCTCCGCTATAAACGGTTGTTCCTGGGGTAGGTTCATGGATGATTTGGTTTGCATTTGGAAACACGGTTTAGATTCCCTAGGTCTTTCTCGTAAACATCGTAAACATCTTTTCCGTTCTCAATACACAGAAAGCCTACGCACAATCATAGATATTTGAATTTTCATTTGTGCCACCCTGTTTTGGTGAAACGAGGGGTTGTGATTTCACCGGGAGATAGTTTTCAAAATTTGATACCAGGAATTTCTGGATTTTGAATTATTGTATTTGAAGGATATTTTATTTTTTAATAGTTACCCAATTAAAATCATTGATACAATAAGTAGAAAATAGACGTATTAAACATAATAATAGGGTTATTGGAGTGGTGTAGTCTTAGAGTTAATTGTGTCTAAAAGTTTCATTCCTTTGCCTTATTTTCCTGTTTTGGGAAAGATGCTTAAACGAATTTTACGTAAACATAACATTGATACATGTTTCCCATCGGTAAGACCAATAGGTAGTTTCCTTAATTTCGCGAGATTTAACCCGGGGAAATTTAGTTAGCGGGTCGTATAGAATTACTTGTTCTTGTGGGAAGTTTTATATTGGTAGAACTCACCAACAATTTCTTGAAAGACTTATTGAGTATCACAAATCAATAGAAAAACCCTACAATTAAGCAAGCCTCCTGAAATTCTTGTTTCGGCTCTGAATGAACATATTTTCTTTCATCCTGAACATTTTGTACAATTTGATGAGGTCAGGGCTATTTCTAATGATAGAGGTTTTTCTCAGTGGACAAGAGCGGCTATAAAAATTAAGAAAAACATATTTTTGCTAATGTTTCAATAAATAGAGACACGAGAAATTTAAATTTTAACCCAATTTAAGATTGTCTTATGAAAATGAACCATAGTCAATAAGGGAATTAAGTTTTTTACATTATCACCACGGAATGAGATAACCTACTAGACCAAAAGAATTTTCTCAAGAATAGCTAACAGGATGATTATTTTGCAACAAAATTATTATCTTCATTCAGTTTTAAATTTTCTTTTTACTCAGTTGCTTTGGTGTTTTCATCAAAATAACTTTAATAGCTTCTGTTCCGTACTTGGATCAGTTGTATTTTATAATTATTGATGGTGATTTTATTTGTATTTAGTTTATTTTAGTTTTTTCATCTTCGTTTCTTTTGTGCGGAAAACACCTAGTTTATATACAAACAAAATATCCGCTTTGTTTTGGTCTTTCATCTTTTCACTCTACTGGCTGCAGTCTCGTTTGTTGTCTTTTCATTCTTTTATCTCTCTTTTTTGTCTTTTTCAAGTATCTATTGTATGGGCTGATTTACTATACTGCTGGTATTTATGAAATAGCCAAGGCTGGTAGCACCCATTGATGAAGCCGTGAATCTTATCATAAAATTATATTAACCTAAATAACTTCTTTATATTAAATTAATACCGTAATTCAAATAGCCTAGGCCAGTAGCACCCATTGATGGAGCAATGAATCTTATCATAAAATTAAGCCATATTAAATTAAATAACTTACCAAATTTGAAAACAGAACTGGAATGTTCAGAAATTTTTTTAGTCTGTGGGTCAATTTGATATACATCAGTACAATTTTCCACCTTCCAACATAGTGGGTTTCCAAATGTTATCTCCCGCTCTATTAAGGGACGCAACCTCAAAGCTACCAATATGTTATCACACATCTTGCAGGTTAGTATCTGAAAAAGAATGTGTTTTTATTAAATTTTAAAAAGTTTTAAATTTTTAAAGGTCATCAAAGGTCAGGGCCCTCTAGAGGGAGAAGGAGTGGAGGTAGTTGCTTCAAAATACTTTCCTGGGACACACTTTAGTCTCTAGATTAAGGTTCATTTTTCTAACCTAAACCCTTTCTGAAGTAGCAAGAAGTCAATTAACTAGAATTTTACCAAAGTTGCTTCCATGTGGCTACAATTAATCTTGGGCGTTGGGAGCAGAAGCGTAATTTGCTATGGGGCAGGGGGAGGCTACTACTCCTCCCAGACCTTGGTTTACCCCCCAGCTGAAATTTAGTTTCTTCAAAAATCTTGTCAAAACTAAGATAAGCCAGCATAATTCAAGCATTCTCACCCCAGGGCCATACCCAAGACTTTTGTTTAAAGAAAGGGGCCAATAATATTTGCCCATAAAATCTTGTCTACTTTTATACTGATTTCATTGTGAAAGAAATTTGATGGGGAAAGAGGTTCAAAATGGGAGTTTCCTTCTCCTATGTACTGCTTTGCTTATCTTAGTATTACCTATAATTCCTTATATTTTCCCCGTGAAATTGAGCTGGCCAAATATATAAATTATTTCATCAAATTAACAGAGATGTCGAGTATGTGTACTGGGGGGGGGGGGGGGTAACCTGAAGATTTTCCTTAGGCTGGTTGCCAACGGAGTAAGTCTTCAGATAAATAGTGGGAATTCGGTTATCCCATTATTCAAACTTCGATCATCATACCACAGGAAAGGTGAAGTAGTTGATATTCGAACGGGGAAAGGTAATAACTAAATTACAACGAGTTTTGGCCTTAGCGTGTATGTCGACGATTACCAAGAATACGTAAGGCTTTTTACCAAGACTGCCACCAATAGTGATTTTGCCACAACTCCTAAGTATATAAGCATATTTTACCACAACTCCTAAAATATCTTTTAGTGTATCGTATCTAATATGTAAGCCCAAGTTCTTTTCAGGGCTGTAATTCTTTTTCTGGGTTGATGTGAGCCCAGCTGTAGTCCAATTAACTTATTTCTATCTGTTTTCATATAAACCTTTGTATTTTTAATGTGTACAGGTACGCTCCCTGATCCACAAGTAAACAATACATATTTGTTCAGTACTATCTAAACATTATAAGAGTTTAAATAAAGTGGGGAAGAGTAGAGTCACAACCAAGAGACGTAACGTAGGGACGTAGGGGGATTCGAACCCCCCCCCCCCATTCTAAACTGCCCCCTTTTTCTAGGTGTTTCTTATTCGAACTATTAACAACTGTTTTTATTCATACTTCTGGGGGGGAATCATATATGCATGTCTGCCACAGATACTCTAAGGTTTTACTGAAGTTTGATAACTCAATCCTCCCTTTTAAAGCCAGATCAATGTCTCCTATTTTCAAGCAAGAACAAAGTTCAACATAATCCACAGTTTTAGCGTTTTTGGAATTAAACCCTTCCTCTCCCAAATTATGCATGCATGCCAGAACACGGGTTGCAGACTTAAGGCCTTAAATAGAGTGGCGAAACCCTATATAGGCCAGTGTATTCTCCAGATGAGCCCTTATGTTGGCTGTTGCCTCTGAATTATTTGTCTATATTATTTTTTCTATTGTTCGGTAAATGACGACTTATACTTATTGACGACATGACTGCCTGTCCATGGATTATTCTTTATGGTTGATTGTGTGTGGCTATGCTGTTTGACCTATGTGATTGTATGGATGAGTAGGGTTAAGGCCTCATTCAAGTGCTGGTCTATATTAATCACTAATTTAGGAAAACAGTCTTCCTTTTCTCCTTCTGTCTTTTTTTTTTTTTTTTTTTTTTTTTTTTTTTTTTTTTTTTTTTTTGTGTGTTTGTGCTGTAGCATTGGTGATTTCTCTTTTCATGATACTTTATAACAACAATATACTGCGGGTGAATAAATGGACAGATAGTGAATAAGAAAAGCAAGGAGTTCAAAAAAAGAACTTAGCTAGAAATTCCAGAGTTTATGCATTACTTAACCCTTATGCGTTAACCAACGCCGGAGAATCCTAAAACAATATTATGTGACCGGAACCAAAGATGATGTAATAAAAACAGAGTTGAGTAATCAAGCGAGAAAATAGAAATAGAAAATAGAAAATAGTTAATTTTCAAACCAAGCAGAATTTGGCTTATGTTAGATCTCAAATCAGTAACAATCGGAAATTATCGCGAATGAAATGTGACTTAAAACGAACAAGAAGCAAAGCGAGAAAGAAGTCGGAGAAATATTTATATAACCAAAGGTTATTGAAGAGTATATCAGAAAGAGTATTTTCAGATGTGTGGAGTAAGATTATGTCGTGTCACCACCTCTCAACGCGAAAATGGTCGAGTTTAATCGGCATTTTATCGAAAACAAAACGTTTCTACCTTTTTCTTTGCTCACTATAATGTGAAAATATCAAATATTCTACTGTCGAAATTCCAGGATATTTTAAGGTATATTCATAACAATCAGTATAGTTCATTATATTAATGTGTATTACAATTTCGTCAGTAGCCTAGATTTAAATTCTTTCTTTTCGGATGCATAGAAAATCAACTGCCCAATTTGAACTGTGCATTTATTTTTCAGCTAGGCAAAAAGTCCATTTGACTAGTTAAAGGGGGGGTACAACGTAGCATCTTTGTTTTTCGATGCAAAACATTTCGGGTTTGATAATAAAAAGGGCGACATATGCTATTTTTGTCGACAAGAGTTATGTATGTGTCATGGGTAAAATCAGAACAAGAAATTGAATAATGCAATTAAAATTGTTCGATCCCATACAGTTACGAAGATATAAGCCACTAGGAGACATCCGAATCTTTTTTATCAGGTTTTGTTGCAATTTAGAATGACTCTCCTGGAGCTTTAACATGGAGACCGGCGATTTGTCTCCTGGTCTCCATGGAAATCAGGAGACTCCATGTCCCGGAGACATACGCCATAAAATGGAATAATTTTGAATTATTCAGAATACTAGAATTTAATTTATACGACTGATAAGAGCATAAACACTTGGTTAGAATACGTTGCGGTAAAATTCTAGTTAATTGACCTCTTGCTATCTCAGAAAGGGTTTAGGTTAGGGAAATGAAACTTTCAGGGATGAATTTACTGACTAAGGTATGTCCCAGGAAGGTATTTTGAAGCAACTACCTCCACTCCTTCTCCCTCTAGATGGACCTAACCTTTGATGACCTTTAAAAATATGTGTGTTATAAAAGTGAAACCTTGCAAAATAGATCTTCTGCTTAATTGAAGTAAACAAAATTGTTTTCAGCTTCATAACTTTGCTCAACTCCATTTTATAAGATTTTAAAGCTATGCACAAATACATTTCCTAAATTTTGAAAATAAAACATTAATATGGCTCAAAATTCTACTCAAATAACAGGAATTGAATTTTCAGAACTAAAGGCATAGAAAAATCAACTATTAACTGAAAATTAAGGTAAAATGTAGTTTGGTCAAAATTTCAATACCTGTCATGTAGGCAAATTTCAGGGCCCTCTAGAGGGAGAAGGAGCGGAGATGGGTACTTTAAAAAACCTTCCCGGGACACACTTTAGCCTGTAGACCCATCCCTGAAAGTTTCATTTTCCTAACCTAAACCCGTTCCGAGATAGCAAGAAGTCAATTAACTAAAATTTTACCTATGTTGCCTTTCTCTCAATTAGCCCCTATCCTTCAGAGTACCTACAACCAAGCAACTTTTTTCCGTTTTTCGGCCGTCCTGGAAAATTACAGAAGTGTCATATGTTACCATTTAATAATCACAACCGATTTGAGGAAATACATCCTTTTATTATTTGTAACTATTTTCTTCTTTTTAAATCTATTCTTGTCGAATACATTGCAAAAACAGCTGGCTAAAAACTTACAATTCAAGCAATATATTTAATCTCTAGGATTTTTGAAGGGCCATTCTTGTGTATTCTGTTTCATTGTTAGTTTCAAGTTTTATTTCTTCATTGAAGCAATTTTTGATCCTTTTATTTTTGGTACAAGATAGTTGCTAGTTTCCGTGGTAAAATCTAGTTTACGAGAGTTCTGCTATCTTACAAATCAGTTGAGTTAAATGA
This sequence comes from Artemia franciscana, assembly GCF_032884065.1. Classification (NCBI taxonomy): domain Eukaryota; kingdom Metazoa; phylum Arthropoda; class Branchiopoda; order Anostraca; family Artemiidae; genus Artemia; species Artemia franciscana. Next base: position 45,543,070 of record NC_088867.1, read on the forward strand.
ATCTCAGGAATATATCCATAGTCTTGGTGATCCCTTGGGAAGCTATTTTGAAGCAAATACCCCCCCCCCTCTTTCTTCCTCTAGAGGGCACTATACTTTGAAAAACTTTAATAATATTTATGTTATAACATTGTGAAACCTTAATCGAAAGCTTGACTCAAATGAGACAAGAAAAGTGTTTTGAGCCTCCTCATACCTTCACTCAATCTTAATTTAAAATACCAATAAATGTATTTCCTACTTTAGGAAAAAATCATTGATATAGCTTAAAATCCTACTGAAGAACTTGAACTAGGCCTACATTTTCAAAATTAAACCCAGTGAGAATAGGATTCGAAACTGAAAATCAAGTTAAAGTATTTTTTCAGAATTCAGATAGACTTATCTTCTAGACTAATGCCTCTTTACCGATTTTGGGCCATACCCCACCTAATTCTTTCTAAAAATCCTTATACATCCCTCGTAATATTTAAATTTTGCTGTTCAAAACTTTGCGTGTTAGGAAGGTTTTTACCTGAAGGAAGCTTAAAAGGCCATTAACTAGGTATATTTTTTGGGTTGCACTTAAGGCATATTTTATACTAATGAAATTATTATTTTAATGTAGCACGTTTTATATCAAGTATAACGTCATTGCTATACTACCATTATCTTCTTGGCTCTTTATATGGAATTGAATCCGTTAAGTCTTTCACATGAAACGGATGTAAGAAAGTAGAACATTTATAGGGTTAGAAACCTTAAAAATTAGAAAAGTAGGGAAAATATAGTGGCCTGGCAATACCTTCGCTGGCTATATTTTTGACCTGGTATTCATTCCATAGTTTTACTCAGCCTGCAACTACTTTTCGAGAAAGTAAGAAGCCACTAGACTAAAATTTTATTCTTTTTTAATATCTTGAAAAGTAGCCGGTATTTTGTTTTTAAAAATAAAATATGACCTAGATAAAATTTGTTGCACAATAATTTCAGGGTTCAAAAGTTCAGGAGGATTTTGCATGTTCTTTCTTTAATCAGCATTCCGATTTAAATACGGTTACATTCAAGAAAGAAAAGTCAGATAAGAAACAGTGTGTCGGAAACCTCTAGCATTTCATCATCGCAAATAGAAACAGATGGCATATTTATAATTTGAAAATAACAGCACCAAGCCGCCTGAGGCCAACACTGCTACACACGCTCCTCCTTCATCCAAATATATTCAAAGTTTCTCTTTATACACCCTCCCGGGAGGTTCCCATTTTGTTTATCTTTCTTTAGGCCTATGACGTCCTCCCACCCCTGACGAGGACGACCCGCTTTCCGTTCAGCCCTAGACGGTTGGCCGAAAAGGACAATCTTCGGCAATCTGTCATCCTTCAGCCGCACAACTTGTCCTAGCCATCTCAACCTTTTTTTGGTTAGGGATTTAAAAAACCAAAATCTGGGGAAGGTTTTCTTCGATTTAACTGGGGTGTTCTTATCATATTTTTTTCAAATATAACAAAGTTTTGGTAAAATGCTAGATAATTGTCTTTTTGCTATCTCAGAAAGTGTTTAGGTTAGGAAAATGAAACTTTCAGGGATAGGTCTACAGGCCAAAATATGTCCCGGGAAGGTTTTTTAAAATACCCACCTCCACTCCTTTCTGCCTTTAGAGGGCCCTAAAATTTGCCTACATGACAGATCTATACCTATTGAAATTTTGACAAAACAACATTTTACCTTAATTTTCAGTTACTAGTTGCATTTTCTCTGCCTTTAGTTATGAAAATGCAATTTCTTTAATTTGAGTAGAATTTCGAGCCATATCAATGTTTTTCTTCAAAATTTAGGAAATGTATTTGCATATCTTTAAAACCTTATAAAATGGAATTGAGCAAATTTACGAAGCTGAAAACAATTTTGTTGTACTTCAATTAAGCAGAAAATCTATTTTGCAAGGTTTCATTTTTATAACACACATATTTTTAAAGGTCATCAAAGGTCAGGGCCCTTTAGACGGAGAAGGAGTGGAGTTAGTTGCTTCAAAATACCTTCCAGGACATGATTAGTCTTTAGATTCATTCCTGAAAGTTTCATTTTCCTAACCTAAACCCTTACTGAGATAGCAAGAAGTCAAATAACTAGATTTTTACCCACTTTTTGACCTAACCTAACTATAAATAATTTTGGCACTGAGAAAATGTAGTATTATTTTGTCGAAAACGACCGATAACTCACTTTAATTGAAAATTTGTCAGTTTTAAGCGCTCATAAAGTACTTAAATTTGCAATAAAAGCGACTATTATAGGCGTATTCGTAAAGAGCATAAAAAAGGCATCGAGTGGTATGGTCACTTTATTGGTAAGTCAACTATATGAACTGTGATACATATACCCTTGTTTTTATAGTAAAATAAATGTACCTTTTGAAGAAAAAATGCCTTCGTAAACAATAGTCTAGTCTGTCACCTGATTTATTCTTTAGAGCACACAAGTTGATAGTATGATTTGTGCAAAGGAACTGTTTTAAAATTCACCAAGCAGGAGCATATTTCATAATTCACCGGCCCGTTGTTTGTGCAAACAATCAATGGCATTGCAGTATTAGTCAAGGAGGGAGAATGACCTTGAAAAGAAACTCATTTTTAATAGGGGGCAATCAAATGTAAGCAGTTAAATTTTTTACAGATGCATATAAAATTTTCATAGGCTGGTCAATAGTGATTGCAAATATTCATTGATTTGGGTTGAACGGGGGGGGGCCGTCCCTTCATCTGAGATTCACCTAAAACATCCTTCGTAAGAACTCGGTGGGAAATAGTCTAAGTTTCAATTGCATGAAAATTACGGTGGCTTGCGCTAAAAACCTTTATATATTTTGCCTCATAAATCAAGGGGTAACAAAAATGAGCATAAGCCTAGAATCGGGGCTATTGAGGAGGAAACATGTTAATAAAGCTCTTTTTACTTTAGAATATGCAGAAAAATTGATGTTAACAAAGTTTGAAAGCTATTCCAATATACTTTACACCCCACCCCCGACTTTGCAAATATTTAGCCTAAATTATTCATTTTCCAAGTGTTTTTCCGTTTCTTGATGTTGTCAACGCTGATTCAATTTACGGGTAAATGGGTTGAAACAAGAGTGACGCTTGGCAAAATGCTTTGGAAATGTAGGCTATAATTTTAACATATTTTTGCACATTAGGGGGATTGGGGATAAAGTACCGCTTTCAGAATTTGTTAACTACTGTTTTTCTGCACGTGACTAAATAAGACTTGTTTCCGTAATATGTTTCCCTCTCAATACCCCTAACTCTAACTATAGGCTTCTATCCAAATTTGAAACAAATAGGAACAGAAAATACCGCGAAAATGTGTGCACATACTGCACGAAAAAGCGATCAATCCTTGGAAAAAAGAGGAAGGAGTTATGCTTAAAAATAAACTCGAGCTCTTGTGTACAGAGCTTCATTGAGACCATTTTATAAGCATCATTTTTTACTTGGAAAAATTCCCTATCTGAATTATCATTTTCTTTCATCGATGTTTAGAGATAAAAAAAGCACCCCTTGTGGGAGTTCTGACCTCGATTGCCCCCAGGGCAAAATATTGATCAGCCCCCACCGCCCCATGTCTCCCACAAAATTTGCAGGCCAAATTTTATCAAAATTTTCATTAATTAACAATTCTATTTTTTGATTTGTTAATGAATATTTTTTTCAAAATAATTTTCAATTTACTATTTAAATTATTCAATTATTATAAATTATTTTAATTTAATAATTATTATTCATTTTTTTTAAATCTTTAAATTTTTTGTTTATTTTCCTTTATTAACTGCACCCTCTATTTATTAAGAAAATTTCCTTCGACGATTTGTTCTACAGTCTCATGACACTGCTCACTCAATTTTGTGTTCTATCGAACCCCCTCCCCCTTAAAAAATAATATATATAGGCTACATGTTTAGTTTAGGTGCAACGTAATCAGTGGGGATTGAAAAAAAAAGTAAAAATGCTGCAGTAAAACCTCCAAAAATCCTGATTGTCAGAATCAAGGATAGATTAGGACATGGGAATTGAGTTTGTTCCTTGGCCTGTCATTTTCGCATGAAGTAAATTTTTCGGTGGTGGAAGGAAGGGGACAAATAACTTTTCTTTCTCTTTATATAATGTTAAATTCAAAATAGAATACATGATGGCAACCCTAAAAATATTCTACAATCCAACAGTTCATAGTAACAATAAACCAAATGTAAACAGCAATTCATGCTAATGGTAAACGAAGCGCCATAAAAGTAAATGTGATCAAACAGTTCGTGGTAGGAACTGTAGTAAGGAGCCGAACTGTAGTAATAGTAACCGAAACACTAAAAAATGGAATTTTCTGCCAATAGTTACATCAAAAAATCGCATTTTAATGCTGATTTTAAATATATAAGTTTCATCAAGATTAGTCGTACCCATCAAAAGTTACGAGCCTGAGAAAATTTGCCTCATTTCAGAAAATAGGGGGAAACACCCCCTAAAAGTCATACGATCTTAACGACAGTCACACCATCAGATTCAACGCATCAGAGAACCATATTGAAGAAGTTTCAAGTCCCTATCTACAATTAAATAAAAAAAAACAAGTTTTTTAAATGAAAGTAAGGAGCGACATTAAAACTTAAAACGAACAGAAATTACTCCGTATATGAAAGGGGCTTTTCCTTCTCAAGGCCCCGCTCTTTACGCTAAAGTTTGACTCTTTCTCTTAACTCTACATTTAAAAACAGTAAAAAAAACTTTAGCGTAAAGATCGGGGCGTTGAGAAGGAAAAGCCCCTTTCATATACGGAGTAATTTCTGTTCGTTTTAAGTGTTAATGTCGCTCCTTAATTTCATTTAAGAAACTTGTTTTTTTTATCTAATTTCTGAACGTTTTTGCATCAATGCATTTTTGACTTTGGCTCTCCCCAGAGGAATAATTAAAACGAAATTTGTATATTTTTTTTTTGGCTAAATGGCTTTCTCATAATTTTGATCGAATGATTTTGAAAAAAAAAGCGGGAGAGGAAGACTAGCTTTCTTCCGATTTTCGGTTAATTTAAAAGGCAACTAGAACTTTTAATTTTTTACGAATCTTTTTATAAGTAAAAGATATACGTAACTTATAAATTAGCTTACGTAAAGAACTTTTGTATTCTTATATTTGTATTACATATATGAGGGGGTTCGCCCCCTCGTCAGTACCTCGCTCTTTACACTAAAGCTTAAATTTTGTCCCAATTCATTGAGAATGACCCCTGAATCAGAAAAGCCGCAGAATAAATAGTTGAAATTACTAAAAATACTTTAGCGTAAAGAGCGAGGTATTAGGAGGAGGTGAGCCCCTCATATGGGTAATAATTTCTGTTCTTTTTCAGTTTTAATGCTGCTGCTTACTTCCAGCTGAAAAAAAGCTTTTTTATTGTTTTTTTTTTAAGTAATGCTAGTAAATCCTGCGCTCCCTTCATTGACATTTTCTTCCCCCACGACAAATTCCTCCATGGAAAGTTCCCCTAGCATATCCCCCTCTTCTCAACCTCTGCCTCCAACCAAAAAATCCTCCTGAAAACGCCTGTACACTTCCCAAAAACCATTACTATATGTAAGCACTGGTCAAAGTTTTGAACTTGTAACCCCTCCCAAGGGGAATGTGGGGAGTATGTCGTCCCCAAAGACATAGTTATAAGGTTTTTGGACTACGCTGAATAAAATGGCTATCTCAGAATTTATATCCGCTGACTTTCGGAAAATAATTAGCATGGGAGGGGGCTTAGGTGCCCTCCAATTTTTTTGGTCAATTAAAAAGGGCACTAGAACTTTTCATTTCCGTTAGAATGAGCCCTCTCGCAACATTCTAGGACAACTGGGTTGATACAATCACCCCTGGGAAAAAAAAACAAACAAATAAACACGCATCCGTGATCTGCCTTCTGGCAAAAAATATAAAATTCCACGTTTTTGTAGATAGGAGCTTGAAACTTCTACAGGAGGGTTCTCAGATACGCTGAATCTGATGGTGTGATTTTCGTGGTGAGATTCTATGACTTTTAGGGGGTGTTTCCCCCTATTTTCTAAAATAACGCAAATTTTCTCAGGCTCGTAACTTTTGATGGGTAAGACTAAACTTGAGGAAACTTATATATTTACAATCAGCATCAAAATGCAATTCTTTTGATGTAGCTATTGGTACCAAAATTCCATTTTTTAGAATTTTGGTTACTATTGAGCCGGGTCGCTCCTTACTACAGTTCGTTACCACGAACTGTTTGAAAATGTGGAATTTCGCATATTTTGCCAGAAGACAAATCACGGATGCGTGTTTATTTTTTTTTCCCGGGGTGATCATATCGACTCAGTGGTCCTAGAATGTCACGAAAGGGCTCATTCTAACGGAAATTAAAAGTTCTAGTGCCCTTTTTAAGTGACCAAAACAATTGGAGGGCACCTAGGCCCCCTCCCACACTCATTTTTTCCCAAAAGTCACCGGATCAAAATTCTGAGTTAGCCATTTTATTCACCATAGTCGAAAAACCTAATAACTATGTCTTTGGGGACGACTTACTCCCCCGCAGTCCCCGTGGGAGGGGCTGCGAGTTACAAACTTTGACCTGTGTTTACATATAGTAATGGTTACTGAGAAGTGTACAGACGTTTTCAGGGGGATTTTTTTTGGTTTGGGGTGGAGAGTTGAGGGGGAGGGGTTACGTGGGAGGATCTTTCCATGGAGGGGCGCAGGATTTTCTAGTAGAATTAAAAAAAACATGAAAAAATAAATATGAAAAGTTTTTTCTACTGAAAGTGAGAAGCAGCATTAAAAATTAAAAGGAACAGAAATTATTACGCATAAGAGGGGTTTACCTCCTCGTAATACCTGGCTCTTTACGCTAAAGTATCTTTAGTAATTTCAACTATATATTCTACGGCCTTTCTGATTCAGGGGTCATTCTGAAGGAATTTGGACAACATTTAAGCTTTAATGTAAAGAGCAAGGTATCGACGAGGGGTGAACCCCCTCATATACGCAATAAAAACATACGAATATAGAAGTTCGCTATGTAATTTAATTCGTAAGTTACGTATAAGTTTTACTTATGAAACTTTTATAGTAAAGTTTTTTACTGTTTTAAAAATAGAGTTAAGAGAAAGAGTCAAACTTTAGTGTAAAGAGCGGGCACATTGGAGGAAAAGCCCCTTTCATATACGGAGTAATTTCTGTTCGTTTTAAGTTTTAATGTCGCTCCTTACTTTCATTTAAAAAAAACTTGTTGTTTTTTGTTTAATCTCCTATCAAGATTGACCTGGAACCTCTTAATGGTTTCAGGAAACATGAAGTGCGATGGAATCAGGAATCATTCTCGATTACCGAATCAAAAACCTCGGAAAGAGCCTCCTTGAACCTAATGTACTACTATATCTCGACCACCACCATCAGCAAGGATGCCATTCAAAATACAGCAGAGAACCACCCGCCTATATCTAACTCGTCAGAAACCTCAAGTGTTTTAATCACGTATTGCGATTTCCTAAGAGACGATACAGATGCAGCGCTTGAAGTGCCTCCGGTTATTTTCGTGGAGGACCGAGCCAATGGTTGCTAATTTCAGGTTCAACCTAAGTCCTCCGGGCGGTATCAAGAAATAGAGAAATCGAGAACCGCTGCCCCCCTTTATATGGATCATTTATATGGATTTTATCTTGAGGAGGTTTGTCTTAACCAGCACAGGAAAGGCAATGGGAGACCATGGAATCAAATGGGGAGAGAGAACTTTCCTGGACTTAGATTATGCTTATGATATAAGCATTAGATGAAAGTATGAGCAAAATAAATGAACTTTTAGAGGTTTTGCGAGTTCAGAGAGCTAGAATAGGTTTAAAAACCAATGATAAGAAGACTAAGTCAATAAGGCTAAGAATCAGTGAAGATGAAAAGGTGACGTTGGGTAATGAAAAAATTGATCAGGTGGACAGCCTTACTTACCTTGATAGCATTATTCGCAAGGACTTTGGGAGTGGCGAAGATGTTTAAAATAGAACAGCCAAGGCTCAAGGTGTTTTTTTTTATATTTAAATGAAGCCTGGAAGAATAAGTCTACAAACCAAGATTACAATTTTGGAAGCTACTAAGATGACAGTGGTCAAATATGGCCCTGAAGCTTGAGCGAACCAAAAAGCAGACGAAAATTTGCTAGATGTTTTCCAGAGAAATTGCCTACGGTTTTTTCTGGGTACCCAGCTGACAGACCGTATTTCAAACAGTAAGCAACACGAAAATTGTGGTTCAATCCTAGTTTCTAGGGCTATGATGAAAGGTTGAGATGGCTAGTTCACGTTTTGCGGATGAAGGAAGACAGATTGCCGAAGATTGTCCTTTTCGGCCAACCGTCTAGGGTTAAACAGAAAGCAGGTCGCCTGCGCTTGGGATGGGAGGATATCATAAAGAAGGAACTACCTGGGAGGGTGAAAGAGGGAAGCTTTGATCTTCCCTCTACGCAAAGATCCTCACGTAGCCTAAAATGTCGCCAAATGTCTAAATATAAGCAGTAACCATAAGAAAAAAAGAAAAGGGCCTTTCCGGATCCCCCCCCCGCTGAACCTTAAGATGTTTTTGTAGTGTTCCTTGAAAAAGCAACGATTCCCCCAAAGATTTTGAACAATAAATTTTTGGCCCCTCCCCCTCCCCCAACTGTAAAGATAGCAATAAAGTGAAACTCAGGAAATTTAAAGATTTAATCAACCTTGCAATCTAAACATTATGTTGTACGTTTAACCTTTGGTAGTCTAAAAGTTGGTGTGTTACATGAGGCAAATTTTAAAAGAGCTTGGGGAAAGTGCAAATGTGCTTCGTTTTTTTTCCACTTTTCATAGCATTTTTTAAAGTAGTTTTTTCTTATCAAGCAGAAAAGACTCGAACTACTAAATTTCAGCAGTCACATCAATTTCATCCCGAAAATTGATGTCTCGACTTCACTTATCGGTATCCGTATAAAAATGAAGATAATCGAATTTTTGATGTTTTTTTTACCCCCTCCCCGAAATAAATCCCGGGCACAGCCCTGCCAAAGGGTATGAGTTAACAACTCTTGCTTCAAAGCAGAAAACTTAACAAAGAAACTTACCCGGTCCCGTTGAAATGTCTTCCTTTATTTCGTTTGTATCCTCTTCTTCTTCTGATGAAACAGGAAGAACTTTATTTTTCCTTCTTGTCCTTAGTTTTCGCGTTTTCCAAGAGGGTTCATCTAAGTTAATTGTACCATCTAAAAGTAAATTTATCTTAAAAAACTGCTCTATGTATTTTTCAGTCAGTAATTACTGTAATTCAGAGAGAAAGAAAGAAAAAGAAGGGCAAAAATCAAAGAGGGAGACAAAGTAATCAGAAACAAAAACAGTTAATTAAATTATTTTCTTTTCATCTTCTTCTTGCATAAGACTCTTATGACCTCGCCCTCCCCATGCCCCTCTTCCTCCCTACCTCTGTCCAGAGGTGGTTTTTGGGGAGGGACAGAGGGGGCACTTGTCCCTGGTGCAGAAATTTTAGGTACACAAAACTTTAAATCAATCATGTAACGGTTACAATAACGTAGTCCTTTTTTGTATATTTTGTAGACGGCACAGTTCATAAATCGAAATGATTAATACATTACTAATTATTTAGTAAAATGAAAATAAACAAAATAAGTTAAACAATACAAAAAATTATTAATCAATTAATAAATTTAAAATATTTTGCTAATAAAATTAAAATTCTGTCAAAATTTAGTTTGCACTAATCAAAATTTTGTCCCAGCCACAAGGGATGCAAGAACCAGCACTGCCCCACCCACCCTCTCCCTCCCAAAGAATTATTTGGATGTCCGAATAGTATACTTATTCAACGACAAATTTAATTGTCGGAAAAAAAAACATTGCTAATAACAGACAATCGTAATTCCATTTGAGGAATAAATTTCACAAAAGTACAAAAAAATTGAGGATCTTCAAAGAGATCTCCGAACAGAAGAAGAGCTGACCCTTGAAAATATATAAATATAAAAGATCCCACAGAGACACTCAATCAAAACCTCAACTACATTTCCAACTTTACGAGCACGATCATACTCACCTTGGCCATACATTTCTATCTTTCCCAGCTGATACCAAGTTCCCTTAAAGAAGTAAAAAAACACATTTCTGTTTTTGAGTGGAGGAGGGGGTAGAAAAAACATTTATATCCTGGATTCTAAAAAGGCACTCACTTAAAGCTTCAGCAATATTTCCAACTTGGCTAGCATCATCTGGTCTCCTTAACTTTGCTGTTGATTTTTCGAATTATAGAGTATTCTTTATTTTATTTGAAGCCGCCTACAAAGGAAAAAATGAGTGATTCAGAAGCCAATCAAAAAAACACATATTTTACATTCTTTGAGGCATCAGCCAGAGGGCATTAATTTTCTTGCCACTGTGACCCTGACATAACCAAAATACTTGACTAACCTAAAAACAAGATTTATTTCTAAAAAGTATTAAAATTCATTAAAAAAAATAATTATCTAAATAATGATAATAATACAAACAACAAAATGATAAATAACATATAAAACTGTAAATTTGATAACATATATGAATTTCATAACGTATCTACATATGATGTAAAAACGGCATAACATAACATAAATTTGATAATAGTATATAAAACTAAATATTTTTTTCTTGGATAATATTTTGACAAACCCCAGTTGAACTTGAAGTGTTTTGCGTTCTCCAGGCTGGCGAAGCATCTAAGGTTGGCCACTAAGGCCCAAACTATAGTTTATGCTCTTTAACATCCATATATTTAATCAGCTTTTTGAGTGTGGCTTTTAATATAAAGCATCTTTTTAAGGCAAGTTTTTCTTTTTCAAAGAAGAAACATCATCACCCTACATACACCGTCAAAAAATCTAAGTCACAAAACTTCTCTTTCTTCCTTAAAAGTGTGTTAGTTCGCCAGAAATCCATAAGTGGTTTTCCTTTTTTAGCCAATTTCTTTTTCATTAACCGCCTTATTTAATTCCAAAAATCTTAATAAAATTAAAATCTTATTTCAAATTCTACAACTATATAAATCTAATGTATTTGTTTTAAATAGAATATAATATATTATAATATACAATAACATAACCGGTTATAATATCAAACAATATACTGTATAATAACAATATTACGTTTAAATAATAACAGTAGAATAATAAGAATAGTTTAAAATAGTATAATCTAAAAATATAATCATGAAGAATAATTGATGTAATCTATATATATATATAAATAAGTTGTCTGTCTGTCTGTGGGTCTGTGGATCTGTGGATCAGGTGACGTCATGTTTCGGCTGACGTCATGAAATTAGTTGCCGTCATTTTTGTTATGACGATGCTTAGTATATTGTAAAACACATTAATTTGGTTAATAATATACCATTTAAAACACCAAAATGAACATGCTGGAGTAGTCACTTGGTGAGAGAGGGTGTCAGAACGGAGAATGAAGGTCCCAGGTTCAAATCCTGGTTAGGCTAAAAAAAGGTAAAAAACTAAAAACTAAAAAAAAACTGAAAAAACTAAAAAAAGGCAAAAACTACAAAAAAAACTAAAAACTAATAAAAAAATAAAAAAGCCAAAAAACTAAAAAAACTAAAGAAACTAAAAAAAGGAAAAAACTTAAAAAACTAAAAACTAAAAAAAACTAAAAAAAGGAAAAATGAAAAATAGAAGAGAAAAAGAATACTAATAAAATTAAAAATAAAAATAAAAAAAAATAAAAAAGATAAAAAGCTAAAAAAAGGTAAAAACCAATTAAAACTAAAAAGAAAAAAAAGGTAAAAAACTAAAAAAAAAAATCATCTAAAAAACTAAAAAAAACTAAAAAACGTAAAAACTAAAAGAACTAAAAAAGTAAAAAAAAAACTAAAAAAAGGAAAAAACTGAAAAATAAGCGGGATATAAAACAGGGGGATATAAATGACGACTGGGACACCGGGACATAAGGAATATAAATGAATCAGAAAATACAACTCATGTTTCCAAATGACATCGTTTGGAGCCCAAATTGAAAATCCAGATCAATTTATGTCTACTTTCAAAGTAAAAGGGCAAATTTATCATAGAGCAGGGTCTCTTCTACCATTCTCAGGCGAGAATCATAAATTTTTACAATTGTACTTCATCAGTGATAGAAATTCTGAATTGAATGCACGTTGCGAAATTTCTCCCAACATTGAAAGGACAATCGTTTCCCAATTACAACATCTTTTCCACGAAAATAATAATTTAGTGCGTCTGTTCAAAACAGCCATCGATTTGATGCCTACTTATACGCATAAAATTGTTATTTCCGATGACAAAACGCCTCCTGGCCAACATGTGCGTAGATACAATGCTCCAACTATCGACGAAGTGGCCATCGTTATGGTCGGTGATCAGTTTTTACCTCGAGATATTATTCTCAGGGTTTCCACCACACGTGCCTACCAATAATACTTTTAAGAAATATAAACCCACCAAAGCTTTGCTATGGCACTCGACCTGCCGTAAAAAAAGCAATGGAAAACCTAATAGAGGCCACAATCTTGACAGGGCCTTTTGAGGGTGAGGCTGTTCTTATTCCTCGCATTCCCAAGATTCCAACGGATCTGCCTTTTCAATTTAAAAGATTGCAATTCCCAATTCGATTAGCATTTGCAATCACCATTAACAAAGCTCAAGGTCAATCATTAGAAAAATGTGGTATAGATCTTAATACTGATTGTTTTTCCCATTGACAATTGTACGTTGCATGTTCGAGGGTCGGTAAACCTGACAATCTATTTATATGCAGCGACAATTGGACAGCGAAGAATGTTGTATATTCGCAAGTTTTACGCAGTTACTTGGTATTTTATCTATCTATCTATCTATCTACCTATATAAAAACGAGTTGTATGTATGCATATTTGTTTGTTTGTAAAAAGAGCGTTTGCATATGATGTCATTATTAGTACATACGGCTTTGTATATGCAGAGACAATGGGAAAGCCAAGAATGTTGTATATTCGCAATTTTTACGTAGTTTAACTCCTGCAGATGAAATGAATGCTTGCCTAAAAAATTCTAATTTATAGGCACACGTAAAAATATTAAAATTAACTACAAATATGCGTGTCCGATTGCAAAACGATGACTCTGGTCAAACAGTAGACTCAATTTCAGGACGTATACAACTAACTGCTGATTTCTGTAATTTAATGACGTCCAAAAATGAATTGATTGAAAAAGTATTTCCGAATATTCTAAAAAATTATAAAAATAATAAATGGCTAACTGAAAGAGCGATTCTCGCACCCAAAAATATAGACGTCCACGAAATCAACAATATTGTTTTGAACAAGATTCGAGACCAGGCAGTCCTTTACAAGTCAGTCGACACAGTTTTGGAACCAAATGAAGCGGTTAATTATCCATCTGAATTTTTAAATTCCATAGATCCTTCAGGGTTTCCACCACACGTGCTACAACTAAAAATAGGCGTACCAATAATACTTTTAAGAAATATCAACCCACCAAAGCTTTGCAATGGCACGCGACTTGCCGTAAAAAAACAAACAATGGAAAACCTAATAGAGGCCACAATCTTGACAGGGCCTTATGAGGGTGAGGCTGTTCTTATTCCTCGCATTCCCATGATTCCAACGGATCTGCTTTTTCAATTTAAAAGATTGCAATTTTCAATTCGATTAGTATTTGCAATCACCATTAACAAAGCTGGCAGTTTTTGGCTTGCAGTCCGAAATCAAAGATTTCGATGAAATCGTAGAATATCAGGCTGGAAGATACATAAGCAGTAATGAAGCTGTTTGGCCAATTCTTTCATTTCCGATACATGAACGTAGTCCAGCTGTTGTTCACTTGGCGGTACATTTACAGAATGGTCAACGTGTTTATTTCACGGAAACCAACGTGCAACAAAGAGTCCTGAATCCACCGGATACAACATTAACAGCTTTTTTTTCGCTTTGCAAAAATGATTCTTTTGCAAAAAAACTGCTGTATACTGAAGTGCCTTCGTATTACACGTGGAATACTAAAAATAAAGTATTTGAACGTCGAAAACAGGGTAAGTCAGTCGACGGCCAACCTACCATCTTCAAAGATACCACGATAGGAAGACTCTACACCGTTCACCCCAATCAACATGAATGCTTCTTTCTACGCCTGCTTTTGGTGAATGTACCTGGTCCGACATCCTTTGAGTATTTGAGGACTGTAAATGGTACTATACATGACACTTACCGTAGTGCATGCCAAGCTCTGAATTTATTGGAGAATGACCAACACTGGGATAACTGCATCAATGACGCGTGCGAAACGTCAACCCCAAATCAAATTCGTGCATTGTTTGGCATCATTTTAACAACTTGCTCTCCATCAGCTCCTACAGAGTTATGGGAAAAATATAAGTCAAAAATGTCAAAAGATATACTTCATCGAAAACAGTTAGAGACGTCAGACATGACTTTTGATTTTACATCAGAAATGCATAACTACACTTTAGTTGTTATAGAAGATTTGTGCATAAGTATGGCAAACAAACCTCTTCAGGATTTGGGAATGCCTTCACCTAACCGTATCGCTGCTGTTTCGACATGTGTAGAATTGGATCGTGAACAAAGTTACAGTACGAGTCATCTATTGTCGTATGTACAAAATAACATTTCCAAGTTAACGTCGGAACAAAAAGACATTTATGATACGATAATGCATTGTGTCGATAACAACGTTGGAGAAATTTTCTTTTTGGATGCGCCAGGAGGTACTGGTAAAACGTTTGTGATAAAACTGATTCTGGCATCAATTCGATCTAAAAATGATATAGCGTTGGCAATTGCGTCGTCCGGAATAGCCACAACATTGCTGCCTGGTGGAAGAACTGCTCATTCCGCTTTGAAATTGCCTCTGAACTTGCATTCTACAGAAACTCCCACGTGCAATATTTCCAAATCATCTGGGATGGGTAAAGTATTGCAGCAATGCAAACTTATTATTTGGGATGAGTGCACAATGGCACACAAAAAATCGCTCGAGGCTCTGGATCAATGCTTGAAAGATTTGCGAGGGAAGTCGAAACCCTTTGGCAGCACCTTAATATTGCTTGCGGGAGATTTCAGGCAAACATTACCTATAATACCTAGATCAACTCCTGCAGACGAAATGAATGCTTGCCTGAAAAATTCTAATTTATGGGCACACGTAAAAACATTAAAATTAACTACAAATATGCGTGTCCGATTGCAAAACGATGACTCTGGTCAAACATTTTCAGATCAATTGCTGGCAATGGGAAACGGAAAGCTCCCAGTAGACTTAATTTCAGGACGTATACAACTACCTGCTGATTTCTGTAATTTAGTGACGTCCAAAAATGAATTGATTGAAAAAGTATTTCCGAATAACCTAAAAAATTATAAAAATAATAAATGGCTAAGTGAAAGAGCGATTCTCGCACCCAAAAATATAGACGTCCACGAAATCAACAATATTGTTTTGACCAAGATTCAAGACCAGGCAGTCCTTTACAAGTAAGTCGACACAGTTTTGGAACCAAATGAAGCGGTTAATTATCCATCTGAATTTTTAAATTCCATAGATCTTTCAGGGTTTCCACCACACGTGCTACAACTAAAAATAGGCGTACCAATAATACTTTTAAGAAATATAAACCCACCAAAGCTTTGCAATGGCACTCCTGTTGCAATGACAAACCTGTTTTTTGCATAAGATTATTGTTGATAGCAAGGAATGATCTAAGGTGATTTTAACTAGATCGTAATTATTGATTTATTTAATGATGTCGAGCGTCAGCAAAAAGGATTTTGAGGACTTTAAAGTTAGCATTAATGCCAAGCTGATGAAACTTGATAAACTTGATATAATTTTGGCATACCAAAACGAATTGTCACTAAAGTTTGTGAGTTTGAAAGCTGATATTGAAGTCATAAAATCGGATGGAATAGAACGTGGCAATAGGATTCGTGAACTCGAAAGTCAACTGAATGCTCATAAAGCTTCCTGCGAATTACTTTCGAAAGAACTATTGCTAGTTGACTTAAAAAGCAGGAAAAAAAACCTCATCATTCATGGTCTACGAAACGAAAAGGGTAACCAAACCCTGGAATCTAACGTGAAATCATGGATCAGTGATACTTTGGGAATTTCTAGCCCTATTACAATTGACAATTTGTATAGACTGGGGTCTAAAACAAGCAATAACATTACCACTAGGCGAGGCTCATCGAAAACTGAGACGTTAAAACCAGTTTTTCTTTCCCTTAGCAACGACAAAGATGTGCAATTAATTATGCGTAATGTGGGGAAACTTAAAGGGTCCGGAGCTCGCGTTGTGTCTGATCTTCCTCCCAAACTTAACGGTATCAGGAACAACCGCCTTGCTAAGGTTAAAGGTCTGCGCGAAGCTGGAAAATGGGAGTCCTCCAGGATCAAACAAAAGGGAGCGGATCTATGGTTAGAAGTATGTCACCTGAACTCTGATAAGTGGATAAAATACGATGACCAACATGAAGCTTAATAGTTATTATTGAACTCCAGTGAAGATTATAATGATTATTTAAAATGTCTATTATTCCTTTTAAGTGACAACAGTTGAAAGTTCTTCTTTTTTCTTTTCTTTTTTTTTGATGGGGTTTTGTCAAGATAAGTGATGATTTTTGCTGTTAGTATGGGTTATATTTTAATTTGTAGGGAGATATGTATGTGTATGTGTATATGTGGGTATATATATATATATGTGTATGTATATGTATATGTATATATATATATATATTTGTTTCTTTTTTTTCTTGTCGTCATCATGGTTTGTTTAAAATTTAAATACGATCTAGCCGTAATAATCATGGTCCTTTTTTTTGTCTTTTGTTGTCTTCTTTTTCTTTTTCTTTCATTATTTTCGAGTTCTCACTGGTTCAGTTGTTTTTGCTACTTTAAGACTCAGACGGTATGCATTTTGCGAAAGTTTCTGCTAGTTCGGATCATAATTCTGATTTTGCACATTGGATGATAGTTGCATTGGGGATAGACTGAGATACCTTGAATCTAACCCTTTTGATTTTTCCATATTCCAGAGCCATGATAAATTTTCAGGAAATAAGATAAATGACGGTGGGCTAATTAACTTTCCAAATTGTAAATATAAATTACCTTCCGAAGTTTCTGATCTTCCCAGTACCGGTGTTGTGAGAACAGGATTTTTAAATTGTAGGGGTTTTTTTAGTTCACAGGATGATCTTATTGATGTAGTTCATAAATTATCTTGTCATGTCGTTGGATTCTGTGAGACTTTTCTAAGAGATCTGACTCCTCAGGTTGTTTTTCCTGGATATCAATTTATTTTTAAAAACCGATTGACTAGGCGCCAAGGTGGTTTAGCAGTAATAGTTAAAGAAGGTATCTCTTTTCGACGCATTGCAAATCTGGAAGGTTCTCATGAGGAAATGCTTTTTGAAGTAATGGTGACTGAAATTAGTCTTGGAAAAAAAGATGTTTTTTTTTTGCGTAGTATACCAACCGCCTTCTTCTCCAGTCAAATCTTTCCTCTCTAAACTCCATGATTTTTTGCATCAACCCCATTTTCAAAATAAAGATGTAATCCTTTCCGGAGATTTCAATATTGACCTTCTAGAAACTTCAAATGAATCTTCTGTTGAGTTATTGTCTTCTTGCTTTTCTGCGTGTCTGCTTCCTACCTGCCTGATACCTACAAGAATTTCACCTAGTTCTGCTTCTCTCATTGATAATATTTTTACATCTTTACCTATTCAAGCAAATTTTGCAGTTTTAAGTGATATATCGGATCATTTCCTGCTGGTTTCAGATTTAGCTTTTACTTATAAAATACCACAGGTAAGTAAGGAACGTCAAGGACGGTTAATAAATAAAATAACATTAAAGCACCTGAATGAAAGCCTTGGACTATTGGATTGGCAGGAGGTAATATCCACGGAGGATACAGATATGGCAACTGATAATTTTCTAAGAAATTTCAAATGCTGCCTTGATTCTAGTTGCCCATTTGTTACAATTAAAAGTTGCAGAGAAAAATTTCGTATAAGGCCATGGATAACGTCTGGAATTTTGATATCAGTTAAGAAAAAAAATCAGTTATTTAAAAAGCAGTTAAAGAATCCAACTGATTATAATATTAAAAATTTTAGAATTTTCAAAAATAAATTAACCACAATGATACGTTTGTCGAAACAATTGTATTATAAAAAGTCTTTCGAAGAAGCTCAAAATTCTCCTCGCAAAACGTGGTCTTTAATTAATTATTTTATAAAAAAAGAAAGTAAGTCTAATTTTCCTGAAGTTATTAGTTTAGAAGATGGTACGACTACTAATAAATCGGAGAAAGTGGCTGATATTTTGAATACTCATTTTGCTAAAATAGGAGAGAAAATTGTTTCATCAGTAATGAACCAGTTTGATTCACGTAGTAATAAACATTTTTCTTCATACCTTCCGTCTCCTCAAAGTAATTCAATTTTTCTCGGGCCTATTTCTCATTCTGAGATAACAAAAATAGTGTGTGATCTAAATCCAGGTAATTCAGCAGGAATTGACGGGTCTAGTTCTAAAATTGTTAAAGAAATACTGTCTGCAATAATATTACCATTACAGCATATAATTAATCTTTCATTTAAAACTGGAGTTTTCCCATCTGCTTTTAAAGAAGTGCGGATGGTTCCGCTTCACAAAGGTGACTCTCCTGAAAATCCATCAAATTACCGCCCTATTTCTATTTTGTCAGCATTTTCTAAAATACTTGAGAAGGCAATTTATAAGAGGTTTTATGACTTTTTTAAATCGTCTAATTTCTTCACAAATTTCCAGTTTGGTTTCCGGTCTGGACACAACACTGAACATGCTACCGTTGCTCTCATCCAATATATTCATGAATGCTTAGATAGAGGTGAAATTCCAGCAACAATATATTTAGATTTTAAAAAAGCATTCGATACAATATCCCATTGTATTCTTTTTAGTAAATTGGATAATTGTGGTGTGCGTGGACCGGCGTTGGATCTAGTTAAATCTTATCTTGATATGAGAAAGCAACGATTAGATGGAGGCAATTTTCTCTCTTCACCTGTACATCAGTCTTCGAAGGTTGGGGTACCTCAGGGCTCTGTCCTAGGTCCTCTACTTTTTTTAATTTATATAAATGATTTTCACCGCGCTTTTACTTCCCCGTGTCTCAACACACATTTTGCTGATGATACGGCAGTTTCAATTTCTGAAAAGAATGACGAGGAGTTGGAGACAAAACTGAATACTGCATTTTCTAATGTTCTTGATTGGTGTTCTTCAAATTTTATTGCTTTGAATGTATCAAAAACAAATTTCATAATTTACGGCAGAAAATCAAATATCTGCCCTCGTATTACCCGAGTTACTTCTTCAAAGTATCTATTATCAATATCTCGGGTGAAAATGACAAAGTACCTTGGACTTGTGATTGACGAAAGCTTATCTTTTAAAACACAAATTCAAAATCTACGATTAAAGATTTCAAGGTATGTTGGTTTAATGCGAAGGTTAAGGCTTTGTTTGCCCTACTCTGCTTTACGAAGTATTTATTTTGCTCTGATTCAGACTAATATTAATTATTGTTCTCTAGTATATTTATCTACATTTAAAAGCCATATTAAACCAATACAGATTTTACAAAATAAAGCCCTAAGAATCCTTAAACTTTTTATTCCATCACCTATTGAACTTCCAAATAAGTCTTCTACTGCATCTTTATATACTTATCTAGATATACTTCCAGTCACTCAACAATTTGCTTTTGGAGCAATTGTTTTCAAAATCAATTATGACATTAAGAAATTACCGCCATATTACCTCCATCAAAGTTTGTTCTCCCAATCACAAGATTTACATAATTATAACACTCGACAAAAAAAGGATATCTACATTGACAAATATAATACTGAGAGATCTAAATTCGCTCCGTTTTTGTCAATAGCTCGGTGCTGGGATGCTCACAAGGCTCTTATTGATAAATTTTCCTCTATCCATTTAATAAAAAGGAAACTTAAATTTCATTTAGTTCAGGATTATTTTTAATTAATTAAGTATCTTTTTAGTAAGGCAAAGTTTTTGTATGGTTCGTTGCTCTGGGTGATTATGGGCCTCTCAGCTATCTTCCAGCATTAATTTATATTTAATAATATTACTTTCTTAATTTCTTCAACAGTATTGAATGATCCTGATCTAGCTGCTACTTTCATACTATTGTTGTGTTATTGTATCTTTGCCGTCATGTTTATCTTTGTATTGTAGTGTGTTATTATTTTATTCTTTGTCTAGGCCTAGTTTTTCGAGCTTGTCTCCCCATGGGCCTATGTCATATATTATATATACATGTATGTGCGATTAATAAATAAATGAACTTGAACTTGAACTCGACTTGCCGTAAAAAAAACAATGGAAAATCTAATAGAGGCCACAATCCTGACAGGGCCTTTTGAGGGTGAGGCTGTTCTTATTCCTCGCATTCCCATGATTCCAACAGATCTGCCTTTTCAATTTAAAAGATTGCAATTCCCAATTCAATTAGCATTTGCAATCACCATTAACAAAGCTCAAGGTCAATCATTAGAAAAATGTGGTATTGATCTTAATACTGATTGTTTTTCCCATGGACAATTGTACGTTGCATGTTCGAGGGTCGGTAAACCTGACAATCTATTTATATGCAGCGAGAATTGGACAGCGAAGAATGTTGTATATTCGCAAGTTTTACGCAGTTAATTTGTATTTCGGAACCAAATGAAGCGGTTAATTATCCATCTGAATTCTTAAATTCCATAGATCCTTCAGGGTGTCCACCACACCTGCTACAACTAAAAATAGGCGTACCAATAATACTTTTAAGAAATATCAACCCACCAAAGCTTTGCAAAGGCACGCGACTTGCCGTAAAAAAAAAACAATGGAAAACCTAATAGATGCCACAATCTTGACAGGGCCTTATGAGGGTGAGGCTGTTCTTATTCCTCGCATTCCCATGATTCCAACGGATCTGCTTTTTCAATTTAAAAGATTGCAATTCCCAATTCGATTAGCATTTGCAACCACCATCAACAAAGCTCAAGGGCAATCACTAGAAAAATGCGGTATAGATCTTAATACAGATTGCTTTACCAATGTACAATTGTATGTTGCATCTTTGAGGGTCGGTAAACCTGACAATCTATTTATACGCACAGACAATGGGACAGCGAAGACTGTTGTATATTCACAGGTTTTACGTAGTTAATTTGTATTGTATCTATCTATCTATCTATCTATATAAAAACGAGTTGTGTGTATGCATGTTTGTTTGTTTGTAAAAAGAGCGTTTGCATATGACGTCATTATTAGTACATACGGCTTTGTATATGGACAGACAATGGGAAAGCCAAGAATGTTGTATATTCGCAATTTTTACGTAGTTTGAAACACATATATAAATCTATCTATATTCACAGGTGGGACACAGGGACACAACTACAATGGCGCGTAACTAATATGGCGCGTAACTAATATGGCACGTAACGACTTACGCGCGCGGGGGGGCTTGGGGGGGCGCGAAGCGCCCCACCAACTAGGTGTTGGGGTGGCGCGAAGTGCCACCCCAACAGCTAGTATTTAATAATAAAATAATATGATAAAAATAATATTTATAATTAAACAGAATTTGAAATTTAATAGAATCATTTTCTTATCCCGATTTATTAAACCAAAGCTACATCAACCTATGAAAGCTAATGTAAAATCATTATTACTTTTGAGCATAAACAACTGCGTGTAACAGACAGCTATTATAAAGCTCATTTGAAAGTAAATGTTTGTATCAGATTAATGACGCTTCTTGACTACTAAGGTCCCTGCGTCGGCCCTGCAGTGCATTCCTGCAGCGTGATTCGATCTCTGGAGTAAATGTTTGTATCTACATGCTTCTTAAAATTTCAATAGATAACGCTATGATAAGGTGCCACAAAGTACCCAAAAATGCACTTCGGGTGCCATTTCTGGCGCAGAATGGCATTAAATAATAAAAAGCTACCACCTACTACCATAATCTTTCTTGTATACTCCACCTCCGAACCCTCCTAATATTTTCATGATTTTCCAGCTCATAAGCAAGACTACGCTAGCTTTAATGGCTACCCTAGGCTATTGGTCATAATTAGCAAAATATTAGTACGGAGGACAAACTGTATTTATAATACTGCGATTGGGAGGGGGGGCGAAATTTGTTGTTTGCAAGTTAAACATTGAAAAACGTTTCCAAATCAACTATCCTGTAATATTTCCCTATATTTGTATACTTTTAAAAATCTAACATTTGACTGAAAACATAAAACTGACGCAGTAAAATAGAATTGAAAGCAGAAAAATCCTTAAGTGGCTTGAAAAATAATAATAATTACAATTTTAATTTTCAAAAAAAAAATTTAAGTGCCAGTTTTTCAGTATTCTACGAATACAGGGAAATATTGCGAGGCAGTTTATTTGAAACAGTTTCTAAGAAATATTTTGACCAAACGGTGAAGCATTAATTTTTGTTCATTTTAATTTTCAATTTTTTTCTTTATTTTCATTGGATGGTCTCCTAATATAATCTTTTTGTTACAAAAACTTCATACGTATGAATTTGAATTCATACGTATTTGGAACCAAAGATTCTTTAACTTATTTTTGGCTTGTTTTTCAAAGGCTCTGGCTTACTTTTTGGTTTCTAATCTAGCAACACTGGCTTAAGCACTGTAAAGGTTTCAGAGCTGTACTGAAAGTCCCAAATCCGAGCCAACTATCCCAGATTCTCATTTTTGGGGGGGGGGGTATACTTTTTCTTAGGTTCCTTTTCAAACTCTTTATGACTTTCTTTGGGGTGTCAGCTTTTTATATAAAACAAAAACTTGTCTTTTCATATATGCACTAATCTTGACTACAAGTTTAGCCATTTCTCTGTTAAGAAGGACCACGAATATACAGGTACATTTACATGTGAGTTAAATTAACATATCCTTTTTACTTTTTTCTTCAAGTTCTTAATAATTTTCAATGACATGTCACTTTTTAAATAGAATGAAAGCCAAATTTTTCTAAAATAGGGAGGCCATTTGAAAGAAGTAGTTCATTTTTAATCTGTTAAATCGAAATTGAATCGTGGTTGCTGGACTCTTTAAGTGGCAAATGAAAGGTTGATATATATATATATATATATATATATATATATATATATATATATATATATATATATATATATATATATATATATATATATATATATATGTATATATATATATATATATATATATATATATATATATATATATATATATATATATATATATAATAGTGTCAACTAATGATCCCTCATCCCTAGTAATTGGGCAAATCCTTATGAAGCCGAAAGGGGACCTTAGCGGACTCCATAAGGAGTCTGCCAAAAGAGGTATACACAAAAAGAAACGGATAGCCGTCATGGTGTCATATCAAACAGTTCGTGGTAACGAACTGTAGTAAGGAGCGACCCGGCTCAATAGTAAACGAAACTCTAATAACGGAATTTCGATGCTAAAAGATATATCAAAAGAATTGCATTTTTATGCTGATTTTAAATATATAAGTTTTATCAAATTTAGTCTTTATCATCAAAAGTTACGAGCCTGAGAAAATGTGTCTTATTTTGGAAAATAGGGGTTAACATCCCCGAAAAGTCATAGGATCTTAACGAAAATCACACCATAGCATTCAGCGTATCAGAGAACCCTTTAGAAAAATTTCAAGGTCCAATCTACAAAAATGTGGAATTTCGTATTTTTTGCCAGAAGACAAATCACGGGTGCGTGTTTATTTTTTTTTATTTTTTTCCCCAGGGGTCATCGTATCGACCAAGTGGTCCTAAAGTGCTGCAAGAGGGCTCATTCTAACGGAAATGAAAAGTTCTAGTGCTCTTTGTAAGTGACCAGAAAAATTGGAGTGCACCTAGGCCCCCTCCCACGCTCATTTTTTTCCCAAAGTCAACGGATCAAACTTTTGAGATAGCCATTTTGTTCCGCATAGTCAAAAACCATAATAATTATGTCTTTGGGGATGACTTACCCCCCACAGTCCCTGGGGGAGGGGCTGCAAGCTACAAACTTTGACCAATGTTTACATACAGTAATGGTTACTGGGAAGTGTACCGACGTTATCAGGGGGACTTTTTTGGTTTGGGTGTGGGGTTCAGGGGAGGGGGCTATATGGGAGGATCTTTCCTTGGAGGATTATTTCATGGGGTAAGAAAAATTCAAAGAAAAGGGCACAGGACTTTCTAGCATTACTATAAAAAAAAACAATGAAAATATAAACATGAAAAAGTTTTTTCAACTGAAAGTAAGGAGAAGCATTAAAACTTAAAACGAACAGAGATTATTACGCATATGAGGGGTTCTAAAAATACTTTAGCTTAAAGAGCGAGGTATTTAGGAGGAGATAAATACTTCACTCTTTATGCTAAAAAAATTTAAAATAATTTCAACTATTTATTCTACGGCCTTTCTGATTCAGGGGTCATTCTTAAAGAATTGGGATAAAACAAGATTTAGTGTGAAGAGCGATGTATTAACGAGGGGACCAACCCCCTCATATATATAATCAAAAATATAAGAATATAAAAGTTTGTTACGTAAGTTAATTCTTAAGTTACGTATTCTTTTTTTACTAATAAAAACGTTTGTTAAAAATTAAAAGATCTAGTTGCCTTTTTAAGTAACCGAAAAATTGGAGGGCAACTAGACCTCCTTCCCCACCCCTTATTTCTCAAAATCGTCTAATCAAAACTAAGAGAAAGCCATTTAGCCAAAAAACGAATTAATATGCAAATTTCATTTTAATAATTTATGTACGGAGAGCCAAAATCAGACATGCATTAATTCAAAAACTTTCAGAAATTAAATTAAAAAAAAACAAGTTTTGTTTAAATGAAAGTAAGGAGCGACATTAAAACTTAAAACGAACATAAATTACTCCGTATATGAAAGGGGCCTTTCCTCCTCGACACCCCGCTCCTTGCGCTAAAGTTTGATTCTTTCTCGCAACTCTACATTTTAAAACAATAAAAAACTTTAGCGTAAGGAGCGGGGTGTCGAGGAGGAAAAGCCCCTTTCATATACGGAGTAATTCTCAATAAGAAATAATAAAGATAAGTAACGGATAATTTGCAAAACTTACATCTCTTTGCCTAAGGGGTTCTGAGGGTCATGTCAAGCCCAGAGCTGATATATTGGACCTTTGAACTATGCTGAATCAAATGGCTATCTAAAAATTTCGATCAGATGTCATAGGAGGAAAAGGGGGCGTGGGAGTGGGGCTAGCTGCTTTCCAATAGTTTTGGTATAAAAGGGCACTATGACTATTAAGTTTTGTTCAAATGAGCCCTCTCCATATCCTCTAAGACCATTGGCTTGATGTGATCACCCCTGGCAAATAAAAAATAATAATATTATGCATCCATGATCTTTATTCTGGCAAAAAAAAAATGCAAATTCCACATTTTTGTAAAGAGGAATTTGACAACTTTACAATGGGGTTCTCTTACCTGTTGAATCTGACCTTGTGATTTTCATTAAGATCGCTTGACTTTTGGAGATGCTTCCTCCCTTTTTCGAAATCCGGTAAATTTTCTCGGAATCGTTGCCTTTGATGGGTAATATTACACTTAATGAATTCTATTATTTGGAGTCAAAGGCATCAAAAATCCAATTTTTATTCGGTTTTAGTTGTTTCTAAATTCCATTTTTTATAGTTACAGTTACTATTGGGCCAAGTCTTTCCTTACATGCAGTTTGTTACCATGAACTGTTTGTTTTTACAAAGAAAAAAAATGTTAGGATTTGGCAGAGAATGTTAAAAAACATTTTTGGCATAAAAATGTAAGGAATTGAAGCATAGGCAATATATTCGAAAATTTGTGGGAAGCAGCTTTTTACCGCTTCTTGTTAGCGGTATATATATATATATATATATATATATATATATATATATATATATATATATAGGGGAGATACAGCCAAGACAGACCTACTTTATTTCTTTTATAATCTGGCAAATGTAAAGTAGTTGTTTTTTATGGGGAGGGGGCATTTCGGGCGTGGGGGACTTTAAAAAAAGGGAATGATGCGAAAACTCTACGCAACAATTGGACGACTGTATAAATTGTGACATTTTGGATAAATTGCGATACTTATCATCTTCGGAATAAATTTGAAGAAAACAACACATTTGGCATTTCTGTGATCTGTTGACTGACATATACTCCCCAAGTGAACTATAAAAGATGAACCGACCCTTCAAACTTGTCGGCACATCTATTGTTTCAAGCCGTTGCCGATTTTGCTTTGTCTTAGTAAACTAATTAACACCAAATCCAATGTTGAAAGCTACCAGAAACCCGACTGGTCAAATTAATTCTCTGGACAACAGAGGTTTTTCATTTATTCTCTTGGGGTTGTTCCAGATGTTATTACTAAAGGTTTTGGATTTCAAAGTGGGGTAGAAAAAAGAACCTCTGAACATTCTTTTATGATTTTATGAGCTTTAAAGTGGCAACTCTTAGGCCCTTTGAGTGAATAATTATTATTATTATTTCACTAATTTGTTGAAGTAAAAAGAGAAGTTGCTTAAAAAGGAACTTTGGAATTGAGAAAATCTGAAGGCACTTATTTTTCTTATTCCGTCTTTGTATACCCTATAAAATGCTTCAGCAATATTTAGTTATAAGCAGAAAGCATTTGCTGATGATATTTCAGGTAAGGTTGCCGTATGCTGTAGGACAAAGTGAGTTTTCATTCATGTCTTGGTTATAAGATATACGCTATTATATTGTTTATATAATAGGCTTATAAATGATATGTCATAATTCTAAGCATCAGTAAAGCTTAATGGACAGACTTTTTTAAGTCCTATTCACTTTCTATTCTGGTCAAAGTATATCTAAATTTAATAAAAAACAAATTTTTTAACTGAAAGTAAGGAGCAACATTAAAACTTAAAACGAACAGGAATTACTCTCTATATGAAAGGGGCTGTTCCCTCCTCAACGCACCGCTCTTTAAGCTAATATTATTTTTATCAATATTTCAATATTTATTAATTCAAATTAAAAATATGCAAAAACAATATTATACCCCAACAGAGAGCAGAGCTCGTAAGGCTGGGGCCTCACAAATGCATAAAAAAAACTCAACGTCTCGTCATACTAATAATTCCAAAAGGAGAGCGAAAAAACTAAGACAAAAAAACATACAAGGTAGAAGATCATAGAGGAGGCCACCCCGGCGCAAGAAAACCACAGCAAAATACATACTAAAATCTATCATTAATCAAAGCCGACATCCAGGCAAAGAATTATTTTTGAAATATTTTTTTTCAAAGAAAATCGACTTGTGGAACTTTGGGACATTTCTACTAAGTTAAGTTTTTTTGCAATAAATTGCTAAAGTTTGACTCTTTTTCTCAACTCTAATTTTTAAAACAGAAATAAACTTTAGCGTAAAGAGCGGGGTGTTGAGGAGGAAACAGCCCCATTCATATACGTTCTGTTCGTTTTAAGTTTTAATGTCGCTCCTTACTTTCAGTTAAAAAAAACTATTTTTTTTTATTTAATTTATTACAAGACCAAGGTTGTCAAAGATTAAACTAGCTCAGGTAAGATCTCACCAAGACTGAAATTGTTAGAGATCTATAACTTGCTATATCTTACTACCAAGCGCTTAGACTAGGATACTATTAATAATTCACAATACGGTATAAATAATGCATGAACTACAAAAAGAACGGAATCGTGACTCCAGAATCACCGAAAAACGCAACCCAGGCCCTAAACTCTAGCTAAAACAATATATTGCCATAGTCTATACCAGTTTCATCAAAAACACAGTTGAAATGTTACTACACGCAGGGGAAGAATACAAGAAGCAAACTTTTTGCACCCCAGAACCGTCCATGGATCCTGTATAAAGATTAAATAGATTAAACGCATTCAAAATACAAAAGTCTGAAAAACTGGTTCTATACCACCATTAAAAAAAAGGAAAAAAGAAATCACAATCTCCCAGGTACAACAAGAAAAACAAGAGCTAAGAGCTCATATGACACTTGTGACGAGATCGGAAGAACCAAGAGCTCATATGGCATGAGCTCTAACAAAATTCTAAAAATCAATAGATTGATTTAAAAGGAAAATCAGAGGCTTAATGCCGGTCGGGATTTAAAATAAGAGCTCTGAGACACGAGGTCCTTTTAAATATCAAAATAAATTAAGATCCGATCACCCACTCGTAAGTTAAAATTACCTCATTTCTTCTAATTTTTCCTCTCCCTTCAGCCCCCCAGATGGTAGAATCGAGGAAAACGACTTAATCAAGTCAATTTGTGCAGTTCCCTGACACACCTACCAATTTTCATCGTCTTAGCACGTCCAGAAGCACCGAACTCGCCAAAGCACAGGACCCCCTAACTCCCCCAAAAGAGAGTGGATCCAGTCCGGTTACGTCAATCACGTATCTACGACATTTGCTTTTTCTACCTACCAAGTTTCATCCCGATCTCTCTACTCTAAGCGTTTACCAAGAGTTCCGGTTTCCCCCTCCAACTCCTCCCAATGTCACCAGATCTTGTCGGTATTTAAAATAAGAGCTCTGAGACATGATTTCCTTCTAAATATCAAATTTCATTAAGATCTGGTCGCCCGTTCTTAAATTAAAAATACCTCGAACTTTCTATTTTTTTTCAAATTAACACCCCTCCCCCTCAACTTCCTTAACGTATCTAGGACTTGTGCTTATTCGTCCCACTAAGTTTTATCTCGATCTTTCCACTCTAAGATTTTTACAAGATTTCCGATTTCCCCTTCCAACTCCCCCAATATCACCGGATAGGGTCGGGATTTATAATAAGAGCTCTGAGACACGAAGTCCTTCTAAATATCAAATTTCATTAAGGTCCAATCAACAATTCGTAAGTTAAAAATACCTAATTTTTCAATTTTTCCTCTCCCTCCAGCCCCCCCCCCCAGATGGTCGAATCGGGGAAACTACTGTTATCAAGTCTATTTGTGTAGGTTCCTAACATTCTTACAGATTTTTATCGTCCTAGATCGTCCAGCACCGAACTCACCAAAGCACTGGAAATCCCCCCAAATCCTCCAAAGAGAGCAGGTCCGTTCTAATTGTGTCAATCACATATCTAACACTTGTTCTTATTCTTCCCATCAAGTTTCATCCCGATCTCTCCACCCTAAGCGTTGTACAAAATTTCCGGTTTCCAAGATTTCTGTTTCCCCCTCCAACCTCCTATGTCCTCGGATCCAATTCAAATTGAAAATGCAGCATTTGAGACATAAGATCTTTCTCCATTTCAAGTTTCATTAAGATCCGATCTCCCATTCGTAAGATAAAGATACCCCAATTTTCATGTTATCCAAGATTTTTGGTTTCCCCCTCCGATTCCCTCCTATGTCACCGGATCTGTTTCGGATTTAAAACAAGAGCTCTATAGCAGAAGATCCTTCTAAATATGAGATTTAATTAAGATTTGATCACCCGTTCGTAAGTTACAAATACCTGATTTTTTCTATTTTTTCTGAATTGCTCCCCCCCCCCCAGATCCCCCAAAGAGAGCGGATCTGCTCCAGTTGTCAGTCATGTATCTTGGACTTGTTCTTATATTTCGCACCAAGTTTCATCCTGATCTCTCCACTTTAAGCGTTTTACAAGATTTCCGGCCCCCCTCACCAATTCCTCCCAATGACACTGGATCCGGTTGGGATTTAAAATAAGAGATATAAGTTACGAGGTACTTCTAAATATAAATTTCATTAAGATTCGGTATCTCGTTCGTAAGTAAAACTACCTCATTTTTTGTAATTTTTAAGAATTAACCCTCCCCCCAACTTCCCCAAAGAGAGCAGATCCGTTCTGATTATTTCAATCACATATCTAGGACTTGTGGTTATTTTTCCCACCAAGTTTCATACCGATCCCTCCATACTAAGCATTTTCCAAGATTTTAGATTTCCCCCTCCAACTCTCCCTGATGTCAGCCGATCTGTTCGGGATTTTTAATAAGAACTAATTAAGTTAAAAATACTTCATTTTTTCTAATTTTTCCAGATTAACCGTCCCCCCCCAACCCCTCCTCAGAAGGTCAAATCGGGGAAACGACTATTTCTAATTTAATCTGGCCTGGTCCTTGATACGCCTGCCAAATTTCATCGTTTTAGCTTATCTGGAAGTGCCTAAACTAGCAAAACCAGGACAGACAGACAGACAGACCAACAGAATTTATGATTGCAATGTCACTTGGTAAATACCAAGTGCCATAAAAACCTGATCACCCTTAGATTATTCTGACTAGGCTTGTTGTTAAGTAGAAGCAGGACAGTTTAATATTTTTTATGGCACTTGGTATTAACCAAGTGATATATAGCAATCGCAAATTCTGTCGGTCTGTCTGTCTGTCCCGGTTTTGCTACTTCAGCAACTTCCAGGCAAGCTAGGATGATGAAACTTGGCATGTGTATCAGGGACTGGACCAGAATAAATTAAAAATTCAAATTAAGCAAATTCAAATCATAAAACGACATCCTAAAATCCTTTATTTTTCTACTGGAAAAAAAGCAACAACAACAAAATATAATAAAGCGCTTAATGTTTCTACTCTACAAAGATCGTACATTGTTTTGTATTTTCAATAAAGCGCCTGTTTTTCAAAATTCTATACAAACAAGGAAATATCAGGAATTGTTTTTTTTATTTTTACGCATAATATATAAGCTGCAAAGCAGAAACATTTGTTCCTTTTAAATGTAATATTCACTCTTTACCTCCATTAGAAAAAATGTCATTTTTTGTGATACTTTCATTGTTGGCAGGGACACTACCTAACTCGATCGAGAGAAGCAAGGATGAAACGCAGTACAATCCAAATTTGAAGAATCAAAATTTCTACTTTTGCTACAGATATAGGGCGGTACAAATATTTCGGCCAATTACACACTGTTATCTTGCAACTTTTGTATGTAATTTGAACTCAAAAATGAGTTGTTTATTATTTCCTACACATGCCTATACCTGATTAAAACTATGGAGACGCAATCTAAAAAAATTAAGCTTAACCAAAGATAAAAAGAATAATACAATTATATAAAGGTAGCAACTCGCCCAAAGACCAAAATACTACAAACGAAATGAAATTCAAAATTTGATCATCATTTATTTTGGATGGATAAACAAACAAGAAACCCAAATAAAACCATAACAACAAACTACATAGAATGATTAATCCAGCTATATAGAAACAGTAAGGTTCACAATGTTAATGACATAAGATAAGGTTGGGTATATGCTTCTGTATCAATTGCAAAGCCGCCAAAATAAACACCTGCCCCTTCAATGAAACCAAAGTTTTAAAATTAAAAGAAGGGGTCAGTTCGTCAATGTTATTCAATTGACATTGATGCATGCTACCTCCTTTTTTCTATAAGCACCAAATTGTAGCTGTGAAAGCAGCGTTAGCCAACAATGGTCCTAAAGATGGGTGCGATGATTATCCCATGCTTCTGAAAAGAATTTCTTTATGTAAAATACATCAATTTTGGCTACTTTTAAAGTGTCTTTTCTAAAATATTTCTGTAAGATTAGAAAGCTTTAGAGACCCCACCCTTCTCCATTCCATTTAAGCTTGTTACTAAACTATATAACAGGGACTCACAGCCAAGACATTTCCAATGACAACTGAGTCAATCAATTCAGGATTGACATTTTCTGAAGCTAGAGCAGCTTTAGCTGCTATTTCATGCAAGTCTACACAACTTTTGTTGGCCAATTTCCCACCAAATGCGCCAAACGGAGTTCTTTTGGCACCAACAACGAAAATACCTGAAATAAGAACAAATTCAGGCTATCAAGCAAAGGAAAGTTCAGCATACATCGGATTTAGCTATGCAGAAATAAATTTTTATCCTTACCTGCACACAAAAGGAGAAAAATCATTATTTTAAAGGATTCTCCACTGACGGAAAATTCTGTGACATCTCTAAAGCTTGAATCTACAAGGTATGCCACAATGATTCTCTAAATACTTAAATATATGGTTTTTTTTCAGAATATTTGGAAAAACCAAAGATCCTACTTTTTTATGATGAGGAATATGATTTCAGGAATGAGTCTGCTTGCGTCTACGCTTCTACAAATAATCATACATGGACCCTTTCTTCAGTCCAGTGAGCAAAATAAAACAATGTTCACATATAATTAACTTTGTTATCTATTTAACATAGGCAGAGTTTTATTGATAAGAAGGCTTTAAAAGCAAATATTGACAATCTTGCATTTATCATATTAGAAAAAAAGAAATATATTTCCAGGATATACAAACTACAATAAAGAAAATCAATAGACATAGTCGATAACCACACTGCCTTTCGAAGACCACATCGAAGACCACACTGCCTTTCCATGACGAAAGTAAAACAGTTCAAAATAAGGATGATACCTTTTTATTGACAGTGAAATATAAAATTATTTAACTGGATATTTCGAACACATATACAGTGTTCATCATCAGCAGTAAAACTAAAAGACATGAATAAAAACAAACAAATTTATATCTAATAAACTAATTACATATAGTTTATTGCTCTTATTTTTTTCAATGCAACAGCCGAGGAAAATCTCTTTGACCTTTTCGGTTACGGTTCATTAGAATTAACTGACATATTACGTGGACAGAGGTCAAAGCTCTTAGGTGAGGTGATATTTACTTTATTTGACCTCAGTAAATTATCATAAATTGAGTTCAATGCAAATTCACCTGTATCTCTGTTTATGGAATTATTCTTGAATAGAATTTTTTTTAATTTCGTTTCTTTCCTTGAAAGTTTGCTTTAAACCTTGGTCCCTAGAAATCAAAGAAACATTTTCAAACAAAATAAAATGATTTGGAAAATTAAAGTTATGCTCCGAGAGGGCCGACGTGAAATCTTCAGGTTTGGTATTTTGCTTTAAAGACGATGAAATGGAATTATGATGTTATAGCAATCTCGTTTTTAAATTCTAGTTAGTACGTCCCACATAAGAGCTTTCACGAGTACATGGAATTTTATAGGCCCCACTTTGTTGCTCTACAGAAGTCCGATCCTTTCCAGAATTTAAAAACTAGGCAAAGTATTACTACCTCTTAAAGCTACCTTTAAACCATTATTTTGTAAAATTCTTTTAAGTTTTTCACTCAAACCTGGAACATATGGTAGAGAACAAAAAATATCTTTCTTTTCTGTTGTTTCCAGAATATCGTCAGAGCATTCTAGAAATTTTTTCCTTCTTTTCGTGGTCAATTAACCAGCTCGGATAATGGTTACTTATTAAAATCTCTTTTAACAACAATAATTCCTTCTCAATGAATTTTGAAGAACAAATTCTAAAAAGGCGGTCAATTAAAGATATGATTAAACCAATTTTTACTTGGCGAGCATGACCGGAGAAAAACGAAAAAAATCTGTTATTGTTAGTAGGTTTTCTGTAAATCTTAAATGTTAAATTAATTTTTAGTTTAGTGTTAATTCCAAATAGTTATTTAATACATTTTCAATAAGAATTGAACTTCAAGTCAACAATCTCAATAAAAAACAAAACATCTTCTGTAGTCTTTGGGTTTCCATCTTTTTTTCTTTTTTTATGAACTGTAAGTAGTGAGGGTATGCTTCCAGTGACAATTATTATTATGATAAAGTGAATAAAATATATAGACTATGGAGGAAACGTTCCCTTTATTAAACGTTTACTTTAATAATTCTACATAAATTACAAACTACCACATTTATTTACAACAGTTTTCGCCTTTTATTTATTTATGCTGACCATAAATTAATTATAAATGTTGGAAAATAGAAGGAAAAAGAAGAGTGGTGATAGAAAAACGTAAGCAATATATTTCTAGGACTTGATTGTTGTTGTTTTTTAACTTTTTTGAGAAATTTTCAAAGTTTCTAGAATTGGTTTGAAAATATTTTGGAACATTACCTTAAAGGAATCCATCCCCTTAATATGTGTGTGGTCCATTACAATTTTGATTTATTTAATACAGAAGGAGTGGTGGTATGTGTAAAGAAATAATAAAACCAAGAATCTCATGCTGAATTTTGTTTATGCAAAGCACTTACTCAGGTTAAAACTGAAAAATATAACTTTTTTGGACCTCCAATCGAGTGTTGTGTGCAATTGTGGGTCCATCTTGATCCATCACAAGGTTTTTAGTGCATTGAAATGGGACTGCTAAACTTCCCATAGTTTTACTTTAAGGTCCATTAATTTTGATGACTTTGAGCATAGTTCTCCTGTGATCAATCTGTATTTGTCAGTTTGCCTCTATAGGATTTGAAATGAAAAACTTGTTCTTTATTTTGGTATGTAATGCCCAAGGGCGTGTTTGTGATGGCTGTATAAATCAATTGTGATAACAAATGTATTAATGTAATGGAATTGAAAAAAAAACAGACGATAACATAGGCTTTGAAATACTAAAATACTTAAATACTAAAATTTTGCTTTTGCTCCCAAAATTTTTCAATTCCACGCAGAAAATCAGCAGCTATTTTTACAAAAAAAAACCTTAAAATTGAACTGTTGCTTTTACTTACAAGTAGTCTGAACTTTATTACTGTTATAGTTCACAATTTAAAAAATAAAAATTTGTGGGAATGGGAAAAATAAATGATCCAGCAGCTTCTTTCTGACAACACACGTTGATGGGAAGACAAATCTGGCTTTACTAGTAAGCTCACATGTTTAAACCCAAGTTCAGCTAAAGACAATGAGCCCCATCCCAATCATGCCAAGAAATAATCCTAAAGGAAGAGATTGATTTAATTCAGATACCAACAAAGGAAAACAAATCATTCCCAGCAAAACAAGAGCTAAGAGCTCATACAGCACCTGTGATGAGGTTGAAAGAGCCAAGAGCCAAGAGCTCATATGGTACGAGCTCTAGCAAAATTCTAAGAAACAATAGATTGACTTAAAAGGAAAATCTTAGGCTTAATGCCAGTCAGAATTTAAAATAAGACCTCTGAGTCACTAGGTCCTTCTAAATATCAAAATTCATTTAGATCTGATCACCCACTCATAATTTAAAAATACCTCTAATTTTTCTAATTTTTCCTCTCTCTTTAGCCCCTCCAGATGGTCAAATCAGGGAAAAAGACTTTATCAAGTCAATTTATGCAGGTCCCTGACACACCTACCAATTCTCATTGTTCTAGCATGTCCAGAAGCACCAAACTTGCCAAAGCACTGAACCCAACCCCCTAACTCCCCCAAACAGAGAGGATCCATTCCGGTTACTGGAATCATGTATCTATGACATTTGTTTATTCTACCCACCAAGTTTTATTGCAATCTCTCCACTCTAAGCATTTTCCAAGATTTCTGGTTTTTCCCTCCAACTCCCCCCAATGTCAACAGATCTGGTCGGAATTTGAAATAACAGCTCTGAGACATGAGTTCCTTCTAGATGTTAAATTTCATTAAGATCTGGTCACCCATCCTTAAGTTAAAAATACCTCATTTTTTATTTTTCTATTATAATTTTTTCATTTTTTCGTTTTGCTTTGGCCAACAGAATATTTCCCTTTGTAGCCATAGAGATGATGGATAGTTATTGACAGAGATGGACAGTTTGACAAACGAGGGGATCTTTTTAGAAATTCAAAGGTATTGTGTAACTAGAGTTGAATTTACTTTAACATAGCATCTGGAAATGTCGGATGCAATTCTATTCTTATAGACAAAACAACGCAGAATGAGTTAATCAAAGTTGTCCCAAACAGGCTCCTAAAGAAATTCTTGCACGAGTTCATAGCGCCACGTTGAACATTGTGGTTGTTGATGAAACTACGGATGTGTCACACGAGTCACAGCAAAATGTGATAATTCCACTGTTTTTCAGACGTACACGAAACATGCTACTTGGGCAATACTCGAAACTTCGAACCGATTATAAAAGAGGAAATGTATAGACATTTTCTTTTGGATTTTCTACAATCTCTCAGGCTACCCTTGTAAAATTGTGGTCGCATGAGCTGTGTTGTGATGGTTTCAGATCTTGGCAGTTCTGCAAAAGGAATTCAAAAAGTGCCAAAGAATGCCTTATATCACCCATGTTTATACTAGGCTTTAAATCTTTCTTTGCAAAAAAGTTCTTCTGTCTAGAGTATTAGAAACTCCTTTGGAGTAATAAAGGGAATATTTGGTTTTCTATACTTCTGTAGAGCGCAATTAGGCTTCAATCAGAGTAATAAAAGCACAATTTTTTGGCATGTGTGATACGAGCTGAATCAAAAGGAACGATTCCTTAATTAAGTTCATGATAGAGTTCCCTAAAATTAAGGTAGCCCTTGAGATCATCTGCAGCTTGGCAAAATGCACAGATGCAGCAAAAAAAAATCTGTGTTGACTGCTGTCACATCCTCTGATTTGATTCTGACAATTTACGCTCTTGGTAACGTCTGGACTGATTTTACAACTACGTTGACTGTTTTAGACGAAGAACTTGGACCTTGCCTCAGAAGCAAGCTATGTTAAGGATATTATTATCCAGCTGAAAGCCAAGCGTCGGCAGACTGAAAGTGAGCTTAGAAAAATGTTTGACGGGGTCACTAAAGTAGCAGCCGAGCTCTGTCCAAAATAACAGTCCCAAGGTTAGCGAAAAAGTAAACGCATTAGATTAGTATGCCATTCAATTCACACAAGGAATATTTTTATACAGTAAGCTTTATTTTCCTTTTGGACAAGATAATCTTGGACTTGGAAGGCCGTTTTTCCTCGAAGAGCAAAAAGGACAGATCTAATTTAATAAGCATTATGACAACGAGAAATTCATCACCAACCTTCGAAATGCTTTCTGCTAAGAGCTGCTTGTTAATTGTCACAGAAGTTTTACGGTCATTTAAAGAAACTTCAATTGCTTCTCTAAAAATAAATGGCGGGATTATCGTTCAAGACCGAGAGGCAAAGATGGAAGCTCTTGCCAAGGCGTTGACAAATCATCAAATCTAGATGAAGACGGTAAAGAAGTTCACGGTTTCCCTGATCGAAACGATATTTTCCTTGGTCATTTGAACTATGCTATTCCTAAAGATTTTAACATTTTACAGAGTCTTGATGTGACTAAATCCTTAGGCCTTGATCATTAGCTTAATCAGTACTTGGAGTCAAATGACCTCTTAGATGACCGCAAAGAAGCGTTCGGCACTTCACTGCTTAATGCCCCAACTCCGAGATAGGACCGAACTTCTAGTTCAAGGATACATCAAGCTATTGTCATTCAACATTACTAAAGCCTTTGAGAGAGAATGGCATCGTGGCCTACTGAAGAAATTTTTCGTGTATGGTGTCAGAGAACATCTGTTACTGGTGAACGAGAGCTTTCTTTCTGATAGTTCGCCGCGGCTTGCTCTTAAAGGGGTCCATTCCCCCGAACATCAAATAAAGGCAAGCGTACCCCATGGTCATATATTGTGACCCGCAGCTTTAATTTTCTACATAAATGCCGTGGGAGATAACCTTACGAGCTTCTCCTACAGACGGATCTTTTAAAAATTAAAAAGTAGTCCGATGTCTGGATGGCTAGTTTAAATGCATCAAAAAAAAGAGCTGTTGGTTTCCTGATTGAAAGTGTTACATATATACCCACACTTCATCCTTGTGAATGAGGCTATAAAGAAGCTGACGAGCCTTGTCTCTTCAGAATCCACTTCTTCATAAGTCTCTTTTTGAAGACCCACCCTGGTCTGTTGACAATCTCCTGCACAAGAGAGCTGGGGATCACCCTTTCCTGTAAAAAAAAATTCTACCGCTCAGGTCGATCATGGCACTTTACAAGTTTTGCATAGAATTATCTTTGCTTTCTGCTTTCTGCTTTGTGACATTAATAAATCCCAAATCGCTGAGACTCCGAGGATCGAATATTAATAGATATTAAACTGTCAATATACATTTCAGGAATTTTAATTAGTATGGTGACAGTTATCGTAATTTTTTGACGAAAAAACCAAACAGCTTAAAAAAAATACAACATTTTTTATGGCACTTGGTATTAACAAAGTGACATATATCGATCGGAAATTCTGTCGGTTTGTCGGTCGGTCTGTCGGTCTGTCTGTCTATTCCGGTTTTGCTAGTTTAGGTACTTCCAGATAAGCTAGGATGATGAAATTTGGCAGGAGTATCAGAGACCAGACCAGATTAAATTAGAAATTGTTCTTTCCCAGATTTGACCATCTGGAGGAGAGTGGGGGGACGGTTGATTCGGAAAAAATGAGGTATTTTTAACTTACGAACGAGTAATCGGATCTTGATGAAATTTGATATCTAGAAGAATATTGTGTCTCAAAGCTCTTATTTTAAAGCCTGACCAGATCTGGTGACATTGAGGGGTGGGGGGTTGGAGGGGGAAACCTAAAATCGTATAAAAGGCTTAGAGTGGAGGGATCGGGATGAAACTTGGTGGAAAAACTATACATGAGTCTTAGATACGTAATTGACGTAACCAGAATGGACCTGTTCTCTTTGTGGGAGTTTCGGAGAGGGTCAATTCTGAAAAATTAGAAATAATAAGGTATTTTTAACTTACGAATGAGTGATCGGATCTTAATGAAATTTCATATTTAGAAGTACCTCGTAAATTACATCTCTTATTTTAACTATTGACCGGATCCAGTGTTATTGGGTAGAGTGGGGGAGGGGGTGATCGGAAATCTACGAAAACGCTTAGGGTGGAGAAACCAGGATGAAACTTGGTGGGAAAAATAAGCACAAGTCCAAGATACGTGACTGACACAAATGGACTGGATCTGCTCTCTTTGGAGGAGTTGGGGGGGGGGGGGTAATTGAGAAAAATTAGAAAATATGAGGTATTTGTATCTTCAAACGGTTGATCAGATCTTAAGAAAATCTGATATTTAGAAGGATTTTGTGCTTCAGGGTTCTTATTTTAGATCACGACCAGATCTGGTGACATTGGGGGGAGTTGGAGGGGGAAGCTGGAAATCTTGGAAAACGTGAAAATTGTGGTTTTTTATCTTACGAATGGGTGATCGGATCTTAATGAAAATTCATATACAGAAAGATCTTATGTCTCAGATGCTCCATGTTCATTTCGAATCGGATCTGGGGAGATAGGGGGCTGGAGGCTTAGAAACTGGAAATCTTGGAAAACACTTAGAGTGGCGAAATCGGGATGAAACTTGATGGGAAGAATAGGCACAAGTTCTAGATACGTGATTGATATAAATAAAACGGAAAAATTAGAAAAGATGAGGTAGTTTTAACTTACGAGTGAGTGATCAGATCGTAATGAATTTTGATATTTAGAGGGACCTTGTTTCTCAGAGATCTTATTTTAAATCCCAACCCTCATTAAGCCTCTGATTTTCCTTTTAAGTCAATATATTGATTCTTAGAATTTTGCTAGAGCTCATACCGTACGAGCTCTTGGCTCTTCCGACCTCATCACAAGTGCCATATGAGCTCTTAGCTCTTGTTTTTACATGTTTTTATTTATTTATTTATTTTTGCTATTTGTAATCTTTTTTGTCTTATATCTAGGAGCCTTCCTTTTATTTTATTCATTGACTTTCGACGAATACTGGACCACAGAGTAAGCTACTATACTGACTTTTACTTTGGGTCCTGATCCTAGCAAGCTGCTAATTTGAGTTTAGATCCAAAGGAGCACAGATCCGAATGCTGAAAGTCTGACTTCAGTCAAGACCATCTTTGTCACAAGGACCGTATTCAGCGTTTTTGTTCATAAAAGGGAAAGTGGGTACAAAGAACTTTATAACCACATCGAAAATTTTTAAATGTTTTTCTAGCGTTTTAAGAGTCTTTTAAGCATTCAAAAGGCCAAAAACCCCCTTGCCCTCCCCCTGGATAAGGGCCTTGGCTCTCGCTTACAGTAATGTCTACATTTACCAATTATTCGCGTTTACTCTATTTTGGGTTTTGCCGATTTTCAAAAAGTAAATGTAAAAACCTGGGACCAGCATACCCACATAAACTTTCAGGAATATGAATTAGCCTGGAATATTTCTGTATGGGGATAAAAGTTTGAAAACCGGCCTCTGTTACCAAATAAATTTCCTATTTTTGGCGGATTTTAAAATAGTTTTAAATTTATTGCATGTACTTTTGGTTCTCTAGAGAAGGGGGGCAGCTGCTCCACTTTAACAGTAACGTGCCATGGACTCGAATTGCTACTTACAGTACTAAAAGAAGGAACAAAGGGGAAAAAATGTATTGAGGGTATATCTTCTCATGGCCTAATTTCTTCAGAGTAACTATTTTTTCTTTAATAGCAACAAAAAGTTTTGGATCTCTAATACGCGTGTTGTGGTCCCAAGATTCTGTATTTTCTTGGTAGTCTTTAAGATAGTTTTAAGTAGAGTTCTCCATATTCTACAAACAAGAATTGCCAAGTTGTAACCTAAAAAGGCTTAGGCACCCAAACCCATTCAAGTATCTTCGTAGTTTTAGCTTGCTTAGGGTGATACAACTACGTTAATTTACTTTTAACGCGCATTTCTGCAAGAATATCAAAGCCAGCAATTACAAATGTAATACTAATTTATTTGGAGTATATTTGCTTTATTATATCTTAGGTGCTTCAATTAGGACCTTTGTTTTGAAGTTACTGAAAAATTGGATTGACAAAGGGTTGACTGTTTGGGAATCAATAAACTAATTGACACATCTGGAAAGACGGCAAGATGCTAAACAAATAAAGGGCAGTTGGGAAATGACAGAAAGTGTGGAAAGATGTTTAGCGATCTTGTGTTAATCTAACAAGACTGCAGATGTTTACAACTGGACACGCCATTTAAGGAAAACTAAGTCAGGCAATGAAATCGGAAGGAAGTTAAAATTAACTAAGAACTGTCTAACGAATAGGAGCCTACTATTATAGGAGCCTACTATTAAATATTCCCGAGGAAAAGGGACCCTATAGTCTCTTTATACTAGGCAAAATGTGTTTGCACCCAAAATGATTTGCACATTATTTACTTGGTCTCTGAAGATGCCACAAGTTTCGTTGGTTATACCTCCAAAGTTGTGGTATATCCCTCCAAGCATAAAAGGAACGGCCTTTATGCCGGGAGACATAAAAGTTCAAAATTTTACTAAGCACTTACAATTTTACTGAAACTTTTAAAAATTTTACTTGGGCTATTGACCCCTTTAACCCTTTAAAAGGTTAGTGTCATTTGCAGTTCACTGAAAGCGATTTGTATTTAAAGGAGTGGGCCAATATTTTGTTTGTCCCAAAATGAAAAAAGGGAAAAAAGAGAAACTAATCACAACACTAATAACAGTTACAAGAAAGAGCAGACATCTCTTAAAACCTTCGAGTCTAATATTCACTTTTACGATTTTTAAAGGAATTTTTTCTGCCCAAGCCTTTTCTCTTTGACTCTATTTTGTTTAAAATCTTGTCTGCTTAAAAAAGAGCTTTAACACAAAATTATTAATATTTCAAGCAATCTGTTTAGTTTGTTCAAGCAAAATATGAATTAGAAAATCAATAAATGATTTATCAACTAATTTTTGTGCATTTGAAAGGACTACAATCAAAAGAAAGGATATATTAATGCCAATCGTTTTTAAACAGATTTACTGTTCAAACCTTTGAAAATGTCCTAAACTGTTTTCAGTATTGTACAAGCAGCATTCTAGCTTTCAAAGGGTTTCACTTTGTTGCAATTTGTATTCTTTTTTTTTGAATTCATTATTCATTTAAAATCTGTTTGTTTTGGGTTCAATTTATTCATTCATGTAATTTTTCTATTTGTTTTAGTTTAAATCATTATATGGCTCGAATTCTGCCTTTTTAGATTTTAATATAGCTCTTCACTTTTCTATGAAATATTAATTTCCAGAAAATATTTGTTTAGATTAGTTTCTGTTTATTTTTAGACTTACACAGTTTTATCATGGTTGAAATGAAGAATTTTCCAGTTTTTCCAAGCTTCTTGGGTAAAAATTGTGTAGTCTATATAGATTTAAATTTATGAACTAAAGTTTTGAACCACAGTTTAAGATATAGGCAAAATGTTCCTTTTGATCTTCTTACTTCAAGAACTAGCGGAGGAGATTTTTATGGTATATGGAGCCAACAAATATAAGATTCAAGTCGCTCAAGAAAAATTCTTTTACCTCTTTCCGATCCCTTTTTTTTATCCAATTAACTTTTGCTGGGGTCCAAAAACCCTCAGTAATTAAAGAAAACACTAGAAACTTCATTTTCTGATCGAATGAACCTCTTCCCAAGTTTCACTGGTCAGTCCTTCCACACGAATTCGCCAGACACAAAATAATATATGGAGAGATACTTCGATCGTTATCAACTTCACACCTTTTTGTTGAATAGGATTAACTATTGTTTATATCCAAATTCAAAATTTAAATTTTGTTACTCGAAGTTACATATCGCTGAAACTCAGGAACCACAACTTGCGCTAAGACCGACAATTATTAGTTCTCATCAAACGTTTTTTTTTTGAATTTTATTTCTGTGTCCATGCACTGACAATGATTATGAAAACAATGTAAAGCATTATTTGAAATCACCCCCCCCCCCAGGTTTTTTGTATTGAATGGTGGCGGAAACTTGTAAGTCTCATTTGATCGTAAACGCCTGCCTTTTCTCTCTATTAAATAAAAAAGCAAGTGTTTTAACTGAAAGTAAGGAGCAACATTAAAACTTAAAACGAACAGAAATTATTACGTGTATGAGGAGGTTTGCACCTTCGTCAATGCCTTGCTCTCTACGTTAAAGTTCGAATTTTTTCTAATTCTTTAAGAATGATCCCTGAATCACAAAGGGTTTAATTAGAATAAATAGCTCTTTTGGAAGTACTAAGAAAAACTTTAGCATAAAGAACAAGGCATTTACGAGGGACGAATCCCCTAATATGCATAACAATTTCTGTTCGTTTTAAGTTTTAATGTTGCTCCTTACTTTCTGTTGAATAAACTTATTTTTTTTATTATATAATTTCTGATCGTTTTTTTTTTAAATAATGCTGGAAATTCTGGCACCCCTTCGTGAAAAATTTCTTTTCTCGATAAAAATTACTCCAAGGAAAGATCCCCCCACGTAACCTTCTCAACGTGACCCTCCCCCACCAGAAAAATCTCCCCTGGTAACGTCTGTATTTTTCCCAATAACCAATACTATATGCAAACAATGGGCAAAGTTCACAACTTGCAGCCCTTCCCCTGGGGCTGTGAGGAATTAAGTCATCCTAAAAGATGTATTTATCTGATTTTTATCTCAAAATTTTGATTGGGTGACTTTGAGACAAAATGAACGTGGGCGTGGGCCTAGTTGCCCTCCAACATTTTTGTCACTTAAAAAGGGCACTAAAACTTTTAGTTTCCGTTAGAATGAGCCCCCTCGCAAAATTCTAGAACCACTGGGTCGATACAGTCACCCCTGGAAAGAAAAAGAAAAAAACAAATAAACATGCATTCGTGATCTTTCTTCTCGCAAAAAATACAAGATTCAACATTTTTGCAGATAGCAGCTTGAAACCTCTACAGTAGGGTTTTTTGATACGCTGTATCTGATGGCGTGATTTTCATTAAGAGCCTATGAGGCATAGGGGTTATTTCCCACTTTTGTCGAAAATATTGCAAACATTCTCGGACTTTAACTTTTGATGGGCAGAGGCGCCACTTGGGGGTGGGGTCAGGGGGTGGGAAAATGCCACCCCAGATTTTCCAGGAGGGCCCAGGCTTCCACCACAAAGAGCCCTTTGCTGGCCATAATTATCCATCATGTCCAAAATAATCCATTCTGTCCAATTGATTTGAAAGTACTGCACGCCTATTAACCAAAGAGCGTAATTACTTGATGACCCTTGGGGTAATTACGCAATTTGCTATTAATTATTGTAAACTTTGAAAGTAGGTAAGATACATAATAAAATTCTCGAGTTCTGTCAAATTCCCATTTCCTAGATGATTACGCGGCACGAAGTGAGTCGGGGGGGGGGGGGCAAGATAGAGTTTATGCCCACCCCAAGATTTGATCTAAATGGCGCCTCTGTTGATGGGTAAGACTACACTTGATGAAATTTATTTATATAAAGTCAGTATAAAAATCTGATTCTTTTGACGTATCTATTGGTACCAAAGTTCTGTTTCCTAGAGTTTCAGTTATTATTGAGCCGTGTCGCTCCTTACATACAGTTCCTTACCATGAAGTGTTTGATTGCCAGCTTTCTTAATGGAAAAGTGAGCGTATTCTAGCTTTGTCAAAGGCCTTTAATTTCAGTGAAAAAAAAAATGCAGTGAAACCAAAACCAAAAATTGATTCGGTACGAAACAAAGTAGAGGCCTTACGTAGTGCAAAGGTGACACATCCTTGTTTGAGGTAAAAAACAAATACAGTTTCGACTAAATGTAGAAATTCCTTTAAACAAAATTTTTAAACCTTCATCTCCCTTTCGGAATCTTATTGAAGGTCCTCTACCTCCTTAGTAAAGTGCGTATGCACTCATACTGAGCATTATTGATTAAGCTAGAACAAAAAACAGAATAAAAAGTAATTAGAGTAAGACTAAGTATCTGAAATTGTTTTGGCCATAGCACAATCCAAAAAGAATTCAAGGAGCTCTTTGATATGGATATGAAGAGGTTCAAAGCTCAAATAATGATTCTCTCGCTAAATTCAACAGATTTCTGACAGAAAGAAAAAAGAAAAGTAAAATGCCCCCGTCAAAAGTGATATGCAAAATTTGGTGACATTGTCGCCTGATCCTGATCAGCTTAAAGAGGAAGGGGTCTTG
Source organism: Artemia franciscana (assembly GCF_032884065.1). NCBI lineage: Eukaryota > Metazoa > Arthropoda > Branchiopoda > Anostraca > Artemiidae > Artemia > Artemia franciscana. The sequence continues at coordinate 45,588,008 of NC_088867.1, forward strand.
TCGACCCTCTATCTGGTATTTCTTTTAAGAGTTTATGACGGAACATACACTCATTCAGTGTCGGATGTCGAAGAATTTTTATGTCCTCTTTAAGGAATTTAATGGCTTTCTAGGAGAAACCGGAATGTCAATAGCTCAATATACTTTTCTTTTTTCCAATGAAGTTTGAACTATTAAACAATTTCATAGTAAATCTTAATTTTCGCAGGCCCATATCCCCCCCCCCATTTCTGAGTTTTAGATTTTTTTCGGTGGGGGAATGAAGGATTTATCTAATTTTTCTGTCGAGCGACTTCACTTATAATAGTTTAAAAGGTTTTATTCCTCCTACGGTAAGCACAGCTGGCTTGTAAAGAGAAGACAAGCAATGCAAAGACATCAACATTTGTGTTCATTGAAAAACTGCGGGATTTTCAAACTAAAGTATTAACTTTTGAATTTTGAAACAGAACCTAATTCGTATATTCATTCGTCTCATATTGCTAGCTCACCGTACGACATTCACAGGAATTTAGTTTTGAAATAAATAAAAAAAAACAAGTTTTTTCAGCTGAAAGTAAGGAGCAACATTAAAACTTAAAACGAACAGAAATTATTACGCATATGAGGGGGTTCACCCTCTCGCTAATACCTCGTTCTTTACGCTAAAGTTTGAATTTTATTCCAATTTTTTTAGAATGACCCCTGAATCACCAAGGTTATCTAACTAGAACAAAAAGCTCTTTTGATACTACAAAAAAACTTTAGCGCAAAGAGCGAGGTGTTGACGAGTGGGCGAACCCCCTCATATACGTAATAATTTCTGTTTATTTTAGGTTTTAATGTTGCTCCTTACGATTAAAGTTTGACTCGTTTTCTTAACTCTACATTTTAAAACAGTAAACAACTTTAGCGTAAAGAGCGGAGCGTTGAGGAGGAAAAGCCCTTTTCAAATACGGAGTAATTTCTGCTCGTTTTAAGTTTTAATGTCGCTCCTTTCTTTCATTTAAAAAATACTTTTTTTTTTAATTTCTGGCAGTTTTTTTTAATTAATGCATGGTTTAATCTTGGCTCTCCGCACATAAATAATTAAAACGAAATTTGCAAATTAATTTTTTGGGGCTAAATGGCTTTTTCATAGTTTTAATCGGAATATTTTGAGAAAAAAGGAGCGAGGGAGGAGGCCTAGTTACCCTACAATTTTTTGATTACTTATAAAGGCAACTATAGCTTATAATTTTTTACGAACGTTTTCATAAGTAAAAAATATACGTAGCTTACGAATTAAATTACGTAGCGAACTTCTACATTCGTATGTTTTTATTGCGTATATGAGGGGGCTCACCAATCGTTGATACCTCGTTCTTCACATTAAAGCTTAAATTTTGTCCTAATTCCTTAAGAATGACCCCTGAATCACAAAGGCTAGAATAAATAGTTGAAATTACTAAAAATACTTTAGCGTAAAGAGCAAGGTATTACGAGGAGGTAAACCCTTCATATGCGTAATAATTTCTGTTCGTTTTAAGTTTTAATGCTGCTTCTCACTTTGAGTAGAAAAAACTTTTCATATTTATTTTTCATTGTTTTTTTAAATAATGCTAGAAAATCCTGCGCCCCCTCCATTGAAAGTCTCTTCCCCCATGACAAGTTCCTCCATGGAGAGATCCTCACCGGTAACCCTCCCCCTCAAATATACCCCCCAAACCAAAAAATCCCCCTGAAAACGTCTGTGCACTTCCCAGTAACCATTACTATATGTAAACACAGGTCAAAGTTTGTAACTTGCAGCCCGTCCCACGGGGACTGCACGGGAGAGTAAGTCGTCCTAAAGACAGAGTTATTAGGTTTTTCGACTATGGTGAATAAAATGGCTACCTCATAATTTTGATCCGGTGACTTTTGGGAAAAAAAGAGCGTCGGAGGGGGCCTAGGTGCCCTCCAATTTTTTGGTGACTTAAAAAGGGTACTAGAGCTTTTAATTTCCGTTAGAATGAGCCCTTTCACAACATTCTAGGACCACTGAGTCGATACGATCACCCCTGGGGAAAAAAAAACAACAAAAAACAAAAAAACAAATAAACACGCATCCGTGATTTGTCTTCTGACAAAAAATGCAAAATTCCACATTTTTGTAAATAGGGGCTTGAAACTTCGTATGACTTTTAGGGGGTGTTTCCCCCTACTATCAGAAACAAATAAGAACTATATTCTAATAAAGATTAGCAGTTGTATATCCTTCCTTTCTATGTTCTGTTGTTCTGTTTCTAGACTCTTCTGGAATATTGTTCTTGGGATTCTAATATATACATATTTATATTTCTAGAAATGTGAGGTATATATAAATTTGAAATGCCTCAGGTATACTATTCTAATTCAAGTTATATATGAACGATATGTTCGAAAGTTTGAATTACGCTAGTCATGTTATATATTGTCTTATTCAAAATCTGTATATAAACAAAACCATGTTTTCAAGCTTGAAATTAATCAGGTGTATTACGTTTCTTCAAGTTTTATGTCAAAAACCACCAGTAACGTTTAAAATAAATTGGGGATGTTTTTTAAATTACGTATCAACAATATTTTTTAAAGTTTGAAGTATCTTAAGATTCAAAGCCCGTTTCGAGCCACCGAAGCTTTAAACATAGTTTAAACATAGTAAAAAATAGTGAAAAAGGGATAAGGAATAAGGAGCTAGGAATAAGGAGCGGAATAAGGGAGCCAGAAAAAAATTGGGGGTGGGGTACCGACGGATCCGCCAGTGACATAGTTTAAAGCGTGTTTGCAGTAATTAAGAAGATGATATATTACAAAACATAAAATTTTACTGGAGAGTAAACTGCAGAGATACAATTTGAGTTGTCTGTTTTTTTACATGTATTCACAAATAGCTCTTTTTAGGGAAGGTTCTTGTCTTGCCCTCTGAATTTTTTTTTACAGGACATGAACATTGTTTTTTCTTTTCTATTAAAAGCTCCGAAGTCTATCCATCTCTGTATTTCACAAAATGGGATTTGATCAAATGCACATTGTTTAATAGGGTGGATTTTAAGTACAGCCTCGACAAAAAGGGCCCCTTAGGACTTTCTGAATTGCCATGGCCAATATGACCTGCAAGGAGGATATAAGGTTCATCTACCCCCTGCAGATGAAAATTTGAAAAATGTGTTAACAAATTGGAAGGGAAGTCCCCTCTTCCTCTTGTAGTTCTTGGCTATTGATATGTGCTGGACTGGCTTCGATCATTCTGTCTACAAAATTTAATAATAAAGATTATTATTTATATATCTTCCATTTTCGAAAGCAAATTTACAGGAATTTTGAAAAAGAGTGAAATCCCTCCAAAATGTCGTCGATTGGAATTGAATTACATCATTAGAATTGGCGAAACATCTACAAGAGAATTACTGCCCCCCACCTTGAACAACAAGGAAAATCGTTTTCTTGCAAATAAGTAGTACTGATGTGTCGCCGCTTGCACTGGAACATCGATGAGAGCTCTTTAAGGGATCATTTGAAAGCTAGTTTTATATATATATATATATATATATATATATATATATATATATATATATATATATATATATATATATATATATATATATATATATATATATATACATATATTGTAATTCAACCTGATAAAGCTATCGCAAAGTACCACGCGGTACCCAAAAAGTGCACTTTAGGTGCCATTTCTGGAATAAAAAAGTGCAGCTCGGAAGAATGAAAGGGGTGTATTCGTACACTCCTTTGTCTAAAGATTCAAAACTGAGGTTATAGCGCAAGTCCCTCGTCTAGATTATTTTTTTTATACAAGTGTTAGAGAGAGTTTGGGTGAAGAATAGTATTTCAAATTAGATTTATCAATTAAATATGCAAAGAATTTAGATTCTGGTGCGAGGTAACGGGTTTGGTCACTTCGCGATACTTTGGCCAGACTGGGACATTTTCTTACTAGGTTCAATGACTTGGCAAATCTAAGGGGAGATTTGTTTAATAGTGGAAATGATGACGTGATGCTAGGGATCCTTAAGTCAACGTCTCCTAGATATATAGCAACAATAGATTATTTTATTTTGAATAGTATATAGGTTTGAAAATAGGTTTTTTTTTATATAGGCAAGCTGAATGGTTTCTGGATTCCTAAGAATTATTCTTGAATTCTTTTCCCTTTGATTTCAATATGTGGAAATATGAGGAATACTGATGTGAAAAGTTGAATATTTTATTTCTATTTACCCCATATAATTTATTTTAAGGCTTAGTAATTGTTTTCAAGAAGTTAAGCTCCATGTTTAGTGGATGGTAAAATTTATCTGAATTAAAAATGGTCGAAGCTTGAAGTACGGTAGCAAAAAGAGTGTAGTATGCAGAGTTTTAATCTCTGTCAGACATGTCCGCTTGCTTTGCAAGGAATATGATAGAACCATCCTCTCCTGGTGAGTTTTCCAATTCCAGCCTGCTGATCACTAATGTTAGTAAATTTTTTTCCGGAAGTGATTTCTAAATGTTCTTGTAATTCTTCTCTCGTCTCATGATTTCCTGAATTTCTGGTCTTCAATTGAAAACGGATAAAAGCTCTTGTCTTGCAGATTACATATAATGTAACTACAAAACGAACTTGATTAAACTGACTTGTGGTATTTCCCTATAGGCTATTTGCAGAGTTTGCTTTTTCTAACGCTTTTCCTTGAAACTAAACTTATCTTTAGACAGGACTGTATCCAGAATTTCTTTTTTGGGGGGAGGGGGATGTTTTACACAATGTTTTTTTCGGGGGTGTGGGCGGGGGGTTTACACAAAAAACCAAAAAGATGCATAAAAAATTTGTATATATTCATTTTTGTTACGTTTTTATGAGTCAGACAAACATTTGGGGGGAGGAGTTCAGACCCCTTAATCCCCTTCCTGGATACGGCCTTGTCTTTATATAAATGGAAATAGGTATATCGACAAAATCAGTCTTTCAAATTCGGTGATGATTGAATAATATACTAGGTCATGTATAAATTACTGTAGTCGTCTCTTCATCTTGTCGGCATTTTGTCAGATAACGATCTATTATTTTACCGCAAATTCATCTATGTACGCTATTCTGTCATAAAATAAAACTAACATTCATGGAAACATAAATTTAATTCTTTATCAGAAATTACAACATATACACTTCTCTAAAAGAAGAGGGTGTTAATCAATAAATTGTGCAAGTATAGGAAGGGGAAGTGGGATATTCTGGTCAGACACCATGGTCGGATTTTACATCAAATGGCATGCAATATAGCATATGAAAAGACAAGTAGATACATCAGATATTGGCCTTTAAATGGCCAATGATTTATAATGTTTATGTCTCAAGCTTTATTTCTCTTAGACTGGCTAGACCTTGCCGACTGAGAATATTTTGGTGTACAAACAGTTGGTGGTAACGAAAAAGCTATGTACAAAAATGTGAAATTTTGCTTTTTTTGCCGGAAGAAACATCACGGATGCGTTTTTTATTTTATTTTTTTTGCTTTCTCCAGGGATGATCTTATCGAACAAGTAATTTCAGATGATCGGGAGAGGGCTCGTTTGATTGAAAATCAAAAGTTCTAATGTCCTTTTTAAGAGACCAAAAATATTGGAGGGCAACTAGCCCCCTCCCACACATTTTTCCCCGAAGTCGCCTGATAAAAATTTTTAGATAGCCATTTTTCTAAGTATAGTCGAAAAATCTAATAACTATGTCTTTGAGGATGATTTGAACCACACAGTCCCTGGGGGAATGGCTGCAAGCTATGAACTTCGTCTATTATTTGCATATAGTATTGGTTGTTGGAAAATATACACACGCTATTCAGGGACATTTTTCTGGTGGAGGTGAGAGGGGTTACGCGGGAGGATATTTCTACGGGGGAATTTTCCATGGAAGGGGAGCCAGATTTCCCAGCATTATTTAAAAAACGATCAACACCCCTTCTCCTCTCTGTTAAACATAAAGCTTTTTCACTAATATCCCTAACTGCAGAAATTACATTTAAAAAAAAGTTTTTTCAACTGAAAGTAAGGAGTAACATTAAAACTTAAAACGGACAAAAATTATTACGTATATAAAGAGATTCGCCATCTGCTCAATACCTTGCTCTTTAAGCTAAAGTTTGATTTGTTTTTCCAGTTATTTAAGAATGACTCCTGAATCACAAAGCCCGTTTAATTAGAATGAAAAACTCTTTTAAAAGTTCTAAAAAGAACTTTAGCGTAAAGAATGAGGTATTGAGGAGAGGGCGACCCCCCTCATATACGTAACAATTTCTCTCTGTTTTAAGTTTTAATGTCGCTCCTTATTTTTAGTTGAAAAAACTAGTTTTTTTATGTATCTGTAAATTGAAAGGTTGCTTGATTACCTTTCAAAAGCCTTTATTCATAATATATTTTTAAACTGTCCTTCCATACGGATAATTAAATATATATATATATATATATATTTTTAGTATATCTTGACATTGGAACCGAAACACGCCTTACTTGCATCACGAAAGCTTACCTACAATACAATGTACTTTACCATCACAAAAACTACCTCCGTGGGAAGATCCAATATTGCAAGCAAAACTTGGGGCTCATTCCAAACTTCAATGTGTAAGTCTTGTTTTCATTGGAGGCTCGAGCGAGAGAGGGATAATCTCTCTTTTTGCGCCTACTTTCTCAAAAGACTATGTACAATTAATTTAACTTATTCTGATTTAATTATATGTTAATTTTGTTTCTTTTAACACCTAATTTTGCGGGAAAGGATTTTTATCAAAGGGTACAACTAAGGTAAAGTACCTTCCAATCCAGAGGAGACAAAGGTATTTAGAGAAAGAGTGCGATTCCAAAAAAGCGGTATGCTTATCCCCTCTTTAAAGACGTGGAAGTAGATTTGGACAAACTCTGGGAGTACCTCCTCTTGTCTCATTTTAGCAAAAATATATACGTTGAATTGATTTGCTATTTCCTGATTATCTTCAAAATAGAAAACCGTCGATAATAACTTGAGTTGGTCCATACGAGCATATAGATGAATATTCGGAAAGAAGGAAAAGCTTAGGCAATTAGGTTATTTTGTTTGTCTAATTTTCGCTTTGCATTTGGTTTTTGTAACCTGTTTTTTGATCATTTCCTGTTTTACAGACATTTTTTGTTGGGAACGTAGCTCCTGGGCTTTTGAAATACACATCTATAGATCGATTTCTAGGACCACCAGTCCGAAATTTTGTAGGATTTAACAGAAATGTGCCACTTTTCGGGTAAACAGTCCTTTTCAAGCCTCCTTCCCTCCAAAAAAAATTAATGGGTTTGTGTGTACCTCTCGGAATCTTAGAAGGATACCCATATTTACAATAGGTTGTGAACCTCTTATTTCCTTGTTATTTATGTGTGAGTCTTGATACTGACTAGTCACTACATTTTCAGAAAGGTATTTATTCATTTGTACTCTTAATCCTACGTTTAAACAGCCCTTTCAAAACCTCTCACTATATCAATTTCTTTGACCAGTTGAAATATGCCATTCAGTTAAGAAAACAAATTGGGACTGTTAGAATTATCCTATTGGAACTTAAAGACAAAGATACGACGGTATGAATAAAGTTAGGGGGGCTATTTTCCCCAAAAGTTCATAATTTCTACGGCTGCGATAAGGGACTATCAAGCGTCGATACTTGTGCTTAATTGTGTGTTTAATTTAGTCGTGGAAACTCTTAAAGAGTTTTACCGTTTCAGAAGTTTAGTTCACATGAAATAAAAAAAAACAAGGTTTTTCTGTTGAAAGTAAGGAGCAATATTAAAACGAGCATAAATTATACCGAGCATGAGGGGGCTTGCCTGCTCCTCAGTACCTCGCTCATTACGCTAAATGTTGCTTCTTACTTTCAGTTGAATTTCTGATCGTTTTTTAAATAGTGCCGGTAAATCGGGCTCACCCTCCATGAAGAATTCTCTCCCCTCATGGGAAACTCCTACATAGAAAGTTACTTACACGCAAAATACACCCCCTCTCCGTAAAATTCCCTTGGGGTAATTCCCCTTTAAGTTTCCCTCCTTATAATTCCGTCCTCGCTTAAAATCTCCCCCTCCACCATAAAAATGTCTTGCGGACGATTCAGCCTGAAGATTTCTCCTTACCATACCTGAAAAAGATATAATTTTCTAAGCGTTTGCCCGAGCTTTCTGGAAATCCCTTCTTCCAAGTAATATTTTTCCCAAAAATCCTAACATGTTGAAAATAGTTCCTTGAGATTTCCCCCGGAACATATCCACATATAAAATTGAGTTAGCAAAGAAAAAGTGAGACAAATAAAAAGAATTTCAAATAGGAATTCTGTCCAATCCCCCAGTGCAGAATTTCCTCTTGAAAGTTCACCCCCGGAAATTTTCATCCCCACGAAAAATTTTCCCTACGGAAACCCATCCAAGCAAAAAATCCCCCCATCCAGAAAAATGTATGTACACTTCCTGAACTGTACACTTCCCGAAAAGAAATACTGTATGTAAACAATGGGCAAATTTCATAACTAACAGGCCTCTCCCACGGGCTGTGAGGGGTCACGTTGCCCCTAAAAACATAGTTATTGTCTGTTTCAACAATGCTGAACAAAATGGCTTTCTCAAAATTTTGAAAGATGTTTGAAATTGGATCACTGATCACTGGATCAAAATTCTGCGATAGCCATTTTATTCAGCATAGTCAAAAAAGCTTATAACTGTGTCTTTGGGGACGAATTACTCCCCTGCAGTCCCAGTGGGAGGGGCTACAAGTTACAAACTTTGATCAGTGCTTACATATAGTAATGGTTATTGGGAAATGTACAGGCGTTTTCAGGGGGATTTTTTGATTGGGGGGGGGAGTTTTAAGAAGAGGGGGATATGTCAATTGCTCTTGAGCCAAAACCAAACATGCATTACGCTATACCCAATCTGTATGGTTGGGTATAGCTCTTAAGCGACCCTGAGACTAACTAGATGGTCATTAAAAGAAGGGCATGGTTCACCGTGCCTGGACTAGAATGGCGCACGGACTGCACTGCTTCTTGTCGCCAACATTTCAACAAAAAGGTAGGTAGACAGGCTGTTTACTCCCATCTTTTTTCAAAATTGCGAAGTGCTCTTTAGTAATGCACAAGAATGATGATTTACAGAGATCTTCGCCCCTTCTTTGATGTTAAGGACACTCTGGTCCTCTTAAAACTTATGGGGAAATGGAAAAGAGAACACGGATCAGAGACATTGGCCACTTCCAAGCCCACCTAATTTTCCGTGAGATAATGCTGGGATCTGCTCTTGACTTAATTGGCACCTAGTTACAATCTGTTAGGGAAAGTCTGTTTTGTTGGTTGTACTTGTCTAACCGAGCGAATATCAGCACTTCAAACTTTTAGGTTCCGTCTTAAAAAGTTTTTAGTGGCGTCCAACTTTTAGGTCCAAGTCTAATTTTTTTCTACCACATAATAGATCACAGCTAATTGGCTCTACAGCTTCACAGCTCGGCTCAAGAATTGACCCTCAGTAGCCTAGATGTTCCTGATGATTGCGCTGCATGATTGCAGACATGAAATAGGCTTATAACTCCTCTTCCCTCCCCCCTCCCCCCACACACACCTTCAACAGCATTAAAACTGTTTCCTGGTCGATATATAGGCAACAATTGCAATTAATTTCTTAACAAAGACACTTTTGCTAAAGATCGGGATGAGAAATTAATTCGTGTGTTTAATAAAAACACACGATATAAATTAGTCAGTTCACTTTTTCATTTGTGTGTTTTTATTATTTAGGTTCATGAGGTTGTGTCCATTTCAACTCTATTGGGGGCATAATTGTAGAACATAAAATTAATTTTCCGAATTGTGGTTTATGCAATCAACAGGGCAAGGATCCTAAGTAATTTTTTTGCTTTAAATGTTGTAATTTATTATTCTACTAAAATAATCTATTATTCTCCACAATCTCTACTTTTCTACTGTGGTAAGACTAAAAAACTTACCGCTGTGGTAAGACTAAAAACTAAAAATATACAATATAGTATAGCGTTGCCTATAGTATTAGCGTTGCCTATAGTAATGATCCATTTGCCTTAAAGGTGTTTTTTTTTTGCACGAAAAAATTGCAGTAGGTTTTGCTTTGAAGCAACAAGAGGGAAATTCTTTTAGTGATAAATAACATTATCAGGCATCAAATCTTCTTCTTTTGTGTACCTTTTTTTAATCTTAACCGAAACAAACCACAAAAGCAACCGTTTAAAGTCCACAAAACGGAAAACCCAATAAATTTTGGAATGATCAGTAAAACCCTTGGAGGCAGTTAAACCCAATGGTACTGTTTTACAAAAGTAGGCGACAACCCTATTTATATCCCCTTGTCAGTGACTGAATAATTCACCTGATAACATCCCTTTGAATGGTATTTCCTTTGCCGATATCACCTCGGGTGAACTGACTAATTTTAAACATATGCGAATGAGTGAACATGAGGCAATTAATTCAAAAATCGAGATAACAGTAATGTTTCTTATAGCAGTTCCTATCAAAAGTCAATCATAAGCAGGGTATAAAAAAAAGAAATCCTATACAGAACAAACCCATGCCTTAATGGAAAAGGGGGTCTACTTGGGTGGATCCCAGGGAATTTATCAAAACTTAGGTGCAATTTTTTTGAATAATAAAAGCCCACAGGAACTAATTCATCCTAGCTGGGTGGTTAGCACGCTAGACTAAGAATCCTTTGTCCGTAAGAAAAGGGATTCGACTCCTGGTGTCGCTAGTTCTTTGGTATGAAGCGGGGTTCAGTGGTGTAACTCTGATAACCTCAGCTTGAGTCGATCCAGCTCTAAATGGGTACCTGGAGAAATCTAGGGAAGGTAAGCAGGAAAGGTGTGCGAAAGCACAGGGTAGGTGGCCCCCAGCCTCCTGATATACTCAATTGCTCTTGAGCGCTCATCTTGATCTACGAAGTAAATAACAAAGAGTTTAGTTTAATGTATTTGAACGCATTATAGGAGCAGCAAACTATAGAAAAGTGATAAAACTTAGAATATAAAAAAGCATGGAGCTAGTGTACAATTATTAGTTATAAAAAAGTCGTTCTTTTTTTTCTTTTCAAAAAACAGTTAGGTGGTATAAATGGCTTCAAAGTCAGATATTTTACATATTTAGATGCAAAATCACACGTTTTCAAGCAAACAGCACAAATACTAACGCAAAATCCTATACCCCTCACAAACCTTTATGACGGGGAATCTTGGCAGAATAAAAAATACACACTAAAGTGGAAAATGAAAACGACAGCTTAGCTCGAGCGGAGTTGATGCAGTTGAGGCTATATGGGTCTTCTGTTCTCGGACCTAGAACCTGGAACATAACGCTTTACCAACTCAGCTACTTCGGCTTGAATACATTCGTTTTTGAATTGGTATTAAATAAAAAAAAACTAATTTTTTTAGCCGAAAGTAAGGAGCGACATAAAACTTAAAACGAACAGAAATTACTCCGTATATAAAATGGGTTGTCCCCACCGCAATCCCTCGCTCTTTACGCTAAAGCTTTTAATTGTTTCAAAAAGTAGAATTGTGGCAAAGAGTCAAACTTTAGCATAAATAGCGAGGGATTGCGGAGGGGACAAGCCATTTTATATACGGAGTAATTTCTGTTCGTTTTAAGTTTTAATGTCGCTCCTTACTTTCGGCTAAAAAAATTAGTTTTTTTTCATTTAATTTCTAAATGTTTTTGAATTAATACATGTTTGGTTTTAGCTCTCCGCACATAAATTATTAAAATGAAATTTGTATATTAATTCTTTTTTTGGCTAAATGGCTTTCTCTTAGTTTTGATCAGACGATTTTGAGAAATAAGGGGTGGAGAAGGAGGCCTAGTTGCCCTCCAATTTTTTGGTTGCTTAAAAAGGCAACTAGAACTTTTAATTTTTAACGAACGTTTTTATTAGTACAAAAATATACGTAACTTATAAATTAGTAACTTACGTAACAAACTTTCATAATCTTATATTTTTATTATGTATACAAGGGGGATTGTATCCTCGTTAATACCTCCCTCTGTACACTAAATCTTAAGTTTTGTCCCAATTCTTTAAGAATGACCCCTGAATCAGAAAGGCCGTAGAATAAATAGTTGAAATTACTAAACATACTTTAGCATGAAGAGCGAGGTATTTATCTCCTCCTAAATACCTCGCTATTTATGCTAAAGTATTTTTAGAACCCTCATATGCGTAATAATCTCTGTTCGTTTTAAGTTTCAATGGTACTCCTTCCTTTCATTTGAAAAACCGTTTTCATGTTTATTTTTCATTGTTTTCTTATAGTAATGCTAGAAAATCATGCGCCCTTTTCCTTGAATTCTTCTTCCCCCATGACAGATTCCTCCAAGGAAAGATACTCCAACATGGCCCCCTCCCCTCAAACCCACCCCCCAAACAAAATAAAATCCTCCTGAAAACGTCTGTACACTTCCCAATAACCATTTCTATATGTAAACACTGGTCAAAGTTTGTAACTTGCAATCCCTCCCCCAGGGATTGTGGGGGAGTAGATCATCCCCAAATACATAGTTATTATGGTTTTCGACTATGCTGAACAAAATGGCTATCTCAAAATTTTGATCCGTTGACTTTGGGAAAAAATGAGCATGGGAAGGGGCCTAGATGCCCTCCAATTTTTTTCGTCACTTAAAAAGGGCACTAGAACATTTCATTTCCATTAGAATGAGCCCTCTTGCGCCATTCTAGGACCACTCAGTCGGTACGATGACCCCTGGGGAAAAAAAAACAAAAAAAAACAAACAAACAAATAAACACGCACCCGTGATTTGTCTTCTGGCAAAAAATACAAAATTCCACGTTTTGTAGAAGCTTGAAACTTCTACTGTAGGGTTCTCTGATACGATGAATCTGATGGTGTGATTTTCGTTAAGATTCTATGACTTTTAGGGGGTGTTTTCCCCTATTTTCTTAAATAAGGCAAATTTTCTCAGGCTCTTAACTTTTGATGGGTAAGACTAAACTTGAAGAAACTTATATATTTAAAATCAGCATTGAAATGCAATTCTTTTGATGTAGCTATTGATATCAAAATTCGATTTTTTAGAGTTTTGGTTACTATTGAGCCGGGTCGCTCCTTACTACAGTTCGTTACCACGAACTGTTTGACATGCAAAAACAGAACAGTGGTACGGTTCGCTCTCTTTAATTGTTGAATTCCTGCGGTTCTTTTTGTTCCTTTAGCAAACAGTAGCACTAGTCAAGACGTATCTCCAGAAGAAGGTGGCCCTGAAAGACTTAATTTGAGATTTCTTCTGGTGCCAACCATGAGGATTTCGGAAACCCCTGAAAAAGCGGGCATCCATAATCGCCAATGGGCCTAATATTAAGACTTGTAGAGACGCATGATCGAGCTGGATTGAAATAGATTCTTAGAAAGTAGACTCACATCAGGGTTTCTTATACAGGAGGTGTCCCACAAGAAACGCTCTCTCTTGAATTGTATTCATCTCTATTGAATTGTGAAAATAGTAATCTATAAATTTTAAAATGAGTCAATATTCTCCGAGTTTCTTTTGAAAAACTAAACCACATCTGAAAGTACCAGAATAGAGGTGAACCACATAATCTTTTTCAAGCTAAATTTCTACTATCGTAAAAAGAAACTATGTCACTCCATTTGCTTACAAACTGGCTTGACAGAGCAAGCATTTATGAAATCTCCTCTAAAATAAGATATTCAATACGAAATGAAACGATATAGTTTACTTTTGTAGCAGATTTTTTTCTTCAAAGTGATATATCAAGAGAAAAGAGAATAAAAAAGATTCCCTAATTTACGAAAAATTTAAGTTTCGTATGCTATTCTTTATCTTCTTAAAGCCATTCATCTACTTACAATATTTATATTAGATTTTATTGGACTTGATGAAATTTAACAAGCAATTCAAGTATGTGCGTTCACAAGTTTTCGAGCAGGTAAATTGTTTCCAGAAAAGAAAAATATCCGTCGAAAGAGTCAAATTTAAGGATTTTACATAAATTCAGGCTTATTTCCCACCTTCTTCCGTTTTCGGTCTTTATTCAAGGGGTTTCATTGCGTGCATCTGCAGCGTGTAATTCCAGCCGTATACATTTAATTTGCTTTACTTTCACCGGGTCTTCTTTTGATGACCTCAAGATGTTTAACACTGTTCCTTGACTTTTCTCAATCCCTTTATTCAATGGTCTACGTAATTTGTTCTCACCAGTCCCTGCAAAACATTAGTTCCCCTCTAAGCAAATTACTGCAGGATCATCTGTTGTAAATACATGACCTACGGGCTTTTCACTTGAAAACTGTCTAGTTACTAATTAATATTTAATAAGATAATTTAACTTCACCAGTTAATTTACGTAAAGTAGTGGTCATTCCAAAATTTATTACTAATTTATATAAGGCTGAATGGTAGATTAAAAAAAAATACTCAAAACAATTGTATATCAAAATTAAAACAATTGGTGATATACTACCAACCAGACTTTATTATGCCCCTTTACAAGACAGTGATATACCTGTAGGTTATCCCTAAAAGTGGGTCCTTAGTCTGCTAGTACTCTTTGCGAAGTAAAATCCGGGTAGAAGCTGACTAGTTCCAGGACACACGGGCATGTAAAATCGAGATGGTAGATTACTAATCTCCCTGTGTTCAACAAGTTCTCTGTTCCATGCAAACTGTATTAACTAAATAACTACTTTATAATAATAACTTATATCATATTATAATAAATATTACTATGTTATAATAAATAATAACTAAATAATTACCTGACGAGTTTTTTGTTTTTAACTTAGTTTTGGGTGGTTAGGTTCTCAAAGAAGTTAAAGCAACCATAGATATTTCATAGCAAAAAAACATTTATAATTTCTATCACTTTACTTTTGGTGAAGGAGGAAGTGAGAGGACGTATGTCAATATAGATTTGTTCTTAATTTCCTTCCTTGTAGATTTAGCAATTAAGTAAACTTTTTTTTACCCTTTGTATATGGAGGTAGTATGATATCCTTTTCTACATTGTTTTATTAATTTCTCAAATGTGGCATTTTAAAAGGACTTGTGGAAATCCTTTTAGATATTTTCAAATTTTAGCAATAATCTAATCACGTTCATCACTACTGCGTTTTAAAATTCTCTTGACCCATATAAATCTTCCCAATCCTTTTGGAAGTTTAGTTTCATTCATCAAAAGTATTTGCATGATCTAAATTCTATGCTATTTCCTTAGCAGCAGGGACTTACTTAATCTATCTTGTAATTATTCCCTCATTTATACAAAAAGAAAGGCAGGTAGTAGACATAAAATAGAACAAAATTACAATATTAAATTCAGATAAAGTTCCGTCTTTAAGTATTTAATCGACAGAATTTATATGAAAAGGAACAAAAACAAGATGAATATCATGCAACTGAACGCCCAAACAGCCATCCTACTTAAAACTCAGTTAGTTTTGGTTTATTCACATAGTTTTAGTTATTGTTCAACTAGTTACAGGTACAGACACTTAGTTTGTGCATAAGTGTGGTCTGCGCAGCTTGTTGTGTCTTGGTAATGCAAAATGACAATGTTTTAAGAACGCCCAGACATACTCGTCTGATCTTGAAATTTCAAGAGGCTGCTTCAAAGTGTTGCAATATAAGCTTATCCAATTTATTATCCCCCACTCCAACCTGATTGGAGCCTTGGCTACAGAAATATGTAAATTGGAAACTGTATCACGAATTTCCTAGTTTTTTTTTCAAAATAAAAGAGAATCGATTTATTTTCGATTTATTTATGTTATCACAGTTTTGGGAACGATATCATTCTCTATTTAGAGAATAAGAATAGCTCTCATCGAAAGTTTGACAGTCACTTTTATACTTTAACAGTGAGCAGCTTATATTGATTCTCGTCATCAAATTTCCTTGTTTTTATATCCCTACGGTATTAATAGAAAAACTGTGGTTGATGCTTTTTGGAAACTAAAGGTTTCCATTTGAAATATATGCTTCAGAAAAGTGTTCTTGCAAAAGGTAAACACCAGACACCAGAGCACCAGGAAGCAAAACGATTTGGGAAATCAAGTGTTCAACCTGTTTCTTTCAAATGTTTTCACCTTTACTTTAATTGATAGCTCTTTATCTCTACTTCCATACCTTCACAGGAGAAGACATGGAGAATTTTTACCTAACTCCAAGACATTTATCTTTATGAAATAAAACTTTTCTTTGTATTTAAGACTCTCCTTTTGGAATATTATTATGACACAACCCCTTTCAAATTCTGGTGATATACACTAATTTTATAATGTGATATTATAAGATACTGGTGATATACCTGTATCTCATAACAAACTGCAAATTTGGAAAAGTTGCATCCATACCTTGTCTTGAAGGAACTGTTTGTCTCACGTCTTTATTTTATTTTCCAATTATTATCTCAAACCAACAATTGCTCTGAGCTCATTCTATGGGTTCACCGAAGTCTATGGGAGAGGAAATGTATTTTTCAAATAAAAGGAGGCAAACTTTCAGTTTTTTCACTTTTTTTCAACCGAAATACCAAGATAAGGTTTTTTCAACGAAAATACTCTCAAAAAAGATACTTTTCAAAATCTCCATTGCTCAAAAAGCTAGCAAAATGTTTGGAAACAGAATAAAGCCAAAAATCCAAAGGCACCTTTTTGAGTGAAAAACTAGTTATTGAGGTGCATGGGTTGCAAACATTTGGGTGCAATGGAGAAACGCAAATACGATATATGACAAGAGGAAATATGGAAATGAAATTTAAATATAGAATTTCATAGTAGCCTACTAATTTCTTTCTTAGTAAGATGTTTCCTTCTGAGGAGTTCTTAATCTGGACGGTCCCAAAATCCGGAAAAAAAAATCACAAGATTTTGAGAGATACATCCTACCCCAAAAATTTTCACAAATTAGCACCATTGCAGAAAGAATTGTGAATCATTTGCAAGAGTAAAAAATTTAAATTCTTAGAAATAGTTTTAAAATAGGCATTAGGTGGTATGTTTATTTCATAGCTAGCAAATTCACTGAGAAAACCAAAAATTTACCAAAGACCTTCCTGGAGCATATTTTAACCTGAACTATGGAGACATTCCTAAAATTTTCATTCGCCTAACTCAACTAATTTCCAAGGTAACAAGAAAGTTCTCATAATAAAGATTGCATTTAAAAAAAGATAATGTTCTAAAACTTACCTATTTTGGGGATAAGGTATTATCAAGCTTTTCCCCCCAATCAGGAGCATATTGAGTCAATACTTTTTGCTTTCTTTGCATATGTTTTGGTAAAATGTGGGAGAGAAGAACAAGAAAATTTTATTTATTTGAGGAAGAGAACAAAAACTTGTTCTTAACAGACTGAAATTGAAAAATCTAACCAACTAAATTCAGCTACTCTAACTAAACCCTTTTGACCCAATTAGATTTAGCTGGATTTAATAAGCAATGACAACCCTGACCTTGACAACTTTCTGAAATGGGCATACTCCTATTGAAATGAGCATACTCCCACCCGTGATAAATTCGCCATTTTCTTTATTTCCTGGCTACACCTTCCTCTAGCTGATCAAGCGCTTCGGCTAGTTCTAATAAATCTTCTAAATCCTAAGTGTCTCGTCAATCTTGCATTGTGTAGTTTTCCAATATTTTTCTATTGTTAGACAAAGATGGCTTCTTGAATGAAACTTCTCATCATTCAAGAAGTAGCTTCTTGAATGGTCAAACGTTTCAGTATGAACAGTTCATATTATCCGTTATCTGATATTTGACAAAAAGACAAAGGCCGGCGAAATAGGCTATAATTATTTATAAGAGAAATAATAAAACTCCCGAAGGCACGGGTGTGGAAGTTCCAACGCTAGAGAAAAATTGGATCTCCATTATTTAAAAACAGCTAAAATTGTACTAATCAATCAAGATTGGGCTCATTGGGGAAGATTGGGTGATTGTATATCTAATACTATATGGTTACTTAATAATTTCTATAATGTTGAACTGTAATTTTTATAAAGTAACTTAATAAATGAGCGGTATAAATAAAATTAAATCTTGATTTTGTTAGAGGAATTTGTTCTGCTTTCCACAAGAATTCTCCCATTACAGGATTTTAAAGGGCATGGATTTCCTTTAGATCACTCTTTTATATTTTATCAGGTGGGGGTGGGATGGTGATGCTATTCACTAGTATATCACCATTTCTAATTATCTACAATGCCTAGTTGATTTGTATTTTTAATACGAAGTAGGCACAGTTGTTGTTTAGGGATCTCTGCAACAATTGATTTGTAGGTACAAAGAATACTACTAACAAATCATTTTGTTAGTAACCGGTTCGTAACGGCTCAATAGTAACCGAAACTCTAAAATACAGAATTTTGATACCAATAGTTACATCAAAAGAATTGCATTTTAATGCAGATTTTAAATATATAAGTTTTATCAAGTTTAGTCTTACCCACCAACAGTTACGAGCCTAAGAAAATTTGCCTTATTTAGAAGTCATAAATCTTAACGAAAATCACACCATCAGGTTCAGCGTATCTGTAGAAGTTTCAAGCTCCTATCTAAAACATTGTGGAATTTTGTATTTTTTGCCAGAGGACAGATCACGGATGTCTGTTTATTTGTTTGTCTGTTTTTTTTTCCAGGGATGATCGTATCGACCCAGTGACCGAAAAAGAGATAGCCATTTTGTTCAGCATAGTCGAAGAACCTAACAACTATGTCATTGGGAGCGAGTTAATCCCCCACAGTCCCCGGGGGAGGGGCTTCAAGTTACAAACTTTGAACATTGTTTACATATAGTAATGGTTATTGGAAAGTGTAGGAAATGGGGGGGGAGGTGGCAACGTGTTGAAAAAAGGTTTTTCAATTGGAAGTAAAGAGCAGCATTAAAAATCAAAACGAACAGAAATAATTACGTATATAAGGGGGTTCGTCTCCTCCTCAATACCTCGCTCTTTACGCTAAATTATTTCTAGTAATTTCGGCTATTTATTCTACAGCCTTTGTGATTTAGAGGTCATTCTTAAAGAATTGAAACAATATTCAAACTTTAGGGTAAAGAGCGAGGTATTGACGAGGGGGTGAACCCCGTCGTATAAGTAATAAAAATATACGAATATAGAAGTTCGCTACATAAGTTAAGTTGTAAGTTACGCACATTTATTACTAATAAAAACGTTCGTAAAAAAATTAAAAGTTCTAGTTGCCTTTGTAAATAGCCAAAAATTGGTGAAGCATATATTTCAATTTTGGATAGGAAAATGAAACTTTCAGAGATGAATCTAAAGACTAAAGTATGTCCCGGGAAGGCATTTTGAAGCAACTACCTCCACTCCTTCTCCCTCTAGAGGGCCCTGACCTTTAAAAATATGTGTGCTATAAAAGTGAAACCTTGCAAAATAGATCTTCTGCTTAATTGAAGTACAACAAAATTGTTTTCAGCTTCATAACTTTGCTCAATTCCATTTTATAAGGTTTTAAAGATATGCAAATATATTTCCTAAATTTTGAAAAAAAACATTGATATGGCTCAAAATTCTACTCAAATAACAGGAATTGCATTTTCAGAACTAAAGGCAGATAAAAAGCAACTAGTAACTGAAAATTAAGATAAAATGTTGTTTTGTCAAAATTTCAATAGGTATAGACCTGTCATGTAGGCAAACTTCAGGGCCCTCTAGAGGGAGAAGGAGTGGAGGTGGGTACTTTGGAATACCTTCCCGGGACATACTTTAGCCTGTAGAACCATCCCTGAAAGTTTCATTTCCCTGACCAAAACCCTTTCTGAGATAGCAAGAAGTCAATTAACTAGAATTTTACCTAAATGGGTAGAATTTATATTTAGGAACGTTTGGCTAGGATTTGAATCCATTAGGTGTAACTTCTGATTTTTAGAGATATACCAAGAAGTTTAAAATGAAACGCACAATTTCCACAATTTCTTAGCTGGTGGTAATATTGACCTTCCAGTCTATAGCCTAGTGAGTTCATTCATTTGTTTAAAACGAAACGCACTATTCCCACAACTTATCAGCTTGTGGTGATATTGGTAATATTGATCTTCCAGTCTATAGCCTAGTGAAGTCAATTAATTTTTTAAAACGAAACGCACTATTCCCACAACTTCTCGGCTTGTGGTAATATTGGTAATTTCGATCTTGCAGTCTATAGCCTAGTGAATTCATTCAATTGTTTAAGACGAAACGCACTATTCTCACAACATCTCAGCTTGTGGTAATATTGGTAATCTTGATCTTCCAGTCTATAGCCTAGTGAATTCATTCATTTGATGCTGAAAGGGACTTTTTTGTGTTCTACTCTTAAACAGCTTATTTGCTGCTTAGAGACGTTATTGGCTTATTTGCGCCTGGGTAGATTTATTGATCAATGATCAACACTGATCATTTTCTGTGCTTAGACTCTTTACTGATAGTAAAACCCAGGAAAAATTTACGAAGTTAAACCATATTTCCTCTGTTATGCAAAGGAACTGAATTTTTTTTTTTTTACTTTAAAAAATATATTTTCTTTGAACTGCTAGACATATTTCAGGATTATAATGTCAAGGGTTCGCACACTAGGTTCAAAGTAAGCTTATTTGAAGTTATATAGATTGGAGCTATTGAAGTTATTCGAAGCTATATGAAGCATATGAGGCTATTTTCTAGCAAAAGAAAGGAATCTTAATGCTGCTTGACCTTAATTTTGGCCTATAAATATTTATCTACTACATCTTAAATAATACTCAGACAGTTTTTGACAGACTCTGTAATGAATATATACCTTATGTTTGCCTAAGTAGCTTATTCAAAGCTGATATTTTTAGTCAGTGTAGTTATTAGTATTAACAACAGGGAAAAATAGGCCAAAGGGGGCATGTCCTTTTCAGGGGAGCTTTGAATGTAAATTTGGACTTGTAGACCCTCTAAAATTTAGGGAAAAGAGCTTGGCTTTCTAGGTTTATTTCTTTACAATTATGCAACTAAAACATCTCCAAAATGTTAGTGCAATACAAGCTAAAATGCATAAAATGGTCGTATAATCATACATTTGAAATGCTCAAAGTAGCTCCATTTTCACTTTTTTGATTGTTGCTTGTTCATTTTACACATGGATAAATACAGTATACACTATATAAATTATAAAAAATATAAACTTCTTAGCCTGTCTTTGATTTCTGGTCTCCCAAGCGACTTTAACAAACTAAGGGTTAAACGAATTAAAAAAAAATCTCTTTTGTAAAAAAAAAAGACAGAACTACTGAAATAAATGAGTTCAAGATGTATTTATTCAAACGATCAAGCAGCTAAAAAAAATATAACAAAATAAGTGTCTAATAATAATTAGATGATTTCTACGGGATCCACTGCTCTTTAATATAAGAGTACTGAAATTGGGTTGAACTAAAATGGGCAAGTCCCAATCCCGGAGATTTCATCAAATACATCTGGACGATTAAGTTCCCTTGCTCTACAGGATCTACTGCTCTTCAATAACATAATGCTGAAATTGGGCTAAGCTAAACTGGGTAAGCCCCAATTTCTTGAAATAAAGAAAAAAAAAAATTTGAACCCATGATTTTCCGCAATTCCAGAATGTTGTGAGTTTTTAACTATGACAGAAGAACTTTTTATTATGAAAAAATGTGCAACATTTAGCTGTTTTGTATCTTTAGGATGTAAGCACAATTCAACGGTAAAACTGGGTAACAGGTTTCATGGACATTTTGAATAATTTTTGGGAGTCTAGAGCAGCGTTGCCAACACGGTACAATTGTACCGTTTTTGGTATAATTTAGAGCTCCTAGCACAACGCCGTACATTTAAAAACTTTTTGGCACAATACAAATTCTCCAGTATATATGGTTTTACTTGCTCGTTTCTGACTCAGATATCTGTTCAAATTTCAGTTTATCAAAAATTTTCTTCTTGTTAAGACAAATCAATCTGTGGCAGTAAAATTTTAGTGAAAAAATTGGTAAATTTTACCTTAAAGCTTTGTTAAAGCTGGTCTAGAGTCTTCGAAAGAAAACATGATACCCGATAAAATTTTGATTTTTTGATATGCAAAACAGTTCAAGTCTTACCATTTAAAACTTTATTTTTTTAAACCCACGTCAAGAATTTAACTTTAACCCAATATACATTTTTTACCCATGTTTGGAGGGCTGGTGAACTATCTGAAAATCAAATATTTCTGATATTCATTTTCAATATCAACTGTTTGATTTTTTGTTTGAAAATCAGATTTTCTATCCATGTCTAGGATTTTTTCTTGAGGGAGAAAAGAGGGGGGAGGGTACAATTTTTTTTTACAAAATTGGGGTGAAATTGGGCTGGGTTCAAACCCGTTGACCCCCACTCTGAAATGGTGTTACCCAACAGTATCACGTTTTCGTTATCAGGTAGTTTTACTGCTTTTTATATCCTTGACCGAGGCTCATTGGCAATATATATTTTTGACCGAGTGAGGAAAATTGTGAGTAAAAATATAACATTAAAAAAAAAAATCCAAAGTAATGAATTTTCATGTGTAAATGTGCATTAAGGCCCCGAAGAAGAAGGAGCTGTGGTACTCGAAAAATCAAAATTCAATCCATTCGAGTATTTATATTTTTCCCTCTTTGCAATTCACTGTATCGTAAACTTGATACAAATTAGAATTTTATATTTAAAACCAGTCTAAATTTCGGCTTTCGGTTTTTTTTGCAATATTTTTATTTTACTCTTTATTCCCTAAGAAGATATACCTGGTGTTGGTATTAAAGTCTTTGACATAAATAATGCTAAACCATTTATTGATATTCAAATCATTTATCAAGTCAAAACTATTAATTAAAAAAATTCAAAACAAATGAAGGCAGGACCACTTCAATTACTTATTCGACAAAGAGATCAACGCATATAAACTCCTCTAATACAAAGAAAATGACTTCCATTAATTACTGCTGCTTGCAATTATCTGGCATGTCCTCATCACCAAGCTTCCGAGTAGTTGACCTCGTAACCCTTCCTCTCACAGGGGGTTGAACTTTCCCTGGCTTTTCAGATTTGGGCTCAGGCAAACGACCAGCCGAAGAAGCCGAAGTTCCTGGAAACCAAATATTTGAAGTTCGACATTGTAAAATACTATATTTTTTTTTTTTTTTTTTTCATTCTGAGTCTCCCAAAGATTTGGAATGAAACAAAAAAAGGGTTAAAGTTACACAATACAAACTTTGATGCTCTCAATACCCTGAAATACTCTGTACGAGTTTAGTAACTGAGCTAAATAATTCATTCTTACCCTAAATACCCGATTATTACGAGTTTTCAGAATGAAACAAAGGTTAAAGATAAATGATACAACCTTCGATACTCTCAATACTCTCGATACCCTCAATACTTTGAAATACGGGTTTAGTCGCCGAATAAAATTATTCATTTATACCCTCAATATCATATTCTCCCGAATTTCGGGAATGAAGCAAAAAAGATAGAGTTAAACGATGCAGCCTTTGATACTTTTAATACAGAATTTTTCTGAATTTTTGGAATAAAGCAAAAAAAGGTTAAAGATAAACTATACAGCCTTCAATACCCTCAACACTCCATTCCCCCGATTTTTTTGGAATGAAGCCAAAAAAGGTTAAAGATAAATAAGACTAGCTCGTTAAATTATATTAAACTGCAAATTACTTGTTAAGTTACTACATTGAATTACTATGCTACCATATAAAATTTCAAAATAAGCGTATGATAAAAATACTGATTAATAACAAGCGTCTTGACTTTTCTTGGGTGTCAGGGATGAAGGTAACGTGATTGGCTAACGAAAGGAAAAATCTAAACTAAATATTGTGCCAGACAGAACCATCTATCCTCAAAGGGTTAAGGAAAAATGTTCCTATAATAACGACACGGCCATTATACTTTTGATAACATCAGACATTGGAGAAAATAATACATTCTCATTTGCACCACTGATCTACGCAAAGCCTCGGGCCTCTTGACACTAGTACCCTAATTATACTGGAATAAAGCTTTTTTAACAAGACTCCAATTAAAATGCCACATTCCTTTGGATTTCTTTTTTTTTTGCTTCCAAGTCTTTGCGGTATCATTTTGAATGCTGATTTTCTTCGTGCTTAATCATAGCTCGAATGACCGATTGATTCATTTTGTTTCTGTTCACGATTTCACGATAAGTTTGAATGACCCTGATTCAACGAAACTTCCATTTATTTCTCCAAATAAGTGAAACTGTATATCTATATAAAAACAAGAATCTATAGAATAAAGCAGTCTAAATAAAAGGACTTTCATCTCAAAATGAGCCTTTTATATATTTCTGTCTGTAAATATAACTCTGAATCTATATATATATATTAAATTAAAAAAAAACTGTTTTTTTAAATGAAAGTAAGGAGCAACATTAAAACCTAAAACGAAAAGAAATTACTCCGTATATGAAAGGGGCTTTTCCTCCTCAACGCCTCGCTCTTTACGCTAAAGTTTGACTCTTTCTCTTAACTCTATTTTTAAAACAGTAAGAAACTTTAGCGTAAAGAGCGGTGTGTTGAGGAGGAAAAGCCCCTTTCATATACAGAGTAATTTTGGTTCGTTTTAAGTTTTAATGTTGTTCCTTACTTTCATTTAAAAAAAAAACTTGTTTTTTTATTTAATTTCCTGACGTTTTTGAATTAATGCATGTTTTAATCTTGGCTCTCCGCACATAAATAATTTAAACGAAATTTGCATATTAATTAATTGCAATGAATCGGAAGATTTTGAGAAAAAAGGAGCGAGGGAGGAGGCCTAGCTGCCTTCCAATTTTTTGATTACTTAAAAAAGCAACTAGAACTTTTAATTTTTTACAAACGTTTTCATTGGTAAAAAATATACGTAACTTACGAATTAACTTACGTAACGAACGTCTATATTCGTATGTTTTTATTGCGTATATGAGGGGGTTTCAACCCTCGTCGATACATCGCTCTTTACACTAAAACTTAAATTTTGTCCCAATTGCTTAAGAATGACCTCTGAATCACGAAGGGCGCAGAATAAATAGTGGAAATTACTAAAAATGCTTTAGCGTAAAGAGTGAGCTAGAACGAGGAGGTAAACCCCTCATATGGGTAATAATTTTTGTTCGTTTTAAGTTTTAATCCTGCTCTTTACTTTCAGTAAAAAAAGAACTTATCATATTTATTTTTTTCATTGTTTTTTCAAATAATGCTAGAAAATCCTGCGCCCCCTTCATTGAAATTCTCTTCCTCCATCAGAAGTTTCTCCGTGGAAATATCATCCCATGTAACCCCCCCCCCTCAACTCTCACACTAAACCAAAAAAAAATCCCCCTGGAAACGTCCGTACACTTCCCAGTAACCATTACTATATGTAAACACAGGTCAAAGTTTGTAACTTGCATTCCCTCCCACGGGGACTGCGGGGGAGTAAGACATAGTTATTAGGTTTTTCGACTATTGTGAATAAAATGGCTATCTCATAATTTTTATCCGGTGACTTTTGGGAAAAAATGAGCGTGGGAGGGGGCCTAGGTGCCCTCCAATTTTTTGGTCACTTAAAAAGGGCACTAGAACTTTTAATTTCCGTTAGAATGAGCCCTCTTGCGATATTCTAGGACCACTCAGTTGATACGATCACCCCTGGGAAAAAAAACAAACAAAAAAACAAACAAAAAAACAAAGAAACAGGCATCCGTGATAAAAAAAAAATACAAACATTTTTGTAGATAGGAGCCTGAAACTTCTACAGTAAGGTTCTCTGATACGCTGAATCTGATGGTTTGATTATCGTCAAGATTGTATGACTTTTAGGGGGTGTTTCCCTCTATTTTCTAAAATGAGGCAAATTTTCTTAAGACTAATCTTGATGAAACTTATATATTTAAAATCAGCATTAAACTACGATTCTTTTGATGTAACTATTGGTATCAAAATTCCATTTTTTTGAATTTCGGTTACTATTGAGCCGGGTCGCTCTTTACTACAGTTCGTTACCACGAACTGTTTGATTAAGAATATATAGAATAAAAAGTCCGCTTAAAAAGAATTTGCGTCTCAAAATCAGGCTTTTATATGTTTCTGTATTGAAATATAACTCTAAACATTAAGTTTTCTTTATTGATTTACAATACATAGAAACTTTATAGTAATGTGTCTGAAAATATTAAAAGTTAATATTTTTTTACCTATTTTGTAGAAAACTTGATTTGGAAAAGAATGAACTGAAATTGCAAAATCTATGTTTAATTGCACTGAGAACAAAAAGGTGTAACTCATTCTTCTACAGAAATGAGGAAGAAAGTGAGGAACTCCATTGGTGCACCTTAATCTACTGGTGGCACTTGCCGAGGCCAGTGGGGACTACTCTCCTATCAGTACCTCCTACTCGTATGACTTTACGCTCCATATCCTCAACTGAAGCCTTATGGAATGAAAGTTTCGAGAATATTTAGAATTTAAATGATGAAGTAGAGTTACAAAACCTACACATCACCTCACTCTAACCAAAAGGATATACATCATACTTTAAAGAAATTGAATTTAAAGTAAAGAATTCCATTAGTGCATCTTTGTCGACCGTTTGCATTTGCTGAACAAAAAAAGTACAGTACTTCTAGATCAAAGATCACCAAATAATATTCTACATCATATATATAAAATGAAAACTCGTTATACAGCTAAATATGCATAATATACATATATATATATATATATATATATATATATATATATATATATATATATATATATATATATATATATATATATATATATATATATATATATATATCTATATATATATATATATATATATATATATATATATATATATATATATATATATATATATATATTTATAGTCATGAACAGAAAACTGATCAAGTATCCATCATGAAATCTTATCTTAATAATAAAAAAAAACTTTGAGAATATAAGATATGCACTTTCCATTTATACAGAGCAATATGCACCTACAATAAATATTAGAAAACAATTTTCCAGCAAAATAAACTTTTAATAGAGTGAATATAAAATGTAAAACCTAAATATCTGATGCTAGAGGTTATAAACACACACCTCTTAGAATTTGCTAGAATTAGGGCTGATAGAACATAGATAGTGGTTACAAATCTAAAGGTTTCGAAAATGATTGTTGTTCAGTCTGCACCCTTCTCCTCCTCCTGTACCCCAATCCCTGTAGCCCTGGCAACATCTATGGTCTTTGTTTCTTTTTTAGAAGCACTAAAATCAAATAAGTGCTATAGACACACTCTTCCAGCTAAAACTATTAGTTCATTCCATTCTTCTAAGCCCCCCTCCCCGCCCCTGCATACTGGATACATTCAATCCTGGCCCCCCAGGCTGGAATAGCATAGTTTACAGATCTAAAGGTTTCAAAAGTGGTTGTTTTTCAGTCTGCAGTTTTCTCCCCCCCCCCCCTCCCCCGAATCCTTGCTACATTGTAGTTTCATACAAACACTAAAATAAAATAAGTATTATCGACGCATTCTTCCAGCTTAAACTGTTTATTCAGTCTGAACCCTTTTCAGCCTCCCCCCGGCCCCTAAACCCTGGCTACATTCAATCCAGGCCCTCTGGGCTGGTAGAGCATAGTTTGCAAATATAAATGTTTCAAAAATGGCTGTAAATCAGTCTGAACCCTTCTCTCTTCCCCCTCCCTCCGATCCTTGAATCCTGGCCATACTCATGGTCTTTAGCAGTTTAATACAAGCACATTAAATCAAATAAGAGCCATTTACGTATTCTTCCGGCTAAATTTAATTATCAGTCTGCATGCCTCTCACCCCCCCCCCTTCCCAGAATTCTGGCTACATTCATGGTTTTTAGTAGTCTAATACAAGCACTAAAATCAAATAAGTGCATTAGGAACTTACCAGGAACAGTTTCTAGTCTCATTGACGGAGGATTTTTCCTTGGCGAGTTGACTTTACCTAAGGGTATACGTGGTACTTCAGTCTCTGCAGTTTTACCTTCTACTGCACTATTATTTGGTGGTGCCGGCTTGCTAGGAACAATATCTTCTTCGATTTTTATTTTTTTAACGCTTTGCTCTGTTTTTACTATTGGCTTTTCCACAGCCTTTGTCTCTTCTATAGGAATTACTTTTTTGGAGGTGGATTGCATCTCAGCAACACTTTCTCTTCCTGATTCTTCTCTCGATTCCTCCTGTATTGCGTTAAGCTGTGGTTGGTGCAATGTCGTTAAGGATACGACTTTTTCTGGTTGACCAACTTCGATATAATACTTATTTCTAAAACGATAAGGTAAGTTTTGACGAAATACAGGAAATAGGTAATTAAAAGAGCTGGATTATACCAAAACTGGGTATTTAGGAAAGACACATGAAGGCAATCGAAGGATTGAAGTTGCATAGCTAATGATTTCTCGCTGATTTGACAACTGTTTCAGTTTCTTCGTTCAGTTGCGATTTCAGGGTGAGTTCTTTTTATTCACATTTATGAAAGTAAACCCCAACCAGGTTGAACCTTGTAAAGTTTTGATGTTAAGATTGTGGTAGATTGATGATGATTTTTGCTATTAGCAGCCTATTACTGTTTCTGATTCACCTTTTTTAACATTTTAAATGTTGTTTGATGATTCTTGACAAGTATTCTACAGGAAAAGTACCGCTTTCTATAAGTCCCATTTGATATTGCATTATATTTAAGACGGAAACGCGTTTTGGATATGAAAAGGGTGGAAATAATTTCGTACTAAATTCTGTCGATGATGATCGCACTAGTATAATTGTTATCCGGGTATAAACCCATTGTTTCCAAACAAATAAATCATTATTTTTCGTACCAGTATGCGGGTAAAAAATACTGGAGTAACTGATATAACTGTTATTAAATCTTTTCGTTGATTAAAATCATATTGCCGGGATACAGATTAGAATAAAATGAACACTTAAAATATATAAGCAACGGATGAAACTTTTATCAATCAACAGTTCTAGTCAAAGTAACAAATTAAACTTAAAAAATCTGACAAAATTATCGGTATAACTCTCATACCAGTATAAATGCCATTGTTTTCAGAGACAAAAAATCATTATTTGGCAAACCGGAATACGGGTATAAATACTGGCGTAGCTAATATAATTCACATTAAATCTTTATTTTCATTAAAACTATAAATTCTAAACAGAAATGAATAAAATGAAAATTTAGAAATATATAAGCAACAGTTAAAACTTTTATCAATCAACGGTTTTGATCAAAATAATAAATTAAGCTTAGTAAAAGAGAGTATTTCTAGATGTAAAACTGAAAATTTTTGTTTATTTTATAGTTTATTCACTGCCTTGGTTAAAAGCTTTACCTTTAATTAATATATTTGTGTATTTGTTTAAACCTTTACATGTAAAGGCAGGGGGAGGGGGGCAAAAAGATAATTTAAATATAGATGTATTTATATTTATCCTCTACTAGACATGATAACCGAATAGGTCATACATATGATAACTATTAATAAATATTACTTTACTATAATGAAAAAAGAAATCACCAATGCAACAGGTGATTTACTCTCAGGTATAATGAAAAAAAAACAAATTAAAAATATAATTTCAAAATATAGACATGAATAAAATGAAAATTTTGAAATATATAAGCAACGGATAAAACTTTTATCAATCGACAGTTTTGATCAAAATAATAAATTAAGCTTGGTAAAAGATAGAGTATTTCTAGATGTAAAACTGAAAGTTTTTGTTTATTTTATAGTTTATTATAAACTATATTAACGGCAAATACGCAAATATATTAATAAAAGGTAAGGCTTTTAACCTTGTACTTTTAACCTGTTTTAACTTAATGCGTTTGTGCTGTTGCATTGGTAATTTCTCTTTTCATTATATATTACCGTACCACGATAAAGTGATAATTGCTATGACCAGAGGCAGTTATAGGGGAGGGACAGAGGGGGCACTTGCCCCGGGCGCAAATTTTATGGGTACAAAATTTCAAATAAACAATGTAATTATAACCATTTTGCAGTTTTATTTTATTTGCATTCAAATTAGTGCTAGATAAATTTTCGGTATTAGTATAACCTTATTCTGAAAAAGTATTTACTGCATTGCATTATACACAATTGACTTCCACAGCACATTGTAAATTATTTGAAAATATTTTACTCCCGTATTTATCAACAAAATGTGATGTTGGGGACCATTAGTTGAGTTTTAGAAGTGGTGCATGGGTTCAAAATGCACACGCAATACTTCTAGAGATATTGGAACACCAACATCACTTTTAAAAAAAATATTTGTGTGTGGAGTTGATATTTCAAAAGCGTTTGATAGTATGCATTATAACCACGCTTTTGAATTAAAATGGAATAGTTGTGGGCATCAATTCATGGCTAATTGTAGAAAAAGCCAAGACAGATAGTCCAATTGAGTGAGAAGAAACCTGGCATCAACCCCCCCCCCACCTTATTAGGAATAACCCATTTATAAGACAGTGTTTGACAGGTTGGTATGGTAACTCATTTGTAAGAATTTTTTAGGGAGGGTGACTTTCAAATCGAATTTCTTTACGTCGTAGAACTGACAAAGGTCAGTTCTTAGCCTCGTCCTATTTAATAACGCAATTAGTAGAGCCGCACAGTACCTACCCCCAAATGTGATTGACGGTATCGACATTAGCCACTTGTCGTATGCTGATGATATTTTGTTATTTTTCGATAATTTAATATCGATGCAAAACGCATTCAATATATTACATTCACATCTATTGGAGATAAGATTAGAGTTTAATCCAACTAAAACAGAATTTCTAGTGGCAAACAATAATAGCGATTTCCAGCATCACTCAGTTAGGGACTGAGATCACTGAATACTTTTAATAATGATTCCATTAAACACCCTGGGTTGCCTTTTGGCCCAACAGCTAAAGCTACGCGGGAATTGGTATTATCGTCTGTATTGAGAAATCTAGGAAAACTTATGGCCTGCCAGTCAGGGTGAAAGGTCGTTCTGATAAACAAACACTAGCTATAATTTATATTTCAATGTGTGCACCTCATCCATACTTGATATTTTTAAGTAAGAGTGATGAAAAGCGTATCCGCGAGTACTTTTTCCGGATGTAAATATATTTTTCAAATCCCACTATGGTTCAAAAATATGTATGTTATCCAAAAATTCGGAATAATTGATATTACTGCTAAAAAATAGATCCACAATGCGATCGATTTCTTAGAGAATCTAGAGAAAATAGAATAAGTTTTTCCCTTAATGTTCTTTTCTAATGGATAAATATTTTTGTCGCCATAGCTTTAATAAAACTGAGCTATTTATGCGTTATGTATTATGAGTGTTCATGCGTTATGTTTTGTGAGTGTTTTTAGTGTTATCCACTATTGAGCTATCATATGGTATTTATAATATATATTCATGAGTAACTATGAGAATTATGAGCAACATATTGTCGTCCTTTTCGTCAAAAGTGTAATTTTGTATTTTCAATGTTTCCTTTTCATTTATTTCCCATACTCCTCTGTGTATATCCATGTATGTATAGAGAGCATAAATCAATTACTATTATTATACATCAAGTCACAGGGGCTGCAAATGAAATATTTACGTACATGAACTTGAAGCGAATGCCTATGCAAAATTACTAATAATATGAAGAAAAAAAAGGTACTAGAATAGACTAAAAAAGACTAGAATGCTCTAATAGGAACTGCTAGCTATTTTAACTAATGTACTTATTAAAAAAAACTCTAAAGGATACTAGCTCAGCATATCTAATTTTTCTATATGGGTCTGAATTATTAATAGAAGAAATTTTTAAAATTATAAAAATAAGAGAATTTTAAATAGAGCAAAGAAGAAACATTCCACAAACTAAATAATAAATAATAGAAATATAAAATTATAAAAATAAAAGAATTTTAAATACAGCAAAGAACAAACATCCCACAAACTAAATGATAAATAATAAAATATCTATATATATAAAAATAAGTTGTCTGTCTGTGGATGGATGGATGGATGGGTCAGGTGACGTCACCTGAAAAAACTGGATCAGGTGACGTCAAAACTGAAAAAACTAAAAAAGGCAAAAACTACAAAAAAACTAAAAACTAATAAAAAAAATAAAAAAGCTAAAAAACTAAAAAAACTAAAAAAAGGCAAAAACTACAAAATAAATAAGGCAAAAACTACAAAAAAAAACTAAAAACTAATAAAAAAAGTAAAAAAGCTAAAAAACTAAAAAAAACTAAAAAAACTAAAAAAAGGTAAAAAACTAAAAAAAATAAAAAATAAAAAAAACTAAAAAAAAGGAAAAAACTGAAAAATAAGCTAAAATAAAGGTAAAAACCAATAAAAAACTAAAAAGAAAAAAAGGAACAAACTAATAAATGACGACACTCAAAGAGAAAGCGACCAGGACAAAAGGAATGTTCGATTAGCAATCAACAAAGCACCGGGACACAGGGAGTATAAATGACGACCAGGACATAAGTAAAAAAAAAAACTATCTATATATATAAAAATAAGTTGTCTGTGGATCTGTGGATCGTGGATCAGGTGACGTCACCTGAAAAAACTGGATCAGGTGACGTCAAAACTGAAAAAACTAAAAAAAGGCAAAAACTACAAAAAAAACTAAAAACTAATAAAAAAAATAAAAAAGCTAAAAAACTAAAAAAACTAAAAAAAGGCAAAAACTACAAAAAAAACTAAAAACTAATAAAAAAGCTAAAAAACTAAAAAAACTAAAAAAAAAGGCAAAAACTACAAAAAAACTAAAAACTAATAAAAAAAATAAAAAAGCTAAAAAACTAAAAAAACTAAAAAAAGGCAAAAACTACAAAAAAAACTAAAAACTAATAAAAAAGCTAAAAAACTAAAAAAACTAAAAAAAAAGGCAAAAACTACAAAAAAAACTAAAAACTAATAAAAAAAATAAAAAAGCTAAAAAACTAAAAAAACTAAAAAAAGGTAAAAAACTAAAAAAACTAAAAACTAAAAAAAACTAAACAAAAGGAAAAAACTGAAAAATAAGCTAAAATAAAGGTAAAAACCAATAAAAAACTAAAAAAAACTTAAAAAACTAAAAAAAGGCAAAAACTACAAAAAAACTAAAAACTAATAAAAAAAGTAAAAAAGCTAAAAAACTAAAAAAATTAAAAAAACTAAAAAACTAAAAAAAGGTAAAAAACTAAAAAAAATAAAAAATAAAAAAAAATAAAAAATAGGAAAAAACTGAAAAATAAGCTAACATAAAGGTAAAAACCAATAAAAAACTAAAAAGAAAAAAAGGAAAAAACTAAAAAAAATTTTCATCTAAAAAACTAAAAAAAACTAAAAAAGGTAAAAACTAAAAGAACTAAAAAAGAAAAAAATAAATGACGACACTCAAAGAGAAAGCGACCAGGACAAAAGGAATGTTCGATTAGCAATCAACAAAGCACCGGGACACAGGGAGTATAAATGACGACCAGGACATAAGTAAAAAAAAAAATTAACAAAACTAAAAAGAAAAAAACTAAAAAATCTAAAAATCTAAATAAACTAAAAAAGAAAAAAAAAGGAAAAAAATAAAGGAGAAAAACAAAACTAAAAAACGAATGTATATACAGACCGGTACACCGGGATACAAATGACGACCGGGACACAGGGAATATAAATGACGACCGGGACACAGGGACACAACTACAACGGGGACACCGGGGGAAACAGGGGGATATAAATGACGACCGGGACAAAAAAACTAAAAAGAAAAAAAAACTAAAAACTAATAAAAAAACTAAAAAATCTAAAAATCTAAATAAGCTAAAAAAGAAAAAAAAAGGAAAAAAATAAAGGAGAAAAACAAAACTAAAAAACGAATGTATATACAGACCGGGACACCGGGATACAAATGACGACCAGGACACAGGGAATATAAATGACGACCGGGACACAACTACAACGGGGACACCGGGGGAAACAGGGGGATGTAAATGACGACCGGGACACCGGGACAGGGAATGGTCGATTAGCAATAACCATCAACAAAGCTCAAGGGCAATCATTAGAATCATGAGGTATAGATCTGAATACAGATTGTTTTCCCATGGACCATTATATGTTGCATGTTCAAGAGTCGGTAAACCTGACAATCTATTTATATGCAAAGACAATGGGACAGCAAAGAATGTTGTATATTCGCAAGTTTTACGTAGTTAAAACCATATATATATATCTATCTATATTCACAGGTGGGACATAGGGACACAACTACAATGGCGCGTAACTATTATGGCACGTAACGACTTACGCGCGCGGGGGGGCTTGGGGGGGCGCGAAGCGCCCCCACCAACTAGGTGTTGGGGTGGCGCGAAGCGCCACCCCAACAGCTAGTAAATTATAAAAATAAGAGAATTTTAATAGAGCAAAGAAGAAACATTCCACAAACTATATAATAAAAATATGAAATTATAAAAAGAAAATTTTAATTAGAGCAAAGAAGAAACATCCCACAAACTAAATAATAAATAATAAATTATAAAATTAAAAAAATAAGGGAATTTTAAATAGAGCAAAGAAGAAACATCTCACAAACCGCCTAAGCCACGAAATAAATCACAAGGTCGATTCCCTTTGTATAAACAATTTTTTATACAACACTTGTACGAGCAGTACTCATGGACCAAACCATCTAGGAATGAATTAAGGGTGGACACGACGGTCCCGTCCCCACCAATCCTGAAATAACCATCCAAGCTGTAGGGGATATAGAAACTATGGCTTTGGTCACATTGCTTGTAGACAGGACTGCAATACCCATCTGGAGGTAAACGCACTTAGTATGGCACTCGAAGGCAGCGTCTGATGGTGGCAAATATTTGAGCTGTCGATGGTATAAATGTACTCGTAAGTCATTAAGACAGGTAAAGAGGAGTGGGTCTTTATTGTATACGAGGACAATGACTTTCTTGCAAGTAAAACACAAGTTTTCTTGCACATAAGGATCGAACTTGGACCTTTCTATCTCTTTTACAAGCAAAGCAATCTGTTCTTTCTGTCCCTCTTTCTCGACACCATTAGTCACCACTCTTTTTCCTTTAGAGAACATAAACTGAACCATATCACAGGCCGAAGAAGCAAGATAAAAAAAAGATTGGCCCTATATATTCACGAATTCACATTAAAAAATCTCCGCTTTTCACGATTTGAGTGGTATCCAAGAAATAGCCTATAATGGTAGAGTAAAAGTGCAACAATGCCTATGTCGTTCGCGTCAACACATAAAATTTCGTTACCCCTCTTCAAACAGTCCAATCTGTGCAATACAGCTCTAGTATCCACCCCTTTATGAGTGCAACTCAAACGCTGTTCAAAGTCTGTAAATGATCCACTTCTGCTGAGCGTTAATGTTTTCATCCAGTCTTCAAAGCCTCCAGAGATGTAGACATTTAAAATTGATTGAAGCACATGGACTAAACCGTCGAAATCGTCAAATAAAAGTTCAATCAGTTTGGCCTTGTCCTTGGCTATCTTTAACAATAAGATTATTCCCCATAAGGCTAGCATCAGTTATTGGGAAGTATAATCTATGGAAGTACTGTATTTCAGAGGTCGTTTTGTTAAAATTACAAAAATTATGAAAAAAACATTGACCTTATTCGTAAATTGGAGAAGGTACATCTATCTAAGATCACTCTTCCACTGAAGGTCACTCTTGTTTCTCAGGTTCTTTAAAAGAAAAACAAATTTTTTACTGTGCATCTTAGTTTCCCATGCAAAGATGCAAATTCGCTAGTTTAGCTTTCCAAGATTCTTTATAATTTCAAAAATAAAAAGGGTGAAATTGGTATTTTCTATAAAAAACTATAAAAAACACCAACACTTATTCTTGAAGCACTGAATTATGCAAAAATCTTTACTTTTAACTTCAGTTGGTATTTATTATCTGAAGATAACTAGTGTTTACTGTTCGCCTTTTGGCGCTATTAAATAAAACAAACAAGTTTTTTTTAACTGGAAGTAAGGAGCGACATTAAAATTTAAAACGAACAGAAATTACTCCGTATATGAAAGAGCCCGTCCCCGCCTCAGCGCCCTGCTCCTTACGCTAAAGTTTGACTCTTTTTCTCAACTCTTACTTTTTAGGACGGTAAAAAACTCAACTCTACTTTTAAAACAGTAACAAACCTTAGCCTTACTTCTTGAAACAAAACAGAGCTAAACTTGCTTCAAAAGTAAAAGTTGTCCCCAAAATTGAAAATTTTCTGAGAATTAGTATTATATGCAATTAGTGTAAAATAACTATATAGTTTATAAGAATATGTGTGAACTATAAAAAAAAATCCGCAAAAATATGGTTTATAACATATATATAGTTATTTGAAATACATATAAATAAATAAACGACTTTATACTATAATTATTACAGAGGAGCATAAAATAATATGTTATAGTATTATATATTATATTGTCACATTAGTTTATAATATATATCACATTATATCACATTAGTTTATAATATATATATATATATATATCTATATATATATAAAAATAAGTTGTCTGTGTGTGTGTGTTGAGTGACGTCATGTTTGTGTGTCGACTGAAGTCATGTTTGTTGATTGACGAAATTACACACCGGGAAATCGGGACACAAATGACGACCGGGACATCTATATATATATATAAATAAGTTGTCTGTGTGTCGAGTGACGTCATGTTTGTGTGTCGACTGACGTCATGTTTGTTGATTGACGAAATACACACCGGGACATCGGGACACAAATGACGACCGGGACACCGGGACATAGGGAATATAAATGACGACCGGGACACTCAAAGAGAAAGTGACCGGGACACAAGGAATGTTCGATTAGAAATCACCATCAACAAGGCACTGGGACACAAATAACGACCGGGACACAGGGAATATAAATGACGACAGACCAGGACATCGGAACACAAATGACGACCGGGACACCGGGACACAGGGAATATAAATGACGACCGCGACACTCAAAGAGAAATTACAGACTGGGACGCCAGGACACAAATGACGACCGGGACACAGGAAAACAACAACAACGGGGATGCCGGGGGGCACAGGGGGATATATAAATGACGACAGGGACACAGGGAATGTTCGATTAGCAATCACCATCAACAAAGCTCAAGGGCAATCATTAGAATAATGAGGTATAGATCTGAATACAGATTGTTTTTCCCATGGACAATTATATGTTGCGTGTTCAAGAGCCGGTAAACCTGATAATCTATTTATATGCACAGACAATGGGACAGCAAAGAACGTTTTACGTAGTTAAAAATATATATATATCTATCTATATTCACAGGGACACAACTACAATGGCGCGTAACAACTTGCGCGCGAAGGGGGGCTTGGGGGGGGAGGGGCGTGAAGCTCCCCCAACAGCTAGTATATATATATAATCACAAAAAATTCACATAAAGGAATATAAATATATTTACTAATAATATAATTATTATAGTGAAGCATAATATAATGTAATATTTTATATTATTATGAAATATATATTGTTATTTAATATAATATAAATGTATAATTATAAACAAATATATATGAAAATTGTCGCTATTTCTACTTCCAGAAAATCAATTCTAAACGTTTTTTTATACGAATGTTAGGACTCGATCTCGATCAAATAGTTTCAAAATTTTTGTTTTCCTACAGTTTACGCACATATCTCCTATTTTGACGGGTTTACAAAATGAAAAATCGCAAATTAAGCAAACGGCCTATTGAAACAGGTCCTTGAGAGATATATTTAGTAGGCAAAAAGGTTGACTTGCAAAACCTAGTTGAAACCTCAGTGAGTCAAGAATTTTCAATCAGTCATTCAAGGAGGTGCCACTGGAATTAGGCATTGCATGATTTCCCAGTAGGAAACGGGGAAGAAAATAAAACTTTTTAATATCAATTAGCTAAAGAGACACTTTTTGAAATTTGTACGCAAAATATAAGATTTAAGTAGACTAAGTACCAAGGACAGTGTTTATATTGGTGAAGTGGAAATCTTAATGTACACAGCAATATACGTATGTAAGAATTAGGAGAAGTTAGAAATTCAATTTTTGGTACTTATTTCTTATAGCCACCACACGCGAGAAGTGAAGTCAGGTTAATTCTAATGAAACAATACTTACTTCATAGCATACAGAATAATTGTAGCTAACACATTTTGCATACAGACACACTATACTTTACCCCCAACCCCACCCCTAATGTGCAAATATATAGCCCAAATTATATATTTCCAATGCATTTTCCACTGTAACTTGGTTTTCCAGCTTTATTTCGTCACCACATTTGATTCAATATACAGATACAGGGGGGAAACACAATGCGACAATAACTGGAAAATATGTAATTTAGGCTATATATTTGGATATTAAGGGTAGGGTTGGGGGTAAAGTATAGCGGGTCTGCAACACAAAATGTGTTAGCTACAGTTATTCTGCATATTACGAAATAAAAATTGATTCATTAAGATTAACCTAACTTCACTTCTTGGGTGTGGTGGCTATAAGAGATAAGTATTCAATTTTTTATGAAAGACTTCCATGAGGGTCTATTCAGTTTTTAGCAGCACTAGGCGCCAAACGAAAAAAGGAAGGTGGGTCAAAAATAAGCTAAAAACAACTGGCACCAATGAATTCAAGAAAGTGGGGCTTTTCTTTGAAGGTGCAGTTGCCTTTGAGAATCTACTGACCATAAATATTTGAATTTTTATGGACGAAGAGCCTTGTCAAATTTAACTAAATAGTTATACTTATTTAAATTCACAATTCAACGTAGCAACGCTTATGAAAATGTTGTACCTACTTAAAAACTTCACATTTTGAAACAAACAAAAGAAAACAGTTAGATAAAACATATCCTAGATTCTGAAAATAGAGATTATAAGTGCAAATATAATGATAAGTATGAAACGTGTAATGGTTTCTAAGATCTAGTGTTTTTTTTATATTGTTTTATATTTTATATATATATAATATACATTTTATATATAATAAATTTATATTTTTTACATTGTTTTTTTTTCTTTTTGTAAGAAGTTTTTCAAAGAGAAAAGAATGATCTAGTGCCAATGAACATATAAAAATAGGCATAATATAATTTGAGGACTTTACTTACTCAAAATACCATTCACATTTTTGTAGGCACTAACTTTGTTGCAAATTCAATACATAAGTTTAAATACATCAAATTCCGTTTCATTGTCGATGTCTGCCAAATATTTAACCAAATCATTAAGTGGATTTTGACAGCCATACTCTAATAAAATATTCAGCATACACTCTTTGTAGACAATTCCAGGCTAAAATACGAACATTTAGTCAATTCATAATTTACTCAATGTTGAAATATCACATTAAACAATATTTAAAATAGTTACAGTTTGGATAAAAAATTGGTTCTTGTAACAAAAATATAAGGACAGAATATTGCAAACACGGGTAAGATGCATAATATATTCGCATATTCGACGCACAGTGTGATTCCTTTTATTAAAGGAACCCAAATGTGGACACTGGGTATGCCACTGGGTAGGTATTCTGCTTTTTGCATATGATTTAATTTTAGTTTCAGACTCAGGTCAGAAGTTATTGAATCTGTTACATGAATATTTATTAAGAAAGAAAACTGGAGTTGAATTATAGAAAAACAATTCATTTAGCGTTTAGGAAGGAGCACCAATTGAATGAAGAAGACGAAGGCATTCCAAGAGGTAGATAGTTCCGAATTCAGGGAGAATGGAGATATCTAGGTGCGAAGTTTAAGGCAGAGGGTAGAATATTTAGCAGACATATAGGAAGCAGCGAGGAGATGGCCAGGAGTTCAGCCTTAAATCAGCGATTTAGGGGCTCATAGAGACGAGTCTCCGTGTTCTTAGCCATACCACGTAAGGAGGGTTTTACAAGAAAGGTCAAACTGCTCAGCTAAGAAATAATTCTAGCCGTTAGTCTTATACTAAAAAACTAAATCTCCATACATAGTTTGCGAACAAAGAACTACAAAAAAAACCTTGAAGCCAAGACCAAATTTGCCAGTTGATTAATCAAGTTTTATTTTTGTCATTTTATTCTATGAAAAATTGACATGGACCTTTAGGAGGGGCTATATTGTGACAAGAAACCTCTTTGATCACTATCTACGCAAAAACTGTGTACTACAGGGAGTCAGTGATCGATCCTACGCAGCGTTGACCAAACGAGGGAGGGGGAGGTCTGAGATAGATTTTATGCATTATTGTCAAAATAGATGAAAAGATTAAGTATGCGCAGGATAGAACGTCACTTTGAGCCTTCAATCATACAGACGAAAAAGCCTTGTATGACTCTAACTCCAACTAGAAGTAATACGTCCACCTTTCTATTAAAATGTATCTTTCAAGCCTGTGTATATATACAAAATCTATGACTGAACGAAGGGGATTGCAGGAGTGTATGCATAACTGGCAAAGGCAGTAAGAGATTGAATGTACATGGAGTGGGGGCATTGAGCGTGCTGGCAAAGTACATGGAGTGGGGGATCCCTTAAGCAAAAACAGATAGCAAATCCTTCTATAACTGTGATTTCAACAAAGTGCAGCCTGGTTACATTTCTCTAAAGACGTATTGAGAAAACCTATGCAATCAATATTTTCCCCCTGTCTAGTTTAAGACAACCTAACCGCATATCCAATGAAAATCAATGTTGCGGGTAGAGGCAAAATATTGTTAAGCAAAGAATATTTGTCCAATCTTATTAGTGAATTATCTTTCATTTATTCAGGCTGTTTTATTTATTCAGTTTTTTTTCTTTTCTTGTTCAGTTCACTTCAAAAGGTTAGATTTTGTCTTTGTTTTTTCTGAGCACTGAGAAGGACTTGGCCGAGGCCTTGGCTGATAAAATCCTAGTTTTTTCTCACCTATTTGATTTGATTTTTCATTTATTATATGCTTTCTTTCTTTTTGTTTCATACGTCTTATAAAGTCAATTTGCATAATTTGAGTCTCTCGTTCCTGGCCCGCGGACGTCGAGAAGAGTGAGCCAGGGGACAATGCCCCTTCACCCTACGAAATCGGAATATATTAAAAAAAAACCGAAAAATTGGAGAGCAAAAAATATTTCAATTTAAATATTGGCAAAAGAAAGCTCTTGGTAGCAATTGGTCCATCTGAGAAATTTTTGGCAGCACTCATTTTCTGGGACTACAAGTACTAAACCACCTGCAAAAGCAGAACTTTTGACGTTCTGATCAAAATGGTTATCGTAAATTTTGATCTAACACATAGTAAGACTGGAGGAGGGGCGTTTTAGGACGTATGGGGCGTTGAAGAGGCGCCAGTTTGCCCTCTGATCCGTTTTGGCCCTTAAAACAGGCCAAATAAAAGGTGGCTTGAGAGAGAATGAGCTCTCTCCTAAGTTACTACGACCAACGACTCTTCAAGATAAGGCCAGAATGGCCTCATCATGGGAGACACGTCACATGGGAGACACGTCAGTCTTTACTAAGTCAAAGCTACTATGCTGATTCAGATACACTTTTAAATTTTCCGAAATCAGAGAAATCCCGAGATTAAAAACCTGTCCGAATCACCGAATTCCTTGCTGTACATACACAGATCACCTGTTTCAGAAACAAAAATTACGTTGAAAATGAAAATATATCAGAACCGTTTTCCAACGGAACCAATAAAGCAAATCAGACTCAGAAACTGCACACCAGACTCCTTTTCTTGCTCTGGAAGCCATACTAAGTGTTACTTAAAACCGTAAATAAAAAATAAAGCATTGTGGAAAATATCAAAATAAAGCATGTGGCAAATACGACTACTTTTACAAAACAAAGCCCCAATACGATAAAAAAAAAGAAGAAATAATGCTTCAAGTCCAAATTATTCTAAACTCTGCTCTGCAAAAGAGATTTAATTGAAAAATGTATAAAGTATTTTAGTCGCTAGTATTTTTTTAGATAGTGGAAAAAAAATATACACCGTTTCTGTCATGACTGAAAAAGTATTTCAATATATATATATATATATATATATATATATATATATATATATATATATATATATATATATATATATATATATATATATATATATATATATATATATATATATACTTGATTTATTTGAAGCTGAATATAAAATAAATTTAATGAAAATTTTATTGAATATAAAATGAAACGAAATATAACTTTAAAAATACTAAAAATTATTTTACCAAAAAATGATTTTTAATTATAAGATATATATATATATACCGGCTTTAGACAACTCGTGACCATTGGAATTTACGTAATAACGTCTTTATATTTCTGGATGAAGTTCATTTAGATGTAAGTTCAAAATATCAAATTTTGTTAATGAACACACCTTCAACTTAGCTTATTTTCGGTAAAATTACAGAAATGTACATGATCAAAAAATCATTTTAAGAACAAAGGAAAAATGAAGTGAAATATGATATTTTGAAATGGTTAAGTGGAAAATTACACAACCATTCGTGCATCTTAAAAAATTAAGAAAAAAGCAGAATTTAATTTTAATTAAGAAGACCCTCATGTGCAGTTGTACACATTTTGGTCGTAGCTGGTGCCAAAATCAAAAACAAGAAAGAACAGAAAAAATAAGAAAACAAGAAAGCTGAGCTTATTTTCGTAATTTGCACATCCTAGTTACTTTTTTCAAAGTTTCTTTTATAACCCTTGTAGATGTGAAGACTATCAAGCATCTTTATAATTTAGATAATCTCTAGTAAGGATTTTAACCACTCTCAGAATGAACCTCGAGATGAGAACACTTTATTTTCTCGCCAAAGCTCTAGTATGAAAGGGCCTCACTGACTATGGTAGCACGAATGGTATTTGGAATGAAGGAAGTGGTGTTGCTAAGATCACAGAGCGTCAAATTAAAAACGGGCGTCGAATAAAAAAAAAGGAAAAATGGATAAAAAATCAGCGAAAAGTAAGCTAAAAAATCCATAGCACAAAACCACTTTGGTGCTATACAAAAATAGCACCAAGCGGCTAAAGAGGGTGTAGCTTTCCTTTGAAGGTCTATTTGTCTTTTGGAATCAACAAATTATTTATGTGTGAATTTTTACAGACAAAAAGTGTTGTCGAATTTAATTAATTAACTTTGCTTCCCTTCAACGTGACAACCCTGACAAAAATGTGCAATTATCCTAAGCCCTTCATAATTCTGAAAACATCAAGTGAAGAATTTTCGAAAATCACAGTTTTTAGGCATGAATTGACCTAGGGTGGGTCCAGGTGACAACAAATGGGATCTTATCTGTTAGCCAGTACACACTCGAGAATTTCTGTCTGAAGGTATGTAGACCCAACAAGAATGAACTGTGGGTGAAAAAATGAGCGAAAAGTCGGCTAAATATACATCGTACAAAACAACTTAAGGGAATGTAACTTTCCTTTATTTCAGTTTCTACAGATAAAAGCCCTGTAACATTTAAATAGCTAGTTGTCATTTAAATCTTCTGAGCTTGATCTGTTTCGTCACGTGTTTTCTGGCGGAAAATCTCTTCCTAGATAATGTATCTACTATGGGTCGCCTCCCCGTA
The DNA here is from genome assembly GCF_032884065.1 of Artemia franciscana. Classification (NCBI taxonomy): domain Eukaryota; kingdom Metazoa; phylum Arthropoda; class Branchiopoda; order Anostraca; family Artemiidae; genus Artemia; species Artemia franciscana. The sequence goes on from NC_088867.1 coordinate 45,631,671, forward strand.
GTAGCATAATATTTGTATGCATGGATATATAATGAGTTGGAGGTAATGGGCTTGAGACTGTCTATGCAGAATTTCGACTCTTGTTGATAGAAGAAGATCGCCAAGAACTGAAAACCATGTTGTGACCAGGATGGGCCCAGGATTGCACAAAGCCTCCATTCATACACGGGGTCCCAGGGGCTTCTTGCTGTCTGGTTCAAAGCCAACTTAACCGCTTCGTGTAGACTTGAGAAAATGTGCTAGTTTCTGTCCAGCACTGGTTCTGGGACAATTGCTTTTCCTGAGGCTAAACTAGTCCCAATGTTGTAAAGAATATGAAAATTGGAAAATTACAATGTCAAAAAATGACTATCGTATCGACATTTTGACAGACGAATCGATCTGGACTTATTAGGAGTTCTAGAAACTCTTATCCCAAGGGTAGGAAGCACAAAATTAGGTGATATAGAGTTTGTTTACTCAGGTAGGAAGGATGGGGACATAGACAGAGAGTAGGAAAGAACAGCGCAGTTTTAGAAAAGGTAGTGAATGTGCCAACCAGATTTTCATTCTTAGTTTAATAATTGAGAAGTGTTGTCAAACTACCTTTGGTCCTCAGTATTGTAGATTATGAGCAAGCGTTCGATTCTATTGATAGGAGAGCTTAGTGCTATGTACGAGAATAACACTGCTGCAGTTAAGGTAGGAAATGAGGTTAGCAGCTGTTCTTTTATTAAATCAGGAGTTAAGCAGTGTTGTGTTCTATCCACCTTTATATTGATCATTTTGATGGACTTTGTCTTAAGGAGCACAGGAAAGACAATGGGAGACCACAAAATCAAATGGGGAGGAAAGATTCTCCTGGACTTGGATTATGCAGATGATTTGAGCGTCCTACATGAAAGTGTGAGCAAAATGAATGAACTTTTAGAGGTTTTGCGAGTTCAAAGTGCTACAATAGATTTGAAAATTAATATTTAAGAAGATTAAGTCACTAAGGCTAGGAATAAGTGAAAATGAAAAGGTGACATTGGGTATCAAAAATACTTGGTAGTATTATTAGTAAAGAGGGTGGAAGCGGTGAGGATGTTAAAAGTAGAACCTAACCTAGTTGAAACCTCAGTGAGTCAAGAATTTTCAAAGGAGGTGCCACTGGGATTAGGCATTGCATGATTTCCCAGTAGGAAACGGGGGAAAAAATAAAACTTTTTAATATCAATTAGCTAAAGAGACACTTTTTGAAATTTGTACACAAAATATAAGTTTAAGTAGACTAAGTACCAAAGACATTGTTTATATTGGTGAAGTGGAAATCTTAATGTACACAGCAATATACGTATGTAAGAATTAGGAGAAGCTAGAAATTCAATTTTCGGTACTTATTTCTTATAGCCACCACACGCAAGAAGTGAAGTTAGGTTAATTCTAATGAAACAATACTTACTTCATAGCATACAGAATATTTGTAGCTAACACACTTTGCATACAGACACACTATACTTTACCCCCAACCCCGCCCCTAATGTGCAAATATATAGCCCAAATTATATATTTCCAATGCATTTTCCACTGTAACTTGGTTTTCCAAGTTACACTGAGAAGGACTTGGCCGAGGTCTTGGCTGATAAAATCCTAGTTTTTTCTCACCTATTTGATTTGATTTTTCATTTATTATATGCTTTCTTTTTTTTTGTTTCATACGTCTTATAAAGTCAATTTGCATAACTTGAGTCTCTCGTTCCTGGCCCGCGGACGTCGAGAAGAGTGAGCCAGGGGACAATGCCCCTTCACCCTACGAAATCAGAATATATTAAAAAAAAATCAAAAATTGGAGAGCAAAAAATATTTCAATTTAAATATTGGCAAAAGAAAGCTCTTGGTAGCAATTGGTCCATCTGAGAAATTTTTGGCAGCACTCATTTTCTGGGACTACAAGTACTAAACCACCTGCAAAAGCAGAACTTTTGACGTTCTGATCAAAATGGTTATCGTAAATTTTGATCTAAGACCTAGTAAGACTGGAGGAGGGGCGTTTTAGGACGTATGGGGCGTTGAAGAGGCGCCAGTTTGCCCTCGGATCCGTTTTGGCTCTTAAAACAGGCCAAAGAATAGGTGGCTTGAGAGAGAATGAGCTCTCTCCTAAGTTACTACGACCAACGACTCTTCAAGATCAGGCCGGAATGGCCTCATCATCAAGTAAAAAAAAAACTACAATTCACCTACCATTTTAATTGCTCTTTTAAGACTTTTTCATAAATCTTTTTTTCTTAGTCATAAAAAAAAATGATATGACATATGGCTGAAACTGGACACTTAGGAAAGCACTGGTACAAGTCGAGGAAAAGTTTAAGGTAAAGCAAGTAAGAATCTGGAACTTTTTTTTTTGTGAATAAACTATCCTTTTAAGTTTTTTTACATATAGAAAGTAGCAAATGTTCTTAATGCTTAAGGCTGGACGGACTCGGAAAGAATCTTCCTATACCTCCCATGTTAAACATTTGGAGTTTGCCTGACGTTCCTGAATTAGTGATTTTGGCGGTTTTTATGTCAATAGAAGTAAAAAAATCTGGTGAATATTTTGGCATAATCAAATCTTAAAGCCGACAATTATTTTTTTTATAATTCCAAAATAATTATAAAACCTGTTTCGGGTTTGCATTCTAGATTGCTATGCTTGACATTGTTGTTGTGGGTATCAAAAAATAGAGCAAAAAATTTTCTATTCATCAATAAGAAGCTTTTTTCTATAATATATACCTCCTGGCTGCAGTCCCTTCAAATACTTTACATATTTGTGTTCCGAAATCAAAATTTCCCCTCAAAAGGTTAGATTGAGCTGTAATCGGAGCATCTAAGAATGCAAAAATTACACCAAGGGGCTAACCACTCGGATTGTTCAGGAGCGATTCAGTCAAGCATTATTTAGTTCTAACCTGTTTAAACAGAGTCTAGAGAAGAAGTAAGGTGCAGACACCAAACTGCCGGTTAATGAATATATAAGAAAATTGTATTGTATAAATAATTAAGGATAAGCTATGTCTAATCCTAGAGATAAATTGAACACAGCACAAGGGCCGAATAAGAAGCAATGGTTTTATTTTAAAAAGATTGATCTATCGTTTTGGTTTAATTAAAATAAATTCAGGACAAATTTATGTATTGTAGTATAAGTACAATTTTGCATAATCTTCGTACTGAAATAAGAATTAAAAATATATAAAACAAGCTAATTAATAACTAATGAATGAAACAAAATAACGAATGAACGAAACAAAATGTCCCCAGAATATTTAAATTTGTTATAGCAAAACCCGAGTCTTGCTGTAGAACTACCAAAGCAAACTACAAAAGCAGTCAATGACCAGTCTCAAGTCCAAGGCCTTTCCAAGAAACAATCCCACCCCTTGGTAAATAAACCCCAATAAAAATTACCCATACTAAAGCAGTCAAATGACCAGTCTCAAGTCCAAGTCCTTTCCAAGAAACAATTACCCTTTAGTAAGTGAACCCCGATAAAAATGGTCAAAACCCTAATAAAGTTCTTATATAGTTCTTGTTATTGACCACAGTAACATGGGAAAAAAAGAAATATACGAGGGCTCCATTTGCCAAATGTGCAGGCCCATCGTGAAAAGTTGAAATTAAATTATCGGGCTAGAGGCAGACCGCGTTTACCAAAATATATGTTAGAAGACTTAACGGATGCTTCGGTTCACGACGAATCAAGTTCCGAAGGAATTGGAACAAATTCCCCTTTTGTGTTGAAAGTTATCACTTCTGGAAGAAATTTGGGGTCAGACCTTCTAAAAGGCTCAAGCGGGATTGTGGATCTGCCTTACCTTTTTGAGAATTATGAAAAGCTCGTGATTCACCACATGTAAGTTTTTTCTTTGTCTTTCATTTTACGTCATTGATTTACTGCTATCAAAATTATTAGGATGGGGAATTATTCTGGGTTGCAATTAATACAACTTGTACCTTATTAATTCTTGATAATTGTCTTTTCTGCTATAGAGAAAGAATGTTCGATAACTTTTAAAGATATTTTCATCCCAAAACAACAGAACGCTCCGACGGTATCTACTTAAGTTAGTTTAATTTCACTATTGTTGGTTTTACCAACAATTTAAAGCTTATATAGAATAGTCGGCAGTTGTTTCGCTATTTCTTTAGCAATCTCATCTTCGTTTAGACAAGACAAGATTTATTTCTACAAAACGGCTATCACAAGCCCAAAAGGGCCAAATTCACATTTTAGTCTCAATAAAAAAAATTAAAAAAAATGGTGAATGCCAATCAGTAATAAATATCAAACCAGTTTAAACTCATAAAATTGCAATCAGTAAAAAAGTCAAACCATAAAAAGTCTTAAATTAAAACCGGGAAAACAAATATAAACAAAATGACAATTTAGTTTACCTTGCAAGAATTGTAAAGTTTGCAGTTGCAAAATAAGCATTAAAACTATAAGTTAAAAGTGGAGCGATAAGAGCGAAGGGTTAGTAATTTAAAATTTCAAATATGTGAAGGATGAACGTTCTTCTATATCTTTCAGTGGAAACTCTTATTTGGGCAAGAAGGGGGATTTTTGTTGAATTAGAACGTGGGGCAGTGGCGAATGCAGGGGGCACCCTCCCCCTGACATAGTAGTAGATTTGTGGTTGGGACCGCTTGCTCTGGTTCTTTTAGGGATGAATTTTTTTATATTTGGTTTTTAATAGTCGAGTTTTTAGTAAGTTTTTAGTTATTAAGGCTGTTTCTTTTTGCAAACAAGTTTGAAACAAGGTTTCAGTTACTTTTTGTAGTCTCTATTAGATTTTTATTAATGACACATGTCCCCAAAAAGTATTCAATTAAATTCAAGTTTATCAAGGGGATCTGTCCGTATTACCACAAATGCCAACTGGGAGGCGAAAATTTAAATTCGTAAGAAGGGGAGATTTAAAATTCTGACTTAATCCGCTGCTAATAGCAACAATAAGAAAGCATTATATTTCTATTTCTTTGTTCTATTTTTCCTGCTACACCATCAAACGAACTATTACTTAATGTTTAATCAACAATTAGTTGCAAAGAATGTATGATACCAAAATATGGTACTAATTTTTTTTTTTGACAATACGAAGTTTCAGTAACTCGCTATAGTCGCCAGAAGTGCAAATGCTAAAAATTATGCAGAAAAGATTTAATATATTGTTTTTCTGTAGAGGGTGAACAACCTTTTAATTGTGTTTTATGGTGAGGTGGTTCTTATAAACTTACTTTTTTTGTATCAATATTTCTAATTGACTTCAATTTCAATAGAACTCATCAGATTTTATATTAAATTAAAGTCCATGTCCACTACCTACCCACGACTTAGAAATTGTTGCAGTTCCCTTTAAATTGTTGGTGTTTCTTTGTCCACAAGTTTATCGGAGTAACCTTTCATGTAGACCCCCCCCCAAAAAAAAAAAAAAATCCTAGATCCGCCCCTGACGTGGCGGGTGGGTAAATATTCACTAGGGAAAGGAGAAGTAGTACAAGGGTTATGCACGATATTGTTGGCAAAATAATAAGGAAATTTGTACTCTCATTTCCTTAAGGGTGACTAGATTTGCTCTCCGAAGAAGGGAAATGTAAGGCCCTTTACCCTGTTTGAAAATAATTCTTAGACACGTTTTTTGAACTGCCTCTATTCTGTCCCACAATTCATTGGACATGCCAGAATGGTAAACAGAGAAGCAGAAAAAAAGCACAAAAAAAATGTATTAATCCAAAAACGTTCAGAAATAAAATGAAAAAAAAACAAGTTTTTGAACTGAAAGTAAGGAGCGACATTACAACTTAAAACAAGCAGAAATTACTCTGTATATTAAAAGGTTTTCTCCCTTCTCAACGCTCTGCTCCTTACGCTAAAGTTTTTTTTACTTTTTTACTCCCTCCTCAACGCCCCGCTCTTTACGCTAAAGTTTTTACAGTATTAAACAGTAGATCTTTTAAATTATATTTTTGGTAAAAAATAAGGAGAGGGGCACATTTGATGGAAGGCCTAAAAATTCAGAAAAGAACTTAAAACAACCATAAGTAGCTACTTATACTATTCCTAAGAGCGAATGCTTTGCTATACCCCACCCCTCGCCCCTCTTTAAGCGTCAGTTTATAGCCCATTATATATTTTCCCATTACATTTTGAAATAGCCCCACTTTTTACTTCTGTATTAATTTATGACGAAAGCTAATCAATCTGCGAAAAAAATGAGTCGCGCTATTCTGAAATAAATAAAAAAAAAACAAGTTTTTTCAACTGAAAGTAAGGAGCAACATTAAAACTTAAAACGAACAGAAATTACTCCGTATATGATAGGGGCTGTTCCCTTCTCAACGCCTTGCTTTCTACGCTAAAGTTTGACTCTGTCTCACAACTCTCCATTAAAAAAAAAAAAAACTTGCTATTTTAAAAAATAAAAAAATATACTATGACGTTTAGAGGTGTTTCCCCTTATTTTCCAAACTCGTAACTCGAAGAAGAGGGGGATATGTTGGGGGAACTTTCCTTGGAGGAGTTTGTCATGGGGGAAGAAAATTTTCATGAAGGGAGCCCAGGATTTTCTAGTATTATTAAAAAAAAAAATAATGAAAAAATAAATATGAAAAAGCTTTTTTCAACTGAAAGTAAGGAGAAGCATTAAAGCTTAAAACGAACAGAAATTATTAAGCATACGATAGGCTCACCTCCTCCTAATACCTCGCTCTTTACGCTAAAGTATTTTTAGTAATTTCAACTATTTATTCTACGGCTTTTGTGATTCAGGGGTCATTCTTAAGAAATTGGGACAAAATTTAAGCTTTAATGTAAAGAGCGAGTTACTAACGAGGGGTTAGCCCCTTCGTATACGTAATAAAAACATGAGAATACAGAAGTTAGTTACGTAAGCTAATTTGTAGGTTACGTATATCTTTTACTAATAAAAAGATTCGTAAAAAATTAAAATTTTTAGTTGCCTTTTTAAGTAACCAAAAAATCGGACGGCAACTAGGCATCCTCCCCCGCTCCATTTTTTCTCAAAATCATTCGATCAAAACTATGAGAAAGCACTTTAGACAAAAAAATAAATATTAAAATTTCGGTTTAATTATTCATCTGCGGAGAGCCAAAATCAAAACATGCATTGATTCAAAAACGTTCAGAAATTAAATAAAAAAAAAAAACAGTTTTTTTAACAGAAGTAAGGAGCGACATTAAAACTTAAAACGAACAGAAATTACTTCGTATATGAAAGGGGCTGCTTCCTCATCAACGCCCCACTCTTTACGCTAAATTTTTTACTGTTTTAAAAAGTAGAGTTAAGAGAAAGAGTCAAACTTTAGCGTAAAGAGTGGGGCGTTGAGGAGGAAACAGCCTCTTTCATATACGGGATAATTTCTGTTCGTTCTAAGTTTTAATGTTGCTCCTTACTTTCATTTAAAATACTTGTTTTTTTATCTAATCATTAAAAAGTACGGATAAAGGTTCTGAAAGAATGTCTGCAAAGGCTTTAAAGGATTTGAGAAATAAACTAGCTAATTTGATCCTCCTAACTCATAAAAGAATATTGGTATTTTTAATCGTACTAATAAGAACTTTGTGAATTACTCGAATAAAAATTTAAATGATAGTTGAGATGCAACTGAATTTGGGGCACGGATTTTTACTTTGAATTTGATTTTAGGGAGTCAAGTGAGACTTAATTTTCTTGGAATTTGGTTAGTAATTTCCGTTGGAATTTGTTAAATCGACACGGGTCTGTTTAGAGGGCATTTCCTATCATGCCCCAAAGGATTTTGTAAAGTTTTGAAATACTTGGCTTTCCTGATTGGTAGTTCCAGGACAGTTTTTGGCTTGGTTACATACATAAATAAAATTGGGTGGTTTAATCTGACAATGAAATACAACAAACTTTCGGTTAGATCGTATAATTTCCACTTCTCGCCCATTTCTAGCTATATTTTATATTTTATTTCATATTTTAATTACCCTACATCGCTCACTACTCTACATACTACCTGTCCTTTTTGAAGCTATAGCACTTTCCTTTCTACCAAAACAATAAAATCGCTACTTTACTATTTTACTTCCTCACAACCAATTAGCATTTTATTTACAGGTGCCAAGACATCAATTTGGTTTCAAATATGATGTTTTCTAAAGAACATAGAGCTGGATTGCACTCAAGACTCATCTTCAAATGCGAATCATGTCATGAGGAAGCCACAATTCACACAGAAAAACCCCTTGCTCCTAGAAGGCTTAAAAAAAAGACTCAACGAAAACCGTAGTCAAAAAACGGAAAAGGACTGATTTTGATAGTGTGAATACTATCAGAAAGAAACACAAAACAGAAACAGGAACAGTAAGTGTCAACAAAGAGGTAGTGGTTGGTGCAATAAATGGTGGAATGACTCACGCCCAGGTTCAAGAACTTTTCTCTACCATTGGAATAAATACCCCGTCTCAAAAAGTCTTTACGAAATTTGAGAAAGAAATTTGCGTAGAATTGGAAAAAGTTCTCTATGACTATCTTATCGAAAATGAGAAAACCGAGCGAAGGATGGCACTGGAAGCAGGTGAGAAAATTCACCCAAATGGAGCTGTAGAGACATGTGTTATAGTTGATGGAAGCTGGTGTACACGAAGTTATGGGAATAGATATCGTGCACTCTCAGGCTGTGGAGTGGTGATAGGTTTCTATTCGAAGAAACTCTTAAATCTAGGAATTAGGAACAAATATTGCTGTACTTGCGTGAAATACAATAATCAAGTTAATAGATCTGTTCCTAAACATACATGTTTTATGAACTGGCAGGGGCCCAGTACAGGTATGGAGTCAGATATATTAGTTGACGCATTCCAAATAGCAACATCCATGCACAATCTAACATATACTCGATTTGTTGCCGACGGCGATTCAAGTACCCATTCTAAAATTATAGCAAGGGTACCATATGGCAGAAATGTAGAAAAAATTGAGTGTTCTAATCATGCGTGCAAATGCTTGAAAAACAGACTATATAAGAAGCAGCATGAAAATGCCGAATGCAGAAGATTTCTTAGTGCGGCAATAATAAAGAAAATGTGTGATTTTGCCAGAAATGCAATTGTATGTGCCACCACAGAGAAGAAAAGCGTGAAGGATCTCATCAGTGCGCTGAAGGCAATTCCTCTACATTTTTTTCCGTGGCGACCATAGATTTTGTCCTACACGCTGCTTGTTCTCCGGGAAAGTTCTACAGGTCAATCCTGAAGACACCCCTAGCAACATCTTTCTCAGCCATGTGTATTCAGCCTTTGATACCCTGACCAGAAGGGCTCGTCTACTGATAGGAAACCACACGAGCAACCTGGCAGAATATTTTATGAGCATAGTTGCAAGGCTTATAGGTGGCAAAAACATCATGGTTAGCCAAAGTGCGCGATATACCACCCGTGTTAAAGCAGCAGGAATCCGATTTACGAAAGGTCACTCAGCTCGCCTTGAAATATTTCGAAGAACTGTAGGATCTACACCAAGTAGGCAGTTGAAAAAACTTGCACAACCGCGGGCCATGACTACTGCTCGACGTAAAAACTGTCTGCTAAAAAGCGCCTTTTCACTAATGCTTCCACAAAACTCCCTTCAAAAGAAATCAGGGAGCCAACCGGAGCAGACAAAAACTACGGCTCGAACGCAACTGCTCCGGCTCTTGATTGCAGTGCGCTCGAAATTGCAAAAACAGATTTTTGACTCGTCTTCAATGTACTGCAACAGATATCCTCAGTATCGAAAAAGCCACTAGGCTTCAGAGAAATTCTATCGATAATAGCTGGATAGAATACAGAAAAAACAGAATTACAGCTTCCGTAGCTGGTGCTGTTTGTAAAAGGCGGTTGAAGACTGTGGGCTCATTAGTTCGGCAGCTGCTGTATCCCAGAAACCGCCAAACAAAGGCAATGGAGCATGGTCAGATGTATGAGCCTGTAGCTATTGCAGCTTTTGCAAAGAAAATGGGTTGCATTGTGAACTCTGCTGGGCTTTTCATTCACAAGGAATATGGGTTTCTAGGGGCCAGTCCGGACGGGATAGCAATTTTTCCTTCGGGTGAGAAGGCTCTTGGAGGTGAAGTGCCCTTTGACAGCAAAAGGGCTTACATTGGAAGAGTGGATAGCGCTTAAAAAAAATACATGTCTAGAAAAGAAAGTTAATAGTGAAATAAAGCTGAAAAGAACACATGACTACTATTACCAAATTCAAATGCAATTGGAATGTTGTGACATTGATTTTGTATACTTTGTAATATTTTTAGGGGAAGAGGAATTATATTATGAAAAGATTGGTCGTGACCGTGAATTCTGGTCTAACAAAATGCTGCCAAATCTAAAAAAATTTTATTTTGAGGCACTGTTACCCGAAATTGTCGACGGAAGGTTGCCAAGAAGTATGGAGATACGAGAACCGTTTATATAAATCCAACTGTGCTAGGTATTGGTAGTTATCATGTGTCATTACAGTCTTATCCGAATACAAATTCAGATATACAAATACTCAAGCAACAATCGAACTTTAGAATATTTTTTAATGAACCCGTATGGATAAGCTAAATAAAAAGAACAAGTTTTTTTTAACTGAAAGTAAGGAGCGACATTAAAACTTAAACGAACAGAAATCACTTCGTATATGAAAGGGGCTGCTCCCTCCTCAACGCCCCGCTCTTTACGCTAAAGTTTTTTACTGTTTTAAAAAGTAGAATTGAGAGAAAAAGAGTAAAACTTTAGCGTAAAGAGCGGGGCGTTAAGGAGGAAGCAGCCCCTTTCACATACGAAGTAATTTATATTCGTTTTAAGTTTTAATGTTGCTCCTTGCTTTCAGTTAAAAACATGTCTTTTTTTCATTTAATATCTGAACGTTTTTGAACTAATGCATGTTTCGATTTTGGCTCTCCACAGATGAATAATTAAAACGAAATTTCATATTTATATGGCTTTCTCATAATTTTGATATAATCACTTTGAAAAAAAAGGAGCAGGGGAGGAGGCTTAGTTGCCCTCCAATGTTTTGGTTACTTAAAAAGGCAACTAGAACTTTTAATATTTTACGAACGTTTTTGCTAGTAAAAGATCTACGTAACTTACGAGTTAGCTTACGTAACGAACTTCTGTATTCTGTTAGTGTTAAATTTTAATGCTGCTCCTTACTTTCAGTTGAAAAAACTGTTTCATATTTATTTTTGTATTGTTCTATTTTGAAATAAGGCAAGAAATCCTGCGCTCCCTTCATGGAAATTTTCTTCCCCCATGACAAATTCATCCATGGAAAGTTCCCCCAACATAACCCCCTGTTCTCAACCCCCCTCCAACCAAAAATCCTCCTGAAAACGTCTGTACATTTCCCAATAACCATTACTATATAAACACTGATCAAAGTTTGTAACTTGTAGCCCCTTCCACGGGGATTCTGGTGGAATAAGTCGTCACAGTTCGCATCTAGCATTCATTCAGTGCAGTCGCATTTCGCTAGCTCTGATAATTTGTGACGTATGATTTGACCAGTCAACAACTAATTGAATTTAAGCCGGATTAACTCTGTACCTGTTTGGAATAAATAACGAGTGAAATACTTTTGAACTTGTAATTGAAACTTGTTAGATAAATTTATAAACTTGTATATGGTTACGGCTTAATGATTATTTATGGATTGTGGCTGTGAGTTAGTATTCAGCACTACTATCATCTGACTCGTGCATTGAAATATTCGGATTACTTGCAAATCACTGGATTACTAGCCCCACTCAAAGATAAGTTATTATTTATTCTCATTGCATTCATTTAGCCAGTGTGGATCATTTCATAATTGTGCTTATTGAGAACTTCTCTGTGGATATACCTCTTTCACTTAATTGTTTTTGGACTGATGCCGAGCCGTGAGTGAAATTTGCTTATCATGGACAATTGGAATACCAGTACGCTTTATTATTGCCCAGTTTTGAATTTTGCTCAGCACAATCTCGATGAGGGGTTGGACCATCAGTCTATTGTGAAATACGCTAGTGATTTTTTCCCGTATGAAGATGTTCTTGGAGCTAAGAAACTTTTATGTAGCAATTGCTTCCCAGATGAGCCTATACCTCGTCGTTCGGGATCCAGTGCTAAGAATAGTTCATTGTCGGACATTATCGCTACTCTTTCTCGCTGCTCTGCAGAAAATATTGATATTCCAGAGTTCGTGATCAAATCCCCCTCTGAAGTCCCTAGCATTCCGGCGTCAGCTTATTCTATCCTTACCGCCAAAGTCAACCAGTGCCTTGATCAGTTAAAATCGCTTGCTCACCTCAATAGTCCAACAACGTCTATTAATAGTTCTTTGGTCTCAGATAGTAAGGGTACCAATCACAAACCCTCGTACGCCGTTGTTCTTAAATATCCACCTCCAGAACTAAGAGACCCCGTTTCTCGCAAGAAAAAGCTTGATTTTTTCGCCGGACATGACGGTATTGTGTCGGTAAAGTCCGATCCGGTAAGGAAAAGATGGGTTGTTGTTACGCGGGATAAAGTTTCCGCCAATTCTCTTGCCGCATCTGCTGTTGCGAGCTATCCAAATATTCTTGCTAAAGTGATTGATCGCAAACCTCTTGGAGTAATTAGGGGACTTCCCGATAGTGTTTCTAGCAGTATACTCATCTCCGCTATTCCTGGTCTTGTTGAGGCCAGCCAGATCGGCTCTTCTCATACATTCCGTTTAGAGTTCCTTGATTCCGCTGCACTAAAATCTGCCATCGCTACAGGTCTGCGCTTGGGTTACGAGTCTTTTAAAATATCGGAATACAAAGAATTGCCAAGACGGTGTCTTAGATGCCAAAGTATCCATCATTCGTTAGCTCACTGCCCATGTACCCCGAATGAGATGAAGTGCTCTAAATGTTCTGGATGCCATTCCAATACTAAAGACAATCCTTGCTTAGAGGCTCCGAAATGTGCCAACTGCGGCGAAGCTCATGTTTCCTATAGTATGAATTGCCCAGTGATAAAACGCGCTCTGAACTCTGCTCCAAAATGAACCAAGCCACTATTTTAAGTTTTGCTTCTCTTAATATTAACGGCACAAAAGACAAAGACTTGTTAATTAATGAATTATTAGTCCATGACATAGTGTTCTTGCAAGAACATCTTTTGACCAAATCAAACGTTTCTAGCCTGAAACGATCTTCTGTCCACCATTTCTTTTCGCAAGAAGCCAAGAAAACTAGAGGCCGCCCTTCCGGTGGCCTAGCAATTTTTTTCCGTTCCCCATCAAAGCCCTCTGTGATTCATTGTGATGATAACATCTTAGCGATTCAATGTGACAGTACCGCCTTTATAAACGTTTACTTACCTTGCGATCGACGTTCTATAGCATCGTTCACATCTTTCGCTAAATGTTGCTCCAGTTTAAAGTCTCTACTCGAAAGTCTACGTTTGAAAGACCTAAATTGGGTTTTAGCTGGTGACCTTAACTGTGACATTCTTGGTACCTCCGATAGATCAATCCTCTTGCTAGAATCCCTTCCTAGCATATATCACGTCGCAGTTAAGAGCCTCCCATTCACGTATATTCATAACAGAGGCTGTTCAAAATCGAACCTGGATCACGTGATCTCTTCCAGTTCCAGCTTAATATCATCGATTGTCAGGGTGGACGAAGAGAAGATTGACGACGATCACCTTATTCTTAGCTGTAATTTGTCCTGTGAGCTATCTGGCAAAATACTTTCGGCTCAGCCGAAGTGGCATACGACGTTGAATTGGGATCGTGCTAATGTCCCACTTTACCTTGCTACGCTAACTGCTTTACTCTCGACCATAAAAGTGCCATATCACCTGCTGCAAACGTCAGTTTCCTCGCCTTCAAGTACAGTTGACCTAAATTTCTATTATTGTCAAATCGTCCATTGCCTTAAATCAGCTTCCAAAGCTGCAGTGCTTGTGGATAAAGTTAGGATTGGTACAAGAAAGCCTAATTGGAACGTTGATCCTGAAGTAAAACGTGCTAAGCAAAAAGCCAAATTTTGGCTACGTATGTGGATATCATGTGACCGACCATCTTCCGGAGCTGTTTTCTCTGTGAAACAAAAGTGTAAACTTGAATATAAGGCCAGTTTGAAGAGGGCACGCTTGAATGCATGGCCAGGCCCCACCGATAAGGCCTCCTGGAATAAGGTTATTAATAGTGATAAATGTTCCCCATCTACCCTATCTTGTCTCCAGCTAGTTAATTTTGTTGATCATTATAAGCGTGTGTTCAGTGTATTTAACAGTTTTCTTCAGTCTTTTTATTATAAGTTGCTTAAACCGCTTTTACCATACCGTCTCCTGCAGGCTCATGTCCAGCCTGTAGCAATATCTGAAATTCGCCGGGCTTTAAGAAAAATTAAGCGTTCAAATAGCCTTGATAGTGACGGCCTTTCTTACCGATTTTTTGCTTATGATTGTCCTGCTCTACTTAACCATCTACAAATATTTTTCCAGTCTTGCTTAGCACAGTCGCTTGTTCCTGATAGTTTCCTTTGTGGCCGTGTAACGTCTATTCAAAAGCGAGGCAAGGACCCCACGTCATGTGTGAATTATCGTCCCATTACAGTATCGTGTTTCTTAAGTAAGTTGCTTGAACATTTGTTACTACCAGAAATTGAGTCGAATTGTGATTTTACGCCTTTTCAATTTGGTTTTCGGAAAAGTTTCGGTTGCTCCCATGCACATCATGTTTTAAGCCGACTCATGAAAGATGCCGTAAAAGCTAAAATGTCTTTATACTGTCTTACTGTTGATATTTCTGGAGCTTTCGACAATATTGTGCACTCTCAGGCTCTATTTTCCCTTGCGTCTTCAGGTGTTAATCCTTCCGTACTAAGTTTATTGTCTTCTTGGTATTCAAAGTCTAAAATTCAAGTTACCTGGAATGGCCAAATATCTGACCCGGTAAAAATTAATAAGGGAGTTCGGCAAGGTGCCGTATTGTCTCCTAGTATATTTAAATGCGTGCTTGCATCGTGCCTGCGTCCCCTTAGAAGTTCTGTTTTTTACGGTAATACTGGTTTGTCTTCTATTGCATATGCAGATGACGTTCTTCTTGTTGCCCGGACTCACCGTGGATTGCTTTCTAATTTTACTATATTAACCAATGAACTATCTAAGATTGGACTGTCAGTTAATGCGTCTAAATGCGAGTTTATTTGTTTTAATAGCCCTTATGCGGTCGCTCCATTCGTTACTGGGACTGCAGTTCTACCATGTTCTTCTTTAGTTAGTTGGCTTGGTCTGTGTTTCGGCCCAACACTTTCCGCTACCTTTCATCCCTAGTGAATCAAGCCGTGAAAAACCTACGCGTCGCTTACGGAAAAATATCCCCAAACAAAAGCCGTTACAACCGCAACGGTTTGTGCATGATTTATAACGCTTATTGCGCTCCTGTGCTTTTGTTTTTATCAGGCATGGCTCATCTGTTTCGTAAGAAAGATCGACATACTCTACGTACGGCTTATTTCAGATATTGCAAATTCCTCCTCCGGCTTCCTAGATGGCACCGAAACAAAAAAATAATTGCTCGATTTGGTTTAGTTGATGTGCCTTCTCGGATTCGGTCTTCCAGTGATGATTTATGTAAAAAGACTGTCAACTTTATTCACGTTTATGACCCTCTGCAGCCTTTTTTCCATATAGATACTGGTTGATTAGTACATATTGTCTTTTGTTAGTTTGAATTTTGTTTTTCTTCGCTGTTTATCGTATTTGTTTTTGTTTATTTATTTATATTTATTTATAATACTCCGTACTTTGTGTTTTTTATACTTTACGGGTAATAAAGTTCATTCATTCATTCATATGCTGAATAAAATGGCTATCTCAGAATTGAGTTATAAGGTCAGTTATAAGGGTGACTGTGGGAAAATAATTAGCGTGGGAAGAGGCCTAGGTGCCCTCCAATTTTTTAGATCCCTTAAAAAGGGTACTATATACTTCATTTTTTTATATATAAATCACTTGTATATAACTTCATTTCCGTTGGAATGAGCCCGCTCGCAACATTCTATGACAACTGGTTCGATATAATCACCCCTGGAAAAAAAAAATCCATATTTTTGCTGATAGAAAATTAACACTTCCACGGTAGGGTTCCCTGATAGGCTGATTCGGATGGGTGTAATTTTGGTTTTATTACTTTTATTGGGTGTTTCCCTCTATTTTCTAAAATAAGGAAATTTTTCTTAGACTTGTAATTTTAGATAGGTATCTCATATATTTAAAGTCAGCATTAAAATGCGATTTTGTTCATGTAGCTATTGCTATCAAAAATCCGTTTTTTAGAGTTTTGGTTACTATTGAACCGGGTCGCTCCTTAGTACAGTTCGTTACCACGAACTTTTTGATAAAATGAAATAAATTTGTCACTTCGCTGCGAGCAATTATTTAAATTATATTTTTCTAAATAGGTCTGCATGAAGTAAAAACCCAAAAATATGTACTTTTTATTTGTAATTTCCACAATTTTATAGCGCGTCTCCTGGCAAATAGCCTAATGATGACCAGACCACAGGCACACACGCAGGCGAGGGATTCACCCACCTTAAATTTGTATAATGCTTAATTTTCTCAGCGAAATGTTTAATTTTCCTGTGTTTTCCTGGTATTTCTTTCGTAAGAGTTGAACCCCCCTCCTCCAAAAAAAAATCTCGAATAATAATTTCTCTAATTTTCTCCTCGAATAATAGTTCTTTTCCAAATAAATATTCCTATTTACTTGTTGAATTACGAAGAATGAATATACATTAATCATAATTTTCAGTGAGAAACCCCTTGAGTTTAATGACGGCAGTGAAATCTGATAACCTTGAGTGTTTGTCGATTTGCCGCGATTGAAAAAGGACTGAAAAGAGAGTATAATTTCTGGACGTTTGCGCGGCCTTAACTGATTTAATCGTCGACAAAGCTTCACCAACTCTTGATATCTTGGCCATATCACCCAGAGCGAACAGTGAACTCTTCCGATTAGCAGCTATAGTTGAGGCTGTGGAAGGGGATGCTTTAATATCCTATATGGTAGTTCTAAAAGCAGAGAGACCATCCCTTAATGCTTTATTTTCAGTGTCAAACTAATGCTTGGATTAAAGTGTACTATTTGTAATGGAAACTGAAACTATAGAACAGATAAAACTAAAGAGTCCGTCTGCCAAACTAAATTGGCACTTACAAAAATCTCTTTTTGCCACCGACGTTGAACCACTTCCCTAGATTGGCAAATTTTGCCCAAAAGCGGGACTTCAGGCCCTGTGTTTTCAGACTGGGGAACTGCATATATATACAAAAACTTTAGAAGAGGCAACATTGTTCGGTCTATTGGCCCTGGAGTGCTTCAAACACCCTTTAGAATACCAGTCTGTTGCTCGTAAGAAACATATTCAAGAAATAAAAAAAATGCACAAGTTAAAAACAAAATCATACGGTTGATAATACAATTGAACAAACAGACAAGCCATCAAATATATTTCAAAAGATATTGCAGTGAAAGAACCTTAAATGAAAAGACATTCATTTCCACCCCCCCCCCCCAACTCCCCCCAATGACACCAGATCCGGTCGGGATTCAAAATAAGAGATCTGAGTTACGAGGTCCTTCTAAATAAATTTCATTAAGATCCGATCACTCCTTCGTAAGTTAAAAATACCTCATTTTTTCTAATTTTTCAGAATTAACCGGCGCATCGGAATGACAATGGAAATATTAAAATGCGTTTCATTTTCCTCGAATTGCGTTTCATTTACTGTATTTACAGTAAAGTATATTTAAGGTAAAAAATAAAGATTTTTAGCCGTCCTTAGCCATTAAGAAATAGCCAGGTCCCTAAATTAAGGGCCAATAAACTTATTTTTAAGTACAATTTGTTTAAAATGAAGTGTATTTTATGGTAAAAATTAAATAAATACAATTTTTATCTTCACAAAAACTGAAAGTAATGAACAGCATTAAAACTTAAAACTAACAGAAATTATTGCGTAAATGAGAGGGGTTGCCCCCTCCTCAAAATCACGGTCTTTACGCTAAAGTTTTTCAGTACTTTAAAAAAAGCCATTGTGTTCTATTTAATGTTTTTGTGTTTCTGGAATCATTCTGAAAGAATTGGGACACAATTCAAATTTTAGCGTACAGATGGAGGTCCTGAGGAGAGGGCAACCCCCAACATATTAGAAATTATTACTGCTTGTTTTAAGTTTTAATGTTGCTCCTTACTTTCAATAGAAAAAAAAACTTATTTTTTTTATTGAGTTTTGGTTATTTTTAAATAATTCCAGGAAATCTGATCCCATTTCCACGGACGGAACCCCCCTTACCATAGAAATATCTTCTATATAATTCAATCCCGTTTAAAATCTGCCCCAAACAATTACTTTTAACCACTCCACGCTTAGGATTGACACGGGAAAAAGAAAGCCATACATATAAAAAGAATTTTTTATGAGAATTCTGGCAAATTTCTAGTCTATAATTTCCCTTGACAAGTTCACTCCCTGGAAACTTCAACCCCATAGAAAATTCCCCCGTGGAAAAACCCCCAGCAGAAAATTCCCCCTCCTCCCTGAAAATTTATACATACATCTTAATAGCAACTACTATTGGTAAACAATAGATACATTTTATAACTTAAACACCTTTACCCAGGGGCTGTGAGGGGGCAGGTCATGTTATACTCAAGGGCATAGTTTTTAGGCCTTTTAACTAGGATGAAGAAAATGGCTATCTAAAAAAATTTATCGCAGCATTTTTGAAAACAATATTTGGAAGGGAGGTCGCCTAGTTGCCCACCAGTTTTATTGGTCAATTAAAAAGGGTAGTAAAACGTTTCGGTTTTCTTGAAAAATATTTTCTTGTCATACATTTGCGGTGGCCATCTTATTACCCAGTATTATATTCAGCTGCCTATCTGATTGGAAAGTCATGACCAATCGTAGTAGTTGCGAAAACAATCTTACACAATTGATTTTAAGCGTTGATTGGGGTAGTTTTTGACGCTGGGTTATTTTTCATAGTCAAACATGGAGAATTATTTAAAATATCTGTTACCTCAACAACACCACCTGATACTGAAAAAGGGCCAATTCATGGACAGTGCAATAGATTCTATAGATATCAATAAAAATCATAAGAGGATTGATTTTCCTGTACTGCTTGCTGGAGCTGCAGTAATAAAGAACAGTCTTCAAATTAAAAGCTTCGGTATGAAAACCAACTCGATTCTACATTTTGAGTAATAGGTGGGGATGAGTAAAAGAAAGTAGAGATAGGAAAGAGGTCCGAGTAGAATCATTCTTTAAAAACTTTGATCTTGCGACTGACAAACGAAGCAACAACATGATTTAAGTTAAAGTTGAGGAAATTAGCTCAGTATATGGAGTTATCCTTCTTAGGCCACTTTTTTAAGAAACCTGACTAAAAGCTTGCACACAGACGCAAATCGTGAATAAGATTGTTCTTGTTATAATTTGTAGGCATATACACGTTAATTACTACACGAGCTTCAACCTTTGCTGAATCAACCTTTTAATCAGGGTTCCTTAAGTAATTACAAATAAAAAAAGTTTTTTTTTAATTGCAAGTAAGGAGCGACATTAAAACTTAACATGAACAGAAATTATTCCGTATATTAAAAGGGTGGTTCCCTCCTCAACACCCCGCTCTTTACGCTAAAGTTTGACTCTGTTACAACTCTACTTTTTAAAACAATAATAAATGCATAAATGATGAAACTTATATATTTTAAATCAGCAAAATCAGTATATTTAAAATTTTCAATTTATTTTCTTGACTCAGGATGACTCATGCTGGAATTTCTTGGTTGAGTAGACTTCACGAAGAGCAGAAGAGCTGGGATGTGCAGTAAATTCGTTTAGCAAAGGATGAGCGAAAAATATAATTAGTTCAAAAATGTTAAGGGCTCTATTTCTTTTAAAATGTGAAAAAGAAGAAGAAAAAAGGCACAAACAAGAATTTTACAGAGAATGAAACGAATTTAAGGTTGAAAGTCCTTGATTTTTATTTTAACTTTAACATTACAAGAAGCCTGGTCTGATGCAACGCCTTTCTCTGTGAAAATTAAGGCTATCACACAAAAAGACGGCAACAGTGTACAGGCTTACACAGTTAGTTTTGCAAAATTTACTGCTCAGCTACTGCTTAGCCTAGAAAAGAAAAAAGGACGTTAATCGATTAGAGATAAAAGACATGTAAAGAAGTGATAAAATAAATAAATAAACAAAGACCAGATCATTACTTTAAAGGAGCAATTAGAATGGGTCATCGGGTTAAGATCATAATTCTGACCCGGGTGCAAGGAAGACTACAACCGCCACTAGTCATTTTTAGGCAATCTTTTCAATTAGCCTATTATTATGCTCAAAAAAGTGTCATTGTATCAAGCATCAAGATTCGAACCCTATTGCATTCGTTGTTTTTCTTCGAGAGAATTTGGAGTGTTGTCAAACAAAGGAATCAATTTTATTCCTGTGCAAGTTTTTGGTATACTATTTTTCTGAAGTCCTGTGGTTTTAACCCTTCAACGTAATTCGACATTTCCGTTATCCTTACACATCTAAGCTTCAGCTCTACCTATCCACTAAATTTCCTTAAAAAATGGGTTTTTTGAAGATTGAAAAATAAATTGAAAATATGCCAGATAAATAAATTTCATTTATTGCGAAATAAAATGTTGCAAAAAAATTTTACTATTGCGAGATAAAACTTGCAAAAACTTTTTTTTGCAAGTTACCCATTATCACCTCAAACCCCTAAAAAAATTTAGTGATTCTTATTTTACGACAAACAACAAGATGATTTTCTTCACTTTTGAAGTTTCAGGCAGCTAAATAATCCTCGAAACACACTGAAACTTTTCCAGGTCTACAGTGGCACGGGTGTTCTTCCTTTCTTCTGTTTCTCTCTCCTCATTTGAATAATTTACCACAGATGATAAATGAGACCCAACAATAAGAGCAAATTCTGTGGATGCTGTTGAACATGTAAAAATCAGCTAATGGTTTGTACATGCCTTTATTAGTCTTCCCTACTTGTGTTCAGTTCTTATTATAACTTAGAACTTATCAAAAACGGTATTTCCAGAACCGGCGACAAACCTTTTCTTTTTCCACTAGTTCATTCATGTAAACCAGTTTTAAGTTCTATAAATTTTTTTCGGATCCTACAGAATTAAGAATGTTCACTTATCTACTAAATTTGATACGAAATGCAAAATGGGAATCAAACTTTCTTACAAAGAAAAAGGCTGTTTATTGTCCTTCAAACTCGGTGCACAACAGATGAGAACCGATATTTCACTCTGCCGCTATTGGTATGTAAAATAAAATTGATTGATTAAAACAAATTAACTTTTTTAATATATAAGAGAACTTTAATATGAGAACCAAAAACTTAAACTTTAAGGAGAAGCAAAAACTGTTGTGATTTGACTTGCATCTCAATGTTGTCCTTTTCATAAGTCTTGAACCCCCCCCCCCAAAAAAAATGATACCAAGTCTCTCCATCACTAAATTCACAAACTAAACAATTTCTTTTATCAGTTCTAAATAAAAATTAATTTAATTTACAATAGCTAGTGAAATCCAGAGAAAATAGCCTTTTTTCTTTTTTGGTAAAGTGATAATTTTTCTCGATTGTGTGAGGTATTATTGTGTTTATGTGCTAGTCTGTAAATTCACCTTCATTTGGTCAGTCAATTTTGAGTCAATTTGGTGCAATGTCTTATATTCTTGTTGAAAATTATGGACTGAATTAACCCCCAGAAACTCTCAAAAATTCAAATCTAACACTCAAGCTGTTTTTATAGTAATATAGATACGCGATTCAGACAACCTGGGTACACATAGTTTCTGTCGCTCTAGATCCCTGCTTCGAATCGGTAACAGATTCTAGTAAACTGACTGTGCAGTATTTCACAGATCGTGGTAAAACGAATATTTCTGCGCGAAATAAGACGTCTCGTTGAATTGAGCCATGCAACTTCATTCCATAGACACAGGCCTCAGGGACGTAAGACATCCAATAAATCCACATAAGTGCAAGTGTTTTCTCGAGAAGAGCTACACTGGGTCTTGGTACATGTGTCATCATTGACTATTCTTGTACAGTCTGTATTAGCAATTAATAACCTTTAAATACAAATTTTTATTTAAATTTCTATTTCGTTTTCAATTTGGCGGCTGTCTTATATATTATCCTGAAAATTTTCATCTATACTTTTTATGGCACTTGGTATCTGTCAAGTGACATGTAGCTTTCACAAATTCTGTCGGTCGGTCGGTCTGTCTCTCCCGGTTTTCCTACTTTAGGCACTTCCAGGCAAGCCAGGACGACGAAATTTGGCAAGCAACAGGGACGGGCCCAAATTAAAGTAGAAATTGGCTCCGACCGGCATTAAGCCTCTGATTTTCCTCAGATCTCATATTTCAAATCCCGACCAGATCGGTTGACATTGGGGGGAGTTGGAAGGGGAAACCGAAAATCTCGGAAAATGCTTATAAATGTCGTAGATTCGCGATTGACGTAACCGGACTGGATACGCTCTCTTTGGGGGAGTTAGGGGATGGGGTGCTTTAGCGAGTTTGGTGCTTCTGGTTGTGCTAGGACGATAAAATTGGTTGGTGTGTCAGGGAGCTGCACAAATTGACTTGATAAAGTCGTTTTTCCCGATTCGACCATCTGGGGGGCTGAAGGGAGCGGAAAAATCAGAAAAATTGAGGTATTTTTAACTTACGAGTGGGTGATCGGATCTTTATTAATTTTCATATTTAGAAGGACCTCGTGACTCAGGCTCTAATTTTAAATTCCGACCGGCATTAAGCATCTGATTTTCCTTTTAAAGCAATCTATTGATTCTTAGAATTTTGCTAGAGCTCATACCAAATGAGCTCTTGGCTCTTTCAACCCCGTCAAAAGGGTCATATGAGCTCTTTGCTCTTGTTTATTCTTCTTCCTACACTGAGGACGGTAGAGTGGACATCTCTGTTCTCAGAAACTATTTAACCATCACATTTTTGAGGGGGGCTGAAATCAAGGTCGCTAAGAGATTGACCAGGGTACAAGTGTCAGAACTTAAAGTTTCCGTCGATCCTTTTAACATATTTATAATGCTTCGCTTAAGATTCCTGGAATTTTAAGGGGTATTTCTCCACCCCTTATTTCAGAAATCGGGTAAATTTTGCTAGGCCCGTAACTTTTGATGGGTAACACTAAACTTTATGAAACTTATATATCTTAAATCAGCATAATAATTGAATTTTGTTGATGTGTTTGTTGATATTGAAAATCAGTTTTTAGAGTTTTGGTTACTATTTTAATCTTTCAGTTCAAAAAACTTATTTTCCTATTACTTCAGGACGAAAAATTCAAAACTTACAATTAATTAAAGTATACGTATGCTAAAGTTTATGTATACTATATACTAAACTATATATGTATGCTATATACTGAACTATACTAAGGTATACGCAATAATTTCTGTCCATTTTAAGTTTTGATGTTGCTTCTTACTTCCAGTTAAAAAAAAAAACTTTTTTCTTATTTAATTTTTAATCGTGCTCTCAAATAATGCCGGGAAATCTGGCTCCTCTCCATGAAAAATTCCTTCCTCCACGGAAAAACTCCACCGTGGAAAGCTCCTTTCATATAAAAAATACTCCCCCCTCCAGGGAAATTCCTCCAAGACAATTACATTCTAGCTGAAAATTCCACCCAGAAACTTTCTTGGGGCGATCTCAGGTGAAAAATATTTCTTGAGCACTTTCATTTGATAAAGACTGATTTCTGATTGTTTTTAACATCAGACCGGTAATCCCCTACATGAAAAGTTTTCCAACAAAAAGCCAGCAAAAGGGTATTTTTTAACATTTGTTAGCGGGGGGGGAGGTACAAAAGAAACTTTTAAAAACGCATCAAAAATGTGAAATTGACATCTACGCCCTTATGATTTCTGGTTTACACTGTTATTCTAAACTTAAGAATAACGCTAAACCCCAATATGAGCAGAATTTACTCCGTACAGGAGGGGGATTGCCCCTTTCTTGTCCTCACCTCCACTTCAAGGTCAAAGAAACTTCGGAATGTGCTCATTCCACAAGAAATTAATATTTCTAGTCCTTTTTTGTAGTCCAAGGGGATTGGGGACCAACCAGCTGCGTGGGGATGATACTTTCCACGGGGGGGAGGTATTTTCCGTTTTTTTCAGAAGAAGAGTATTTTCCGTAGGGGATAATTTACCGCGTGTTTTTTTGGGGAGGGGGGTTAAACACCAGCCAGCAAAACAAGGACAAGAAAAGATAGAAAAAAGGCTGCTAATATCTTTAGATGCGTCAAACGAGACATGCTCAATGCTGGTAAAAACCAGAGTAAAACAGAAACGTCTACAATCAGAAAAAAGGAATTACAATTGACCAAGTGAAGAAGAGAAGGTGAAAATCAGAATTGCTCGTCAGTAAAACTAAAAGTAATTAAAATATAACCTGCATTAGGCTGGACTCTTATTACCTGGACGGGATTGGAGTAGCTCAAATACATTTGGTATGCTTTTTTCGTGCGGGAAGGGGAGGGGGGTCAATTGTTTTTGGTTTAAAATAAGAGCTCTGTGCCACGATATCCTTCTAAATATCAAATTTCATTGAAATCCGATCACTCGTTCGTAAGTTAAAAATACCTCATTTTTCAGAAATAACCCCACTCCCAACTACCCCAAAGAGAGCGGATCCGTTCCGTTTATGTCAATCATGTATCTAGGACTTGTGTTTATTTTTCCCACCAAGTTCCATCCCGATCCCTCCACCAAGTGTTTTCCAAGTTTTAGGTTTCCCCCTCCCAACCCCCCCCCATTTTCCCCAGATCCGGTCAAGCTTTAAAATAAGAGCTCTAAGACACGATATCCTTCTAAACATCAAATTTCATTGACATCCAATCACCCGTTCGTAAATTAAAAATACATCATTTTTCAGAATTACCCCCCCCCCCAAACTACCCCAAAGAGAGCGGATCCGTTCCGATTATGTCAATTATGTATCTGGGACTTGTGCTTATTTTTCCCATCAAGTTTCATCCCGATCCCTCCACTCCAAGTGTTTTCCAAGATTTTAGGTCCCCCCCCTCCAACTCCCCCCAATGTCTTCAGATCCGGTCGGGATTTAAAATAAGAGCTCTGAGACACAATAAAATTCCAAACATCAAATTTCATTAAGATCCCATCACCCGCTTATAAGTTAGAAATACATCATTTTTTCAATTTTTTTAGAATTAACCGGGCCCCCACTCCCCCCCCCCCAGATGGTCAAACTGGGTCAAACTCGGTCAAACTGGCGATTGCTATATGTCACTTGGTTAATACCAAGTGCCATAAAAATCGTGACAGCATGAAGAGTAAAAGAGAGAAAAGTAGAGAGGATGAGTGATTAACCTAAGAGAAGTGAAGATTGAAAGATAGAATAATAGAGATGACGAGATTTACCTAAGAATAGCTACCTGAGGACACTAAACTAATTATATTTTCTTTAAATTAAAACTGAAAGTTAGAAATATTTACATTTAACTAGAAAGTACACCTTTAAAAGGATTTTAGAAACAGCGTATCGGCGACTGTCGCCTCGCCATGGTTTAATTCGTTTTTTTCATTAAAATTATTTATTTAATGTTATCGTTGTTTAATTTTTGTGTGTGTGTTTTTAATGTTATTGTTGATTTTCTTTTGTGTTTATTCCACTATTTATCTTTTCATGTAAGCGGGTTATAAATAAATATATAGGACATGGCCCCGAAAAAAAAAACCTTTTATGTAAGAGCGTAAAAAAGTTGGTAGATCGCTCAGTCTCAACTTTATTAAATTGGTCCAAATTAATATCATTCAAACATATGTGCACCGAAAATATTAGCTCCCAACCAGCTGTATATTCAAAAGGATTACAATTTTTGAGGCTACTACTTCTATCAATTTTTTTACTAGTGGTAGAGAATATATCCCACAAGGAACTTTTTAGAAAATCCGATGCAACTCAAGATCAAAACCCTCACACTTCCGCCATTTGTGTGATTTTTAAAAACACGTTTCGATGTAGTTCCGCAGATCAGAATATTATCCAAAGCGAGAAGGAAAACTTAAAGGAAATAGAAAATCTGTGAGATCAATTAAATAAAAGAATGAATAAGAAAGTTAATTTTTTTTAGGCTTCAGGGGGGTTCTAGATGCCTGCTGCTTAAACTTTGAGCTTACCCTCATGGGAAAGCCAATCCTTTTTTTTTGTTCACTTTATTTGCAAAATATGTGGAAAACGCATTCTGATTTTTCTCACTCATTCACAGCTGGCAAGTTCCTTAAGGTGAATTCAAATACGCTTGACTATTCCGGCCACGTGCTGTTGGGTACTTTCCAAAATTCTTTTTAAATTATTATTATTATTATTAATAAATGGGTCATAAGGAAACAGCTGAATCTCCATCGAGTACTGACAAAAAAAAGATTACCGCACTAGGGAAAATAGGGTGTTTGGGACGAGTAAAAAACACAAAACACGTCCTTGAAAAAAAAACTTACTCCTCCCCTTCACACCTAAACAATTAATCAGCAATTCTAAAATTAATAAGAATTAAACCTACAATATTTATTAAAATTAAACTTGCAACTGTTCTTTTGATTTTATTGGGTTCCCTCGCTTTAAAATTAGGCTAAAAAAAGAAGCTAATTAAGGGAGGAAAAAACAAACATAAAAATGTTTCTTGTTGAATCTCACTGATTCTCGCGAACCAACCCCATAATTTTCAGAGCAAAAAACCAAAAAAAATCACCTCCTGACGACACTGGATTCCACAGGTGCCCTTTTGGCCGTGGCAAGACGCAAACTTGTCGCCAATCTGTGGAATGCAGACAGACCTAACTTTTATTTTACATACCTGATAACCTTTCTCGTTATTTGTCACCATGACTTGGTCCGTAGTCCCTGTTCCAACATATCTAAAAAATGTTGAGCGATTCCGCTTGTGATCAGAATTTTGTATCTAAAATATGCACATGTAAGTCAATGTTATAAATAAGTCACTCCATGTGAAGCACAAATTAAGCAAATATAATGTTAGACAGTTAAAACTCAAGAGCGCATCAAACACCTGAATAGTGACTAATGGAAGAACTAAGCTCTCTCTGCATTCATCTCTTAATAATTACTGATAATAATCACTGATAGGTTAGATTAGTTTAAGATTCTGATATTTATTCTGGGATTTTATAACCTAACCTAAATTAAACTTTTACCACCAAAGCGTGTATAAGACTGAAAAAGTGTAATGGCAGCGCAGACTAAATCCAAGCAAAGAAAAAAGAATTTCGTACATTCACCGGTGAATGTCGACATTAACCAGATTTCGGACACTCACTGTAACATATATTTGTTATCAAAACCTACTGGACTTGCAAGTAGATCCTTGGAGAATTTTTGTCTTAATAATTTTATATATACAGGCATAACAAATCAATATCCATAATTTTAATGATGTATTAACAAAGTAAATTAACTAAGAAAGCAAGGACTAGGTAGGAAATATCCCCTCTCTCTGCGTACGAACCTTAAATAATTGCGTTCATTCTCCAACTATGTTTGCCCCAATTTACTATGATTCTTCCTATCTTCAAATTCTGCAAAGGCCTTCGAAACGGCAATCTGAATTTCTTACTACTGTCGTTATAATATACTTACCATAGTCAGCTATATCCTACCATACTCCCTGAAAATTGCAAGTGATAGTAATTACCAATGCATGCGCAAAAATGGAGTTTTCCAGGAATGTTCCATAAATTATCTGGAGTGTTCCAGAAACCAAACATCATTAATGATTATCAACTATATCTTATTACGACTGAGTACTCCAAACCTAGTCCCCCTCCCCCCCCCCCTGTGAAGTTCATAATAAGAAAATATGACTAATTTTTCTTTAGTTTTTCTGTGCTTTTAGTTCTAATCATAGACCTGCAAGAGCATCACTAGCCTTTCACCTTTGGGGGGGGGGGACACCTGAGATATGCCGACGAATCTTAGGCAAGTACTGACAAAAATTCTTCAGATGTCGGTACCCTTTGTTGAAATTTAAACTATATAAAAAAAACGTCGTATATGATAGTTTAGAACAATTAAACAAGAGCTAAGAGCTCATATGGCACTTGTGACGAGGCAAGAAGAGCTAAGAGCCAAGAGATCATATGGTATGAGCTCTTACAAAATTCTAAGAATCGATAGATTGATTTAAAAGGAAAATCAGAGGCTTAATGCCGGTCAGGATTTAAAATAAGAGCTCTGAGTCACGATGTCCTTCTAAATATCAAAATTCATTATGATCCGATCACCCACTCGTAAGTTATATATACCTCATTTTTTCTAATCTTTCCTCCCCCCTTAGCCTCCCAGACGGTCGAATTTGGGAAAACGATTTTATCAAGTCAATTTGTGCAGGTCCCTGACACGCCTGCCGATTTTCACCATCCTAGCAAGTCCAGAAGCACCGAACTCGCCAAATCACTGAACCGCCCCCCCCCCCCAACTCCCCCAAAGACAACGAATCCATTACGGTCACGTCAATCACGTATCAAGGACATTTGCTTGCTTATTCTATCCACCAAGCTTCATCCCAATTCTTCCACTCCAAGTGTTTTCCAAGATTTCCCCCTCCAACTCCCCCCAATGTCAAAAGATCTGGTCGGGAATTGTAGTAAGAGCTTTGAGACATGAATTCCTTCTAAATATCAAATTTCAGTAAGATCCGATCACCTATTCGTAAGATAAAAATACCCCAGTTTTCATGTTTTCCACGAATTCCGGTTTCCTGCTCCAACTCCTCCCAATGTCAGAGGATCTGGTCAGATTTTAAAATTAGAGCTTTAAAGCCCAAGATCCTTCTAAATATCAAATTTCATTAGGATCTGGTCACCCTTTTGTAAGTTACAAATATCCCAATTTTCAAAATTAACCCCCCCCCCAACTCCACCAAAGAGAACAGATCTGGTACGGTTATGTCAGTCATGTATCTTAGACAGGTTTTTAATCTTCCCATCCAGTTTCATCCTGATCTCTCCGCTTTCAGTATTTTCTAAGATTTCCGGTCCCCACCCCCAACTGCCCCCCAAATGACGCTAGATCCGGTTGATATTTAAGATAAGAGATCTGAGTTACGAGGTCCTTCTAAATATGAAGTTTCATGAAGATCCGATCACTCCTTCATAAGTTAAAAATACCTCATTTTTTCTAATCTTTCCGAATTACCCCCCCCCCCATCCAATAGAGGGGATCCGTTCCAATTATGTAAATCACGTATCTAAAAATTCTGCTTATTTTCCCCACCAAGTTTCACCCGATCCCTCCAATCTAAGCGTTTTCCATGGTTTTAGGTTCCCCCAACCCAAACTCCCCCCCAAATGTCACCAGATCCGGTCGGGATTTAAAATAAGAGCTTTGAGACACGAAATACTTCTAAATATCAAATTTCATTGAGATGCGATCACCCGTTCGCAAGTTAAAAATACCACATTTTTTCTAATTTTTCAGAATTACCCCCCCCCCCAACTACCCCAAAGAGAGCAGATCCGTTCCGGTTATGTCAATCATGTATCTAGGACTTGCGGTTATTTTTTCCACCAAGTTTCATCCCGATCCCTAGTTTTCCAAGATTTCAGGTTTCCCCCTCCCAATGTCACCAGATCCAGTCGGGATTTAAAATAAGAGCTCTGAGACACGATATCCTTCTAAATATCAAATTTCATTAAGACCTGATCACCTGTTCATAAGTTAAAAATAGCATTTTTTCTAATTTCTCTGAATTAACCGCCCCCCCCCCCCCAGATGGTCAAATCGGGGAAACAACTATTTCTAATTTAATAGGTGTATAGGTCTCTGATACGCCTGCCAAATTTCCTTGTCCTAGCTTATCTGTAAGTGCCTAAACTAGCAAAACCAGGACAGACGACAGACGGACAGACTGACGGACAAACTTGCGATCACTATATGTTACTTGGTTAATACATTTCCCATAAAAACCGTCATTATTTCAGCTTAAACTAATGTGCACTTCTTATAGAAATCAAACTTTAACACTCACAACAGAAAATTTTACGGGAGACCAGCAACATGATTTCTTAACAATTTCAAAAATTGGTATCTATCATTAAATTTCTCCCAGCTCTTGGGATTAAATTCCAAACTTTCGGACCAGTATGATGCAAACTAAATGCTGCTTGCAATGTTGGCCTAATTTCAAACGAAAAATCAGAACTATGAGATGATTAACGGAAAGTAAGGAGCTACATTAACACTTAAAACGAACAGAAATTACTTCGTATGTGAAAAAGGCTGCTTCCTCATCAATGCCCCGCTCTTTACGTTAAACTTTGACTCTTTCTCTTAACTCTACTTTTTTAAATAGTAACAAACTTTAGCGTTAAGAGCGGGGCGTTGATGAGGAAGCATCCTCTTTCACAAACGAAGTAATTTCTGTTCGTTTTAAGTTTTAATGTCGCTCCTTACTTTCCGTTAAAAAAACTTTTTTTTTTTTTATTTAGTTTCTGAACGTTTTTGAATCAATACGTTTTCATTTTGGCTCTCCACAGATGAATGCTTAATACGAAATTTGCATATTTATTTTTTTGGCTAAATGGCTTTCTCATAGTTTTGATCAAACGATTTTGAGAAAAAAGGAGCGGGGGAGGAGGCCTAGTTGCCCTCCGGTTTTTTGGCTACTTAAAAAGGCAACTAGAATTTCTAATTTTTTACAAATGTTTTTATTAGTAAAAGATATACGTAACTTACAAATTAGCTTACGTAACAAACTTCTGTATTCTGATGTTTTTATTACGTATATGAGGGGCTTCATACCCTCGTGAGTACCTCGCTGTTTACACTAAAGCTTAAATTTCGTCCCAATTTCTTAAGAATGACCCCTGAATCACAAACGCGGTAGAATAAATAGTTGAAATTACTAAAAATACTTTAGCGTAAAGAGCGATGTATTAGGAGGAGGTTAGCCCATCATATGCGTAATAATTTCTGTTCGTTTTAAGGTTTTAATTCTGCTCCTTACTTTCAGTTGAAAAAACTTTTTCATCTTTATGTTTTCATTGTTGTTTTTTTTTAAATAATGCTAGAAAACCCTGCGCTCCCTTCATGGAAATATTCTTCCCCCATGATAAATTCCTCCAATGAAAGTTCCCCTAACATATCCCCCTCTTTTCAACCCCCCCCCCCCCTCCAAACCAAAAAATCCCCCTGAAAACGTCTACACACTTCTAAATAACCATTACTATATATAAGCACTGGTCAAAGTTTGTAACTTGCAGCCCCTCCCACGGGGACTGTGGGGGAGTAAGTCGTCCGCAAAGACATAGTTATAAGGTTTTTCGACTATGCTAAATAAAATGGCTATCTCAGAATTTTGATCCGGTGACTTTGGGAAAATATTTAGCGTGGGAGGGGGCCTAGGTGCCCTCCAATTTTTTTGGTCACTGAAAAAGGGCACTAGAACTTTTCATTTCCGTTAGAATGAGCCCTCTCACAAGATTCTAGGACCACTGGGTCAAAGCGATCACCCCTAAAAAAAAAAAAAAAAAAAACAACAAAAAATAAAACAAACAAACAGGCATCCATTCTCTCAAATAATACAAAATTCCACATTTTAGTAGATAAGAGCTTGAATCTTCTACAATTGGGTTCTCTGATATGCTGAATCTCATGGTGTGATTTTAGTTAAGATTCTATGACTTTTAGGAGGTGTTTTCCCCTATCTTCCAAAATAAGGCAAATTTTCTCAGGCTCGTAACTTTTGATGGGTAAGTAAACTTAATGAAACTTATATATTTAAAATCAGCATTAAAATGCGATTCTTTTGATGTAACTATTGTCTTTAAAATTCCGTTTTTTAGAGTTTCAGTTACTATTGAGCCAGGTTGCTCCTTACTACAGTTTGTTACCATGAACTGTTTGATAATCTTAGGAAATTTAGTGAAAGTTGTCCAAAAACATTATTGCAGCAAAAATTAAAAATGACAATAAAATGATGTCAGTCAACAGAGAAGAAACCAAAAGATCCATAAAGATGGCTAACTGGGGATCTATTATTAATATAAGTCGGGTATAATAATACTTGATATACCCATAAAGAAAAATATCCATAAAGAAGGTTCTAAATACGATACTACCCATAACGAAAAAGTAATAGCAAAATAGAAAAAAAAAATCAACAGAAATTTTGAGAAATAAGTAAGGAAAAAGCTGGGTGTGTAGCAGAAAACAAAATAGAGTGTTGCCTAACATCCCCTCTGATTACTTGTGCAGCCATGAACCATCCTTTGGTTGAACGTATATGCAGTCTTTACCGAGATAAAAATTAAAAAGAGGAGCTTCAGGACCTTGTTTAGCAATGAAAGATGGTGTTTTTACTGAGACACCTTTTTTAGTTTCCACTCATATCACGGTAACATCCTCTCTGATTACTTGTGCAGCCATGAACCACAATTTCAACTTTCTTAATTTCCTTCCAACGGCAAACTAAAAAAAAAAAACACTGAATTTTTCTAGTCTTATGATCTTACCGATCCTGCACCCTTTCCTACATTACGTTCAGTTAAAATATTCTTCATAACTGGGGTTGATAGGACAGCCGGCTTGCCTTCAATGAGTTTCCCAGCTTTTTGATTTGCAGCAGTAAAGGCCAAATTTGCAATCAAGCACATCCGGATTTACATTTGAGCTAGGCTCTTCATCATTCTCTCGATATGAATAATCTTTCCTGAAAAAAGTAAATTACTACTCAAAGGAAATGGCAAAACAGGGGGATAGAAGGGTGATGTATTCCTTCAACGCGATTTAACGACCCTCGAGGATAATCTTTAAAAAAAAATACGCCAAAATTCACAACTGCAAAATGCAAAATGCAAAATACACGAAATCTATTCTGTAGATTTCAGTGAATAATTTTTTTTAATACCTTCCCTCTCCAAAAGCCCTACGGTTTCCGTTTATTACATAAACGATACGAAAAAATTATAAAGAAAAACCAACAAGAATACTTAAAAAATAATTAATAAAAAAATATCAGTTCAAATAGCAGGTAGATAGCAAATACTAAAAAAATAATACATTCCTTTGGATTAATACTGAAAAGAAGGCACTGCAGATATTTATGAAGATTAATACCCGAACTATTAGTAATAATTGAACTATCAATTATTATTGAAGCTATATATAAATCCATCATTCAGAGATTATAAAATAGCAGGATTAGATAGATGGAATAAAGAGAGAGGTGGGGTGATTATTGGAATTAATAAGAAAATCAATTATATCACAATTTATTTGTCAATGCAGGAGGGTTATCAAATGGAGGTTGTTGGATGCAAACTAAATCTTAAAAATAAAGTAAAGCTGAATATATTCAATACTAATATACCAGACAGTAACTTACTCTGAAGTGACCATGAAAATTAGAGATACAGTGCCTGGAGGGGAGAAACTATTGATTATAGGAGATTTAAATGTGCACAATGATCTTTGGTGTGGATGTGGAAATGATAATAGAAATGGAAAAACAATCCTTGAATTTTTAATTAAAACATCAGATATCTGCCTGGTTACCCCAAAGGATTTCCTAACTAGAATCAATAGCGGAACAGGAAGATCAGTGACCATAGGGTCAGCTTCATTAGAAGCTTCATCATTTCACTCCAAAAGTTTCAATAATAAGTGATAAGGAATCTACCCAATATAGTGATCATTTTCCCATTTTGGTAGAGATTTCTCTAGATAATAGTATATACACAAATTATGAAGAACCTAGTAAAGTTAATTTAAATAAAATTAACTGGGAAGCTTTTAAGAATTAATTACAAGAAACAGACGTCAAGTCACAAGTGAATTGTTATGAAGATGTCAATGGGAAAATAAAGACATTTCAAAATTCACTCCTAGGGATTGCACAAGAACTGACTAAATAGTGAAAGAGTTCCTAGTCACTGTAAACTGAGTTTTCAGTGGAACAATGAATGTACAATTGCAAAGAAACAGTTATTAGAGGCAAGAAGAAGGTACATACAGTTCCCAAACTTTCTAATGTGTCAAAGACAATATGCAGCCTTTGGTCATCATTTATTGGGTCATCTGCTGTATTGATCCAACCAATCCCAATTTGATAAAAACACATATATTTAGACATTTAGTCAAAATTTAAGATTCTTTAACTTAATCATGACAAACCAGTACTGGTAAAATTCTAGTTTAGTGACTTCTTACTATCTTGGAAAGGGGTTAGGTTAGAAAAATGAAACTTTTAGGGATGGGTCTACAGGCTAAAGTATATCCCAGGAAGGTATTTTAAAGTACCCACATCAACTCCTTCCCCCTCTAAAGGGCCCTGAAATTAGCCTACATGACAGGTCAATACCTATTGAAATTTTGACAAAACACTTTTTTACCTAAATTTTCAGCTACCAATTGCTTTTTCTCTGCCTTTAGTTCTGAAAATGCAATTTCTGTTATTTCAGTAGAATTCTGAGCCTTATCAAAATTTTTTTCTTCAAAATTAAAGAAATGTATTAGCATATCTTTAAACCTTATAAATGGGATTGAGCAATGTGAAGCTGAAAACAATTTTATAGTACTTCATTCAAGCAGCAGATCTATTTTGCAAGGTTTCACCTTTCTAACACGTATATTTTTAAAGGTCATCAAAGGTTAGGACCCTCTAGAAGCAAAGAGAGTGGAGTTCGGTAGTTCAAAATACTTTCCTGGGACATAATTTGGCCTGTAAACCCATCCCTGAAAGTTTCATTTGGTAAAACTCCAGTTAATTGACTTCTTGCTATCTTGGAAAGAGTTTAGGTTAGGAAAATGAAACTTTTAGGGATAGGTCTACAGGCTAAATTATGTCCTGGGAAGGTATATTAAAGTACCCACCTCCACTCCTTCTCCCAATAGAGGGCCCTGAAATTTGCCTACATGACAGGTCTATACCAATTGAAATTTTGACAAAACAACATTTTACCTTAATTTTCAGTTACTAGTTGCTTTTTCTCTGCCTTTAGTTATGAAAATGTAATTCCTGTTATTTGAGTAGAATTTGGAGCCGTATCAATCTTTTTTTTTTAATTTAGGAAATTTATTTGCATATCTTTAAAACCTTATAAAAAGGAATTGAGCAAAGTCATGAACCTGAAAATAATTTTGTTGTATTTCAATACAATGACTAGTGTCTAGGCAAATCGGGAAAAATTAGTGATTAAGCTGGATAAAACCGTCTCCAAAGATTTCTGTAATGCCATACCAAACATATTGGAAAATGCTACTGCAAAAGTCATCGCTTGTAAGTACCTTAGCTTGCTGTCTATTTCGACGCTTACTTTGACGTTTTGCTTTTTAAAGAGTGCCCAGGAGTCGAAGAGACTGTGAGGTTCAGGAGCTCTTGTGCTGTAAAACAAAGTTTTGCTAATGCTCAATCGCTGGAGCTGTTACTAAGAGATGGTGTGAAAGTCAAAATTTTTGTCTGCAAGTGACAATCATTACAATTATGGGTAGCATAAATAAATTGAAAAAAATCATTGAAATGACAATCTAAAATATCATAGCAATGGATTTATTGTTGCCACATCCGATTTTATTAATTTTTTGAGTACTTCGTGTGATTCGTTCCGACCTATAACAGTTTCTTGCACTATTTTTAAATTGTTCGAGTCAGTTATTTTGGATGAAATTGTTTCTAAATGTTATGTCCCACCCCACCAGTTTGGTTACCAAAAAGGTATTAGCCGGGAGCATGCCCTTTTTGCTTTAATGAATGTTCTTGCTGATGCAGAAAGAAGTAGATCCCATATTATCCTTTGTGCTTTAGATGTTGCTCGTGCTTTCGACTCTTGTATCTTTTCCCAAGTTTTATTTGAAGCGTATAAAAGAGGGGTAAATTTTTGTATAGTGAAGTGCCTTCTGTATATGTACCATCACCTTAAGGCGAAGTTAAAGGGGGGATCTTCCCTTTTTAATATTTTGAAAGGAGTCCGTCAAGGTGGCCTTACCTCACCTTCTTTATTTAATAACTCTGTTTTAAATGCCCAAAATTCTGTTAATTTTAGTTGTATTCACCGTGGATTTAACTTGTCTTTAATAACTTTTGCAGATGACGTTTTGAATCTAAGCCGTACTTTTAGTGGATGTGAAAACGCGTTTAATCAGCTTTATAATGAATATAAAAATATTGGGCTTTCTTTCAATGTTGATAAAACTGCTGTTGTAGCTTTCAACTTTAAAGAGACAAATGGCCCTATTTCTTTATCTTTAGCTAATGTTCATGTCCCCCTTTCTCAAAAATTAGTTTACCTTGGAATGCCTATTGGAAAAAATATGAACGAAACGTGAATATGAAAGAAATGTGAATTTATCCCTAGAACTTTTGAAGAAAAAACTGAGAATTGCTTATGCTTCAATTGCATCTAATATTAAACATATTGATAAATTAAATCTTGTGAAAATTTATAATAGCCTAGTTGTACCTCATCTCCTTTCTCTTTGTCCGGTTTGGCAGTTTTTTAGTGAACCTCAGAAACTATCTGTTCGTAGAGTATATTTTCGTTATGCTAAATTCCTTCTCAGTTACCCTCCTTGGACTAGAAATAGTTACTTAGTGAACAAATTCCGCCTAGTTTCTCCTACATCTATTATTGATAAAAGGCTTCATGATTTTCGTTCTTCTATGTCGATAGTGTCTCACCCATGGTCAGCATTACTTATTTAATTGTTTGATTGTGTTGATTTGTATTTATTTGTACCTTTTTTTTTCTCTCTTATTACTCCATCTTAAGGGCTTTCCGCCCTCTTTTTGTAGATGGGTTATAAATAAATTGAATTGAATTGAATTGAATATATAGGTTAGAAAAGTCATAATAGTGAACAAAATGTAGGATAACTGTAAGAAATATATGATGGCAACAAATTTGTTTTCCATAAAAGAAAAGAAAGAGGAAACATGAAAGGGATTTAAATTTAGATTATCTCAGAATAGAACAATCATCACAGGATAAAAGAAAAAAAAGAATTAGACAAGAAGTAGAATAAAATTTTTTTTGAATAATATACCTATCTATAAAAAACCTTCTTTCAACGATCATTTTCGGCAATATTTAAGAGTGGTTTGCAGGACACTCCTAGTTTTTCATTAAAATTCTGTAGAGTTCTATTGTAGCATAGTTGAGTTTCTTCTATAGTATTTTCATTAGCGTTTCTATCTCGGAAATTTGCTCTGGCCTTCAAAACAGAACTTAGAGATACCCATCCAAGTATTAATACCCATCAAGTATTCCAGCTTTGAACACTTCTCCGTCTACCCGATTCTATCCCCAACATAAAAGCACTGCTTACACAAAAACGATGCTATTTCAAAAAAAAATCA
Organism: Artemia franciscana; assembly: GCF_032884065.1. Lineage (NCBI taxonomy): Eukaryota > Metazoa > Arthropoda > Branchiopoda > Anostraca > Artemiidae > Artemia > Artemia franciscana. Next base: position 45,669,122 of record NC_088867.1, read on the forward strand.
ATCAAATTAAAATTATGCTTTCTTTTCAGCATAAAGAAGACACAATTTTAAAAATTACGAGCATAAATGCACTCCTGTAAGTAATCAAACTGAAAGAATCGCTTTTCCAATTAACTGCACTATAATTATATTTGAAGTAAGAGACTATTTTATTTATTTTATAATTATTAATCTATTAATTTAGCAGTATAGATTAAAGAGCACAAAGATACTGCACTTCTTTTTCTAAGATAAAAAACAATGACGAATTCTAGGAATAGGATTATGAGCAAGATTGTCTTCCCAATTTATTCAACCTTTTTATCTGGGTCTCTTCTATAAAACCTAACTCTAAGAACATGAAGTAGTAAGTATATGATAAGCTATAAGAAAACGATATAATAAAGTTCTACTTCAACAAGTTTTTTAATTATTATTAAAATAAAGAAAAAATAAAATGTCCTGGGTTCTTTATTTTTACTGTTTTTTGAATCCAAAAGCGGTTTCTTAGCTTAGGAAGGCCATACAGTGAACAAAAGGAGCATACAGGCCATACAAGGAGCAAAAGGAACATACAGGCCATATAAGGATCAAAAGGAGCATACAGGCCATAAAGGAGTAAAAGAGCTTGGATGAGCAGTAAATTCTTTTAGTGAGGGGAGAGCAAAAAAGATAATTTACTCCAAAAATGTAAAGAGTTCTATTTCTTTTAAAATTTGAGAAGGGCAGAGAAAGGAGCAAAAGCAAGAATTTCACAGATAATTTAATGAATTTAAGATTGAAAACCCTTGATTTTTATTTGAATTTTACGATTACTTGATGCCTGTTATGTTGCAACGACTTTTTATGTAAAAATAAACGCCATTACACAAAAAGACGGCAACAGCAAACAGTCTTCCACAGAGTTCGTTATGAATTACCGCTCAGCTCTAAAATTCAACATAGAAAAAGAAAAGGACGTCAATCGATTGGAGATACAAGACAAGGAAAGAAGTGATAAAAAGAAAAAAAGAACAGCTCTAAAACTTAAAACCGACCCTATATATAGAGGACAATTAAAATCTGCGTTTGTTTTAGCCATCCTTAGTTTTTAGTTCTACTAAGATGTCCTCACTAGAGGATCATTGGTTGATACTACACAAGGATGGAGGACAATAAATTCATCAAAAAGATCTTATTGTCTTTTGCTAGGCAAGAACAAAGCATTGGGCAGCAAACAGAACTTTACTGAGTTAAGTAACTGGTAGATGAAAGCCAGAAGCCCTAGAAAAGTACAGTATAATCTGTATTTAAAACAGGGAAAGGCTAAGCAATTCCGGTCAGGTTAAAAAGCTTAGAAAAGATACAGAATGTCAAAAAGGGAGCTATAGAACAAGCAAATAGCTAGAAGAACTCATCATATAGGGAACGGAAACCGCAGAGTTAAAAAGTGGGTAAGAATTTTGCATCGTCAAGACATTTAACACAAACAAAACTTAACCTATGAGACACTAAATATTAATTAGCACATTTTCAAAATAGAACAAAAAACAACCATTAAGTAAAAGCATGAGTTCATTTGATCTGCAAAAAAAAATGTCTTTAGTCAAGCGCTTGGACGGTGGAAGAATAGAAAAGAATTTTAGCAAAGCAGGGTCAATAATTATCTCGATTCCACAGAGTTCGTTAGGAAATATTTCTCAGCTCTAAAATTCAACCTAAAAAAAGCTCGTTTTGGCCATCCTTCGTTTTTAGTTCTTCAAAGATGTCCTCGCTTTTACGCTTATAATGTGTTTTATTTTGTTGTACTAAACATGTAGTTTTAACTGAAAAAACGCCTTACAAGCCTTAGCCAGATTGATTAGCAACTACAGATACAATTTCAATCAACCACATAGAATTTCAACCACAACAAAAATGGAAAGGATGCCTACTTGGAACCTCAAAAAATTTGCCTGATTTTGAAAAAGGTGGGAAATAACCCTAAGGCATCAAGTGATCCTTATAAAAATCTCACCATCAGACCGAGGGTATCAGAGAACCCTCTTGTAAAGGTTTCAAACTCTTATAAACAAAAATGTGATTTTTTTCCCGAAAGAAAGATCACGGAAGGATATTCATTATTTCCTTTTAAAAATGTTTACTGCTCATACTACAACTGTTGCTACATAATAAACAGAGGTTATTACGCTGAAGCTTTCAAGGAACATTTAGACAGACGTTGAACTAAATCAAAACGAACATTTATCATGAATATTGTCAAAAGGGTGACAAATTAATATCTAAAAAACGGCTCAAATTATTAAGTTAGACCTTTCAGGGTCTAAATAGTTCAGCCGTCTCTCTGTGACCAAAAGAGGAAATGATTATAGAAAATGAGAACAATAACCAACGCCATCTAGCTAAAAAAAATCAACATCACACAAGTTTCATCAAAATACTTATTTTTTAAATGTTGTCTTTTCCTTTTGCCTTAACCTTGATCAGAGATGATTGAGGTATTTCTCCCCAAAAAATAGGCCCATCTGTGTCGCGTTTGTTCTTTAACTAACATAGTCCTTCCCAAACTTACTTCTTCAACCGCCCCTTTTCATGAAAAAATATACCTCAGATCCCCCAGCGGATTATTTACTTTCAAATTTCAAAACCAAATAAACAGAAAACAGTAAAAGCATAATACATCTACTTTTTCCGTAAATCAAACTAAACAAAGCAGGGAATTAGAAAAATCGATGCTATTACTAAAACAATTTTTATTGTTTTATAAAGTATAACAAAGTAACAAAATTATCTACATTTGTAGATATTATTATTTATTAGATATTATTGCTATTAGATAATTATTTGTTTTTGACAAAATCTTTAAACTAGCTGTCGAAATTTTTAAGAATAGAAAAGTAATACAAAAAAGTTCAAATATGCAAAATCATCTCATTGAGGAAGATGAAACTTGTTTACTGCTAATTTAGCTAGACTTGGGGCAATAGTAGACTTATGACACCTGTCCTATTCTGAAAAATCATTTTTTTTGTGTATTTGAAAATTAAAAATAAAATAAAATTACAAAAATAACAAAAAACCAGAAGATAATGGTCCAACATTTAAAAAACGTCTTGTTTTCAGACTGACAAGTTTTTTCAACTGAAAGTAAATAGCAACATTAAAAATTAAAACGAACAGAAATTAATACCTAAATGAAGGGGATTGTCCCTTCCTCAACGCCTCGCTCTATACGCTAAAGTTTTTTAGTTCTTGGAAAGAGCGTCTTGCTGTTCTAATTAAACGACCCTAGTGTTTCAGGAATCATTCTTAAAAAATTGCAACAAAATTCAAACTTAAGAGTAAAGAGAGGTTTTGAGGAGGTGGCAACCCCATTCACAGACAGAATAATTTTGGTTCGTTTAAATTTTTAATGTCACTTCTTACTTCCAGTTGAAAAAAAAACTTTGTCTTTTTACTATATTTTTGATCTTTTTTTTAATAATTTCAGAAAATATGACCCCATCTCCACAGAGGAGCCCCACTACTATGAAAGTATCCTCTAGATAATTCAATACCCCGGACAATTACTTTTAATACCCCGAACAATTACTTTTAACCATTCCTCGTGTAAAATTGAGACGGAAAAGAGAAAGCAAGCCAAATAAAAAGAATTTTATTTAAGTTTTGAATTTTATTAAGGATTTTTATTTAAGAATTTTACGTAAGTACGATTTGTTAAAAATGAATTGCATTTTATGTTAAAAATGAAGTTTTTTTTTTTGCAGTACTTAGCCATTATGAAATAGCTAGACCCCTAAATTAATGGAAAATAAACTTATTTGTAAATACTATTTGTTTAAGATGAAGTGTAATTTATGGTAGAAATAATGATTTTTAACTGTTCTTAGCTATTATGAGATAGCCAGGTCCCATAATTAAGGGCTTATAAACCTATTTGTATATTTGATTCATGCAGAAGAAAGTATATTTTATGAAAGAAATAAAAAAACTTAGATGTCCTTGGCTATTGCTATATAGAAAGACCCCTAAATTACGGGCCTATAAACTTATTTGTAAGTACAATTGCATAATTGAAGTGTTTTTTCTGGTAGAAATAACAATTTTTTAGCAGTCCTTAGCTAATACGAGATAGCCAGGCCCATTAGTTAAAGGCCTATAAACTTATTTGTAAGTATGATTTATTTACAGTAAAGCATATTTAAGGTAAAAAATAAATATTTTTAGCCGTCCTTAGCCATTAAGAAATAGCCAGGTCCCTAAATTAAGGGCCAATAAACTTATTTTTAATTACGATTTGTTTAAAATGAAGTGAATTTTATGGTAAAAATTAAATAAATACAATTTTCTTCTTCACAAAACTGAAAATAAGGAACGGCATTAAAACTTAAAACTAACAGAAATTATTGCGTAAATGAAGGGGGATGCCCCCTCCTAAAAACCTCGGTCTTTACGCTAAAGTTTTTCAGTACTTTTTAAAAAGCCATTTTGTTCTAATTAATGTTTTTGTGTTTCAGGAATCATTCTTAAAGAATTGGGACACAATTCAAACTTTAGCGTACAGATGGATTTCCTGAGGAGAGGGCAACCCCCATCATATTAGTAATTATTACTGCTTGTTTTAAGTTTTAATGTTGCTCCTTACCTTCAATAGAAAAAAAAACTTGTTTTTTTTATTGAGTTTTGGTTATATTTAAATAATTCCAGGAAATCTGATCCCACCTCCACGGACGGAACCCCCCTTACCATAGAAATATCTTCTATATAATTCAATCCCGGTTAAAATCTACCCCAAACAATTACTCTTAACCACTCCATGCTTAGGATTGAGACGGGAAAAAGAGAGCAATACATATAAAAAGATTTTTGTATGAGAATTCTGGCAAATTTCCAGAGTCTGTAATTTCCCCTGACAAGTTCACTCCCTGGAAACTTCAACCCCATAGAAAAACCCCAAGCAGAAAATTCCCCCTCACCCTGAAAATTTATACATGCATCCTAATAGCAACTACTATTGGTAAACAATAGATACATTTTATAACTTAAACACCTTTACCCAGGGGCTGTGGAGGGGACGGGTCATGTTATACTCAAGGGCAATATTTTTTTGCGTAGTATACCGACCGCCTTCTTCTCCAGTCAAGTCTTTCCCCTCTAAACTCCATGATTTTTTGCATCGACCTCATTTTCAAGGTAAAGAAGTTATCCTTTCCGGAGATTTCAATATTGACCTTCTATAAGCCTCAAATGAATCTTCTGTTGAGTTATTGTCTTCTTGCTTTTCTGCGTATCTGCTTCCTACTTGCCTGATACCTACAAGAATTTCACCTAGTTCTGCTTCTCTTATTGATAATATTTTTACATCTTTACCAATTCAAGCAAATTTTGCTGTTGTAAGTGATATATTGGATCATTTCGTGGTTTCAGATTTAGCTTTTACTTATAAAATACCACAGGTAAGTAAGGAACGTCAAGTACGGTTAATAAATAAAATAACATTAAAGCACCTGAATGAAAGTCTTGGACTGTTGGATTGGCAGGATGTAATATCAACAGAGGATACAGATATGGCAACTGATAATTTTCTAAGAAATTTCAATTGCTAACTTGATTCTAGTTGCCCATTTGTTACAAATAAAATTTGCAGAGAAAAATTTCCTAAAAGGCCATGGATAACGTCTGGAATTTTGATATTAGTTAAGAAAAAAAAATCAGATATTTAAAAAGCAGTTAAAGAATCCAACTGATTATAATATTAAAAATTTTCGAATTTTCAAAAACAAATTAACCACATTGATATATTGTCAAAACATAGATATTATAGAGTCTTTTGCAGAAGCTCAAAATTCTCCTCGCAAAACGTGGGCTTTAATTAATTCTTTTATAAAAAAAAAGAAAGGAAATCTAAGTTTCCTGAAGTTATTAGCTTAGATGATGGATCGACTACTAATAAATCGGAAAAAGTGGCTGATATTTTGAATACTTATTTTGCTAATATAGGAGAGAAAATTGTTTCATCAACAATGAACCAGTTTGATTCACGTAGTAATAAACATTTTTTTTCATACCTTCCATCTCCTCAAAGTAATTCAATTTTTCTTGGGCCTATTTCGCAGTCTGAAATAACAAAAATAGTGTGTGATCTAAATCCAGGTAATTCAGCAGGAATTGACAGGTCTAGTTCTAAAATTGTTAAAGAGATATTGTCTTCAGTAATACTGAAGGAAAGATATTGTCTCAGTAATACTGAGGAAAACTGAAGTTTTCCCATCTGCTTTTAAAGAGGCGAGGATAATTCCACTTCATAAAGGTGACTCTCCTGAAAACCCATCTAATTACTGCCCTATTTCTATTTTGTCTGCGTTTTCTAAATATTTGAGAAGGCAATCTATAAGAGGTTTTATGACTTTCTTAAATCGCCTAATTTCTTCACAAATTCCCAGTTTGGTTTCTCGTCTGGACACAATACTGAACATGCTATTGTTGCTCTCATCCAATATATTCATGAATGCTTAGATAGAGGTGAAATTCCAGCAACAATATATTTAGATTTTAAAAAAGCATTCAATACAATATCCCATTGTATTCTTTTTCAAAAATTGGATAATTGTGGTATGTGCAGACAGGCGTTATCTAGTTAAATCTTATCTTGATAAGGGAAAGCAACAATTAGATGGAGGCAATTGCCTTTCTTTGCCTCTACCTCAGTCTTTGAAGGTTGGGGTACCTCAGAGCTTTGTTTTAGGTCCTCAGCTTTTTTTAATTTATATCAATGATCTTCATTGCACTTTTACATTCCCATGTCTCAACATACATTTTGCTGATGACATGGCAGTTTCAATTTCTGAGAGGAATGACAAGGAGTTGAAGGCAAAACTGAATACTGCATTTTCTAATGTTCTTGATTGGTGTCCTTCAAATTGTATTGCTTTGAATGCACCAAAAACTAATTTCATAATTTACAGCAGAAAGTCTAATATCTGCCCTCATATTACCCAAGTTACTTCTTCAAAGTATCTATTATCAGTATCTCAGGTGAAAATGACAAAGTACCTTGGACTTGTGATTGATGAAAGCTTATCTTTTAAAACACACATTCAAAATCTATGCTTAAAGATTTCAAGGTATGTTGGTTTAATGCGAAGGTTGAAGCTTTATTTACCCTACTCTGCTTTAAGAAGTATTTACTATGCTTTGATTCAGACTAATATTGATTATTGTTCTCTAGTATATTTATCTACATTTAAAAGTCATATTAAACCAATACAGATTTTACAAAATAAACCCCTAAGAATCCTTAAACTTTTTATTCCGTCACCTATTGAACTTCCAAATAAGTCTTCAACAGCATCGTTATATACTTATCTAGATATACTTCCAGTTTCTCAACAATTTACTTTTGGAGCAATTCTTTTCAAATTCAATTATGACATTAAGAAATTACCGCCATATTTCCTCAATCAAAGTTTGCTCTCCCAATCACAAGATTTACATAATTATAACACTCTACAAAAAAAGAGTATCTACATTGACAAGTATAATACTGAAAGATCTAAATTTGCTCTGTTTGTGTTGATAGCTTGGTGCTAAATTTTCCTCTATCCATTTAACAAAAAGGAAACTTAAATTTCATTTAGTTCAGGATTATTTTTAATTAAGTATTTTTTTTAATAAGGCAAAGTTATTTGTATGGTTTGTTGCTCTGGGTAATTGTGGGCCTCTCAGCTATCTTCCAGTATTAATTTAATGTTAAATAATATTGAAATTTTCTATTTTTCAATAATATTGAAAGATCCTAGGCAGAGATGCTACTTTCATATTATTGTTGTGTTATTGTATCTTTACCGTCATGTGTATCTCTGTATTGTAGTGTAAGTTTGTTATAGTATGCCTAGGCCTAGTTTTTCAAGCTTGTCTCCCCACGGGCCCATGGGCCTATATATACATGTATGTGTGATTAATAAATAAATGAAATAAAATGAAAAATGAAACACAGAAAGTTGTCCACAAGAAGCCTATTGTTGATTGTGAAACTATGAGTTGTCAATTTGAAAATTTCATGGACTGATAAATTATTTCTTATGGTAGCCAAAACATTAGAAAAAAGTTAGATGTTTTGAAACATCTAAACATGAAACATTTAACATCTACACTAAAAAGTTAGTGTAGATAGGAAACTGCAGAGTCCTCCACAAGAGTCTAGATCAACAACCACAACCTACACCAAACAAAATTCTTCATCACTGGAGCATCACAAGGATGGAAATCCTTATATTGCTCCAAGCTGTGATTTAAGGTAATTTAAGGTAAAGTGAACTAAGTCCTGGCTTAGTGCAAAAACAAGCTAACTTCTGATTTGATGCTGAAAGATGTTCAAGGCAATAAATGGGTCTGCAGCCCCTTTGCCTTGCCTTTTTCTCTTCATTCCTACTTTTTAGCTGAAGGGTGGACACAAAAACGACCATTTATACCCTCAGATACCCCTCCCCTGTTTCTAACTTTTTAATGAAGAGCTATGAATTTTACTCCTTGTTTGAAGTGGAATCATTCAAGGATTTTCAATTTGTACAACTGAAAAACAAAAGATCATCCTTCCCCTGTTACCATCTTTAAAGTAAAAAGTGAATGTCTGAGGCATAAAATGGGCCTTTAGACTTAGGAAATAATAGGTGGGCCACTGCCTTACTTTGTTGACATGTGCAATTTAAGCAATGGAATACAATTTTAGTAAAAATGCAGAATAGTGACTCTCAGAAGAAGACATACTAGAAATAAAAAGAGGTATTTTTAGATTACTAATTTTATGCTCTTTTACGGTTAAAGTCACATTAGTGAAAGTTCCTCCAAAGTCCCCTGTTGATCTTATACATAGCCTTTGGACATGTAGGCAATCTAGCTAAAAAAAGCAAACACAATGAAAGTCTTGCTTTTTAATATGCAGTTTGTTTATATTAATCATATTTTCATGTTTCTTTCTATTATCATTTACATTTTTTATTCATTTAAAATGGTATTCTTTATTCAGCACAATACTTCAGACTGAACTGGATATTTGAGTCTACACAGCATGACCAGTTTCATAATAAATCAATCAATGGAAAGAACAATAAATGCAACCATCAGGAGGAGAGGTGTATTGTCAGGGTAATGAGTATTATGTTGAAACAAAGCAAAATATAATGAATCAAAAATGGTACCATTTTCCTTTTTATGCTTGTTCTATATGTACTTGAAGGTAAATATTTATATTAATGGAGTATTCAGATATCTAAGAAACAAAATTACCTCTATAGCCTAATCAACAATTTATCTTGAATCCAAATATAACATTGCTTATGTTGCAAATTCTATGTTAACCTGACATATCCTTTTTAACCTTAGTTAAATATAAAGCCCACATTAGCCTATACATTTCCCATGCAATTACTTATTCTGAATTTTGTCATAGTCAATTTAATTTACAGGTGAAGTGACAATGAGGTAAAATTCTAGTTAACTGACTTCTTGCTATCTAAGAAAGGGTTTAGGTTAGGAAAATGAAACTTTCAGGGATGGGTCTACAGGCTAAAGTATGTCCCAGGAAGGTATTTTAAAGTACCCACCTCCACTCTTTCTCCCTTTAGAGGGCCCTTAAGATAGCAAGAAGTCAATTAACTAGAATTTTACCAAATCTAATTCTAAAGATAAGTTTATTTCTTAGCTATTTGAATAGCCTGCTCTGTTAATACAGAAAATTCTAGTTAAGTGACTTCTTGCTATCTTGGAAAGGGGTTAGGTTAGGAAAATGAAACTTTCAGGGATGGGTCACAGGCTAAATTATGTCCTGGGAAGGTATTTTGAGGCTCCTACCTCCATTACCTCTCCCTCTAGAGGGTCCTGACCTTTAAAAATATGTGTGTTTTAAAAAGTGAAACCTTGAAAATAGATCTTCTGCTTGAACAAAATACAACAAAATTGTTTTCAGCTTAAATTTTCAAAACTGTCATTTTTTTTTCAAATGAATTATAGCCTATTTCAGACCATGCATTCATTTCTGAAAGTTCTATTTACCTGAATTTAATGCTTTCCAAGGTAGCAAGAGGCCCCAGAACTAGAACTTAACCCTTTGCCTAGCAAAGTTAGCTAAACTTTAAATTAGATATGGGGCTTCACAAACTTTTACAAATTCCTCAATAGGAATATTGTATCTAACATATGGCCTATAGCTTGACTAGCCTATAAGCTAGTGAATTTCAAAATTCCTAGTCCAGAAACTTTTCTGTGGTATATCTTATATGAACTTTAATAACTGTATATTGTATCATCTATATTTAAACCTAAACGATATTTTTAGATTCCAGCAACTGGTAAGCTACACCCTAGCCTGTTTTCTGTTCAGTTAACTCAAAGCAGGCCCATTTAATTTTACCTTTGTGTCTACATCAGCTAGACAATCTTTTCTCCACTGATCAAATATTCCTTGAGATTTTAACTGATTAACAATATCTTCAACAAGAGTTGCGTTCGAATCACATTCTAAGTTGACTGAAACCAGCATTTCGACGTTTTATTTGCGATTCCGAGTTAACTTTGAGCGTTCGATTTGTAAAAGTTGACTGAAAGTTAATGAAAAGTTGACTTTTAACGACTTTTACATTTTGTACGTTCGTCTCAAGTTAACTCGGAAAGAAGGCAAAAGTTTCAATTATAGGTAATCACGGAGTATGAGATGGATCCAGGATGAAGGCACCACTTTTGTGTACCAGTGTGGTGAGTTATTGAGCCAGATTTTTTGTTGTTGGGTAGGTTGCACTAAAATAGACTTAAAAACTATGTTATTACCCTAGTTAAAACTGGCTTTTTTCTTGGGTGGGTTTTTTCTTTTACTGGGTGGGGGGATAGGTAGATAATAAAATGGTTAAGAAAAATCTTATAAAGTTATTGCAATATTAGTTAAAGTTACTACTAAGCTACTTGAGCAATTATTTCAGAGCTGGGTATCCTAATACAATTTGTGTGGCCAGATGTTTAATTGTTAGATTGCAAATTGTGATTTTCATTTGTCTTCTTTTAGTCATTCCATTCAAGATGCCTTGGATATTTTTTTTTTATTGTGATGGATTGTCTTAATGCTCTGAAAAGGTAAAATATTTCAAATGCATAGGATAGGTAAATTTCAGTAGGCTAATCAATTTAAAGTCCTAAATTAGCAAGGGAAGCATTTAGTTCACTAAAAAATCACTTATATACAATGATTTTTTTAAAATTAATGTATAATTTGAGTTCTTTGAACTCCAATTATGCAGCCCTGTTTTTGGCCCCCTTTAGCCTGTATCCAGTTCCTGATTGCCATTTAGTCCAAATTGCATTTTTTCTGTTACTCATTTCTTGTCAATATTACTAAGGGGTCATACTTAAGCACTAGAGAAGTATGCAGCTCTGCTTTACTTTAGCACCAACCCTCCTAATATGGAAATCTAAGGCTGAAATTTCATATTTTCTATTGATTCTGCCAACCTATACCTCAACCCTAGAACCTGATAATTGAAGCAACTGTTGCAAAACAAGAACTGGAAAAATAAGTAGGCTAAAAGGTGGCAAAATACATTTAAAATATATAATTTGGGCTATATATTTGCAAATTAGGCAGGTCAGGAGTAAATTTTTTGTTTTTTCATATTTTGACTTAAAAACAAAGTGAATATACTACTTGATGCCTTTTTGCGTGTTCTTAACAGATATAATAATTGCTTATATTACTACTTTAAATTTAAGCATTTTTTTGACCTTAGCTAACTTAACAAATTTTGGCAGTGAAAAACATACATTATTTTGTCAAAAATGAACAAAACACATACTTTAATTGAAAATTTGGCATCAAAGAAGAAGAAAACAGTATAATATTGTAAAATTTATAAATCTAACTTAATTGTGGAAAATCAGTGCTTGTGAATTATATAACATATAAAAAATAGATTAGTAATGAAACAGTGAGTTTCAGAAGGTTCATTAATTACAAGTCCTAAACTAGCCAGGGAAGTGTTTTTTTTTTTCACTAAAAAATCACCATACTCTTTGAACTCCAATTATATAGCCCTGTTTTTGGCCCCCTTGAGCCAGTATCCAGTTCCTGATTGTCATTTACACTAAATTTCACTTTTTCTGTTACCTATACATGTTTGCACCAGTTTTACCATTGGGTAAAACTGGTAAAAAAGTATTACTGGCTTTCATATAAAGTGAATATACCACTTGATGCCTTTTTTAATGCTGTTTACAAATATAATAATTGCTTCTACCGCAAATTCAGATTTAAGCACTTTTTGACTTCTTAAAAATGACCTATATTTGGGGTCATTACAAATCTGTAATAGTTTAGAAACAAATTTGGGCTACATATTTGCACATCAGGGGGTGGGGGTAAAGTATAGCATATATTAAATATGTAAACTAACCATTGCTGGAATTTTTTTATGTGTGTGCTGTTGCACTGGTGATTTCTCTTATTAAAATTTGATGTGCATAAACACATTAAAAAAAAAAACAGCAATGGTTAGTTTACATATATAATATATGCTATGCTTTACCCCCCCCCCCCCCCCGTTGTGCAAATATATAGCCCAAATTTGTTTCTAAACAATTACAGATTTGTAATGACCCCATTTATAGGTCATTTTTAAGAGGTCAAGAGGTGAAAAAGTGCTTAAATCTGAATTTGTAATAGAAGCGATTATTATATTTGTAAAGAGCATAAAAACAGGCATCAAGTGGTATATTCACTTTATATGAAAGCCAGTAATACTGTTCGCACCAGTTTTACCCTCATTTCTTGTTAATATTACTAAGGGGTCATAGTTAAGCACTAGAGAAGTTATTGTTAAATAACATGTTCTTATGTATATATAGCTTTTTGCTACTTATTCTTCTCTGGTTATATAATGCTTGATGTGGTATAAGCCAAGAGAAGGACCTGTAGACCTATAGAAGAAAACCTGTTGAAAAAAGATGATTCTTTGTAATTTACATAATAATTATAGCTTTCTACATACACATTCTACATGCAGCCCTGCTCTACTTTAGCCCCAACCCTCCTAATATGGAAATATATAGCTGAAATTACATATTTTCTATTGATTCTGCCAATGTATCCCTCAACCCTAGTACCTGTTAATTGAGGCAACTGTGGCAAAACAAGAACTGGAAAAACAGGTAAAAGGTGGCAGAAAACATTGGAAATATATAATTTGGGCTATATATTTGCAAATTAGGCATGTTAGGGGTGAATTTCTTGTTGTTCATATTTTGATTTATAAATAAAGTGAATATACCACTTGATGCCTTTTTGTATGTTCTTTACAAATATAGTAATTGCTTATTTTGCTAGTCCAAGTTTAAGCACTTTTTGACCTTACTTAACCTAACAAATTTTGGCAGTGAAAAACATACATTGTTTTGTAAAAAATGACCAGAAACACATACCTTAGTTGAAAATTTGGCATCAAAGAAAAAGAAATATAGCATAATATTGTAAAATTTATTAATCCAACTTAATTGTGGAAAATCAGTGCTCATAGATTATACAACATGTAAAAAATGGATTAATAATGAAAGAGTAAGTTTGAGACCAATGTTTTAAGCTTTTTTATACCCAAAAACTATTTGAGTATACTTAGGTCATTTTCAAGAGCACAAAAACTTGTAGTTGAAGCACTTATTATGTTTGTAAAAAACATAAAAAGGCATCAAGGAGTATGTTCACTTTATTTGTAAATCAAACATATGAACAACAAAAAATTTACCAATTATTAGTATAGCTGCACAATTTTCCCCTGGGTATGTAGGCTTAGTGGAAGGTCAGTTATACCTGATCATGTCCCTTACTTTTTTGTCTTGGTTGAAAAAAATCCAAAGAAAGTTCCTATTGAAAAGGAAAGAGATCAAAAGTGGGATTGAATTTGTCATAGCTTGGAGGTTTGCCCTTTCTGTCTGTTTGAAGAAAACAGATTCATAATTGAAGCTTTGTTCATTTCAATCTTAGGGATGATCTACATTTGTTACACTTAATTAAATGGTTGTAAATGGATACTTTTATTTATTTGTCTTGTTTGTTTTCTACATAATTTTTTCAATCTAAATTGATATACATTTCTTACAAATTAATTAGTCATATCATAGTTCCACTTGCAAGTTTTGACCTACTTCGTAACCCTGGTCTCAAAATTGCATATAAATTTATTGAAGCTAGGAAACATAGAACTCCTCTCTGTTTAAAAGAAAATGGATGGGCATAAGTAGGTTTTAATACACTAAAGTCCTAGGGCCATGGAAATTAAAACAAAACAATGAAGATTAACTTTAAAATTTTGGACATGACATAAATATAACATTCACAAAGAAAAACCATTCACAAAATTTTACTTTTGTGCTCAGTTGCCAACCTGAGCAATTGCCCTAAATTTTTAAACCTTGCAAAACATTCACCAGCCACCTCTTATGACCTACACTCTTGTCTGTACATCAACAATTCATTGAAAAGGAAGGACCACCTTACTGGCATTTCTTCCTTTGTACTTATGTTTAATGGGTTTAAAAGAAAGCTTCTATGGCTAAGTCAGAAGCCCAGTAAAGGACCAGGTGATCCTTTAGCCAGGAAGTGCAATAGGAAGCTACAGGCCAGTCATCCTATGCTTTTATATACCCTTCCTGCTTACTGACCCTAGATTTCTCTAGGTAACCTGTTAAGTTTGGGCCAATTTTGGCTGAACTTACAGAGTTACATCACTGACCTTTGTCTCAAACCAAATAAACTGCTAATGCCAGGAATTAAACCTGTGCCCTTTGGATAAAGGATTCTCAACCTAGAGTGCCAGCCACTTAGGAAGGAACACAAATGTCACCAGAGAACAAAAATTATTTGAAAAAAGAAAATATTAAAAAAAAACTCAAGTCATATTTGCTGCCATTTTTCACTGCTGTCCCATAAACAATATGTATTGTATTTAGACAAATAAATTTTAAGACAGGTATCAACAAAACTCCATCAGGGATTGTATTTACTTAACATACAATTAGCAATATGAATGCTTAGTTTTGTGATATTCTAGTCTTGAAATAATAAAAAAAAAATTGTATTTTCTATTTGTTTTCCACCAGCTCATTTGAGCAAAATCATTTGTGACAGCAATATACCCATGGTTGGCTTAGAATCTCTCTAAAATGTTTTAAACAGAAGGAATTTTAAAAACAATTATACTGATCAGCAAGAAGAATATTAACAGAACTTTTTAAACTTGGCACTTTTGAAGACAATTTTTTCCCAAGATTTTCGGTTCCCTCAACTCCCCCCCCCCCCTAATGACTCTGGATTCGGTTGGGATTTAAATTAAGAGATCTGAGTTACAAGGTCCTTCTAAATATAAAATTTCATTAAGATCTGATCACTCCTTCATAAGTTAAAAATACCTCATTTTTTCTAATTTTTCAGAATTAACTATCCCTCCCCCAATATCCTCCAAACAGAGCAGATCCGTTCCGGTTGTTTCAATCACATATCTAGGATTTCTGCTTATTTTCCCCATCAAGTTTCATCCAAATCCCTCCACTCTAAGCGTTTCCAAGATTTTGGGTCCCCCAACTCCCCCATATGTCACCAGATCCAGAGCGGATTTGTTCTGCTTATGTCAGTCAGGTACCTTGGACTTGTTTTTATTCTTACCACCAAGTTTCATCCTGATCTCTCTGCTTTAAGTGTTTACCAAGATTTGGGTTTCCTCAACTCCTCCCCCACCCCTAATGACTCTGGATCCGGTTGGGATTTAAATTAAGAGATCTAAGTTACAAGGTCCTTCTAAATATAAAATTTCATTAAGATCCGATTACTCCTTCATAAGTTAAAAATACCTCATTTTTCTAATTTTTCAGAATTAACTCTCACTCCCCCCAACTCCCCCAGACAGAGCAGATCCGTTCCGTTTGTTTCAATCACATATCTAGGAATTCTGCTTATTTTTCCCACCAAGTTTCATTCCCTCCACTCTAAGCAATTTTCCAAGATTTTAGGTTCCCACCTCCAACTCCCCCAATGTCACCAGATCTGGTTGGGATTCAAAATAAGAGCTCTGAGACACAACGTTCTTCCAAACATCCAATTTCACTAAGATCCCATCACCCATTTGTAATTTAAAAATACCTCCTTTTTTCTATTTTTTTCTGAATTAAGTCTAGTCCCTGATATGCCTGCCAAATTTTATTGTCCTAGCTTACCTGGAAGTGCCTAAAGTAGCAAAACCAGGACCAACAGAATTTGCAATTGCTTCCCTGAAAGTTTCTTTTCCTAACCTAACCTCTTTCAAAGATAGTCAAAAGTAGCCAAAGTAAAATTTTGCCCCTACTTTATGTTAAAATCCAGTTTAAACAGCAATCTCAATGAATACAGACTATATAACTAGGGAAAAGGGTAAAATTGGTGCAAACAGTATTACTGGCTTTCATATAAAGTGAATATACCACTTGATGCCTGTTTTAGTGCTGTTTACATATATAATAATCGCTTCTACTGCAAATTCAGATTTAAACATTTTTTGGTCTCTTAAAAATGACCTAAATATGGGGTATAAAAAATCTGTAATAGTTTAGAAACAAATTTGGGCTATATATTTGCACATCAGGGGGGTGGGGGTAAAGCATAGCATATATTAAATAAGTAAACTAACCTTTGCTGTATTTTTTTTATGTGTTTGTGCACATTGAATTTTAATGAGAAGAGAAATCACCAGTGCAACAGTACAAACACATAAAAAAAAATACACCAATGGTTAGTTTATGTATTTAATATATGCTATGCTTTACTCCCACCCCCTGATGTTCAAATATATAGCCCAAATTTGTTTCTAAACTATTACAGATTTGTAATGACCCCATATATAGGTCATTTTTAAGAGGTCAAAAAGTGCTTAAATCTGAATTTGTGGTAGAAGCAATTATTATGTTTGTCAAGAGGATAAAAAGGGCAGGGAGTGGTATATTCACTTTATATGAAAGCCAGTAATACTGTTTGCACCAATTTTACTGGGAAAAGAAGCCAATAATTTTTAGTTTTTAACTAACCTATAATGTAAAGTTACAAACCAACCTATAATTTTTAGTTTTTTCAACTAAAAATTATAGGTTGGTTTAGAAACTAAGCCTGTTAGATTTGGTAATATTTGAATAACCCACCAATGTGATAACTGCCTTCCTGAGAATCAACGTTTTTAACAACATAAAAATTTTCTTCTTATTCCTTATTAAGCTTAGCCTATGCAAGATGGGCCTAGAACACCAAAAACCGTTTAAATCCTAAGGAATATGCATAAGATTACTTACAGGTCACTGAAAAGCTAAGATTATTTCCACTATTAACAATTTCCTTGTCTTTTCTTTAGACTAAACGATTTCATATGTTTAAATTTTTTGCCATTGAAGCGTTCGATTCGCAATTCTGTGTTGACTTTCTAGGTCAACTTTTTACTAAATAAAACGGCAGCAGAGAAAAAAGTCAACTTTTAAGTTGACTTTTTCGAGTTGAATCAAACGCAACTAAGTACAGCATCTCCAGGTTGAAAATTTTTTCATTATTGTCCATATTTTTGTTGCATTCTGACGTTGACGTTGACGTTGACGTTAACTCCCCTCTTGCTGTTCAGCCTAGAGGACGTTCTATGGCAAGTCGATTCTCACTTCTTAATAAATAGTAGGAGGAAATCGTATTTCCTGAAACTTTAATTCAAATGTCCTTTAATCTTGCAATTCTGGTCAGAAACTGTATGACAAGACTAACTATCATACAATTTTCTTCTTCACTATCAAATCCTCCTAATAACATATATAGGCTCGACTGCACTTTCTTCTGTCTGAAAAATTCGGTTATTTCACGTCTTTCTTGTTCGCTTTCACGGCAAATTATCATCAAGTGTTCTATAGTTTCTGATGCACCACACTTAGGACATTCCTCACTCTGTCCCAAAAATTTTGCTTTGTAACAACCAACTCCAGCATGGTGTGATCGGAGTCGAAACAGTTTCTTTGCTTCATATCTAGTGAGTCCTTTATACACCTTCGTTTCTATATTTCCTGTTTTTTCATAGTCACAAAAAGATTCCCAGTCAAATCTTTATTCGCTTTAAAACCCTGACGATCAATCTCTTTAATCACTTTATCAAATATCATAACTTCGTATGGAGTGTCCATGTCGGTTACAAGTGTTCCTGACTCAACTGCGGATTTGGCCTTCAAATCTGCTATTTCATTTCCAGAGATCCCAATGTGGGCGGGAATCCACTGAATAACTACTTTCTTCTTTTTTAATATGTCTTGTAGTTTAATGTAACATATAAGGACATCTCTATTTGGTTTTGCAATAGTATTAGCATTTACAACTGCTTGAATAGCACTTTTTGAATCAGAGCAAATGATAACCTTGTCCTCTTCAACAGATTCCTCAATGAACTCCAGCACCTTCTTAATGGCGTAAACTTCTGCCAGGAATACACTGCTCTCTGGAGGTAATTTGAATTTTTTGGACACATTTTTGAAAGGGCACCAAAACGCTGCTCCTACATGCTTCATTTCATCTACTTTTGATCCGTCAGTGAATAGTGGAAGGTATCCCTTGTACTCTTTTTCCATCATCATGCAGAATGCCAAGTCCGCTGGAGTATCTTGGTCCATATTGAATTCTAATCTTGAACTGATCCTGTTTTCCTCCCATGGTGGAGGGACACCTATTTCACCAACTATTAACATTTTGGAAAGTACTATATCAATTCCATAACTCTTACAAATTTCTAATGCTGCTTCAAGACAATTGGATTGATTTCTTGCTTTAGATGTGTTGGCAGTTGCTTGGCGACCAGGTTTGATGATTTTTGACTTAACTGGGTGGTTATTTTCTAAAGACCAAATCCTCTGTACATATTTTAAAAATCTGATCTTTCTTCGTGTTTCCAGGTCTGCTAGACCACTTTCTGATAGAAGGAAACTAACAGGTGTTGTTTTTCTTGCTCCAAATGCAATTCTTATGGCTGAGTTTTGGATTACATCTAATCTTGCAATGGTTGAGTGACAAGCTGTGCCATAAATTTTTGAGCAATACTCCATTTTAGGCAATACATATTTGATATAATACTGGATCAAAAGTTCTGCTGGTAATCCTCTAGCCATATAAGCCAAACTCTTCATAACATTGAGTCTTTTCAAACATGTATATTTAAGATACATCACATGGGGTTTCCAGGTAAGTTTATTGTCAACCACTACACCTAGTATTTTTGCTTCACTAACATATCTGGCATCACATATCTAACATCAACTGGGTGGCCACTTAAGTACAGATCCAGAAGGGTTCCAATTCTTTTCCTAGTGATAACAATTGCCTTCGTCTTTGTTGCAGAAAACTTTAAGTCAGCTTCTTTGGACCATTTTTCTAATTTTGCAATGACCTGGGTTATTAGGGTCTTTATATGGTAGGTGTCACGCGCCATGACCCACGCAGTATTGTCATCTGCAAAAATAGCTCCTCCATCATCCTTCATGTTGATAGGAATATCATATGATCCTATGTTGTACATGTCAGGCCCCAATGCTGATCCTTGAGGGATTCCTCTTTCAGGAAACACTGTTATATTTGAAATTGTTCCACCAACTCGCACTTTAACTTTTCTTCCTATTAAATAATCATTTAAAAATGCTAACATTTGGCCTTTTATGCCAGCTGTTACTAGGCCTCCAACCATTTTTCTATGAAGCATATTATCAAAAGCGTCTTCAATGTCAATTAAAATCGCTGCTAAAATCCACCCATTTTGCAAAGCATATAATGCCTCCTGTTTGAGGCACATAAAACTGTCTTCTGCACTTCTATTTTTCTGAAACCACACTGAATGACTTTCAAAATTTTCTTCTGTTGTGTCACAGCTTCCAGTCTCTTCTTCACCATCCTTTCCATAACTTTCCCCAAAAACAGGGTTTTTGTTGCATTCTATAATGACTGACTTTTCTTAATGTTACAAATATAAAGGATTTCAATTCACAAGAAAATGGAAAAAGAATCAACTTCTTCTCGAAGTATGTTTCATAAAAGAAAATTTTAAGGAAAATATTTTTTTTTTTTAATCAATCATTACTTTCTTTTCCAAAATATTAACAAACTACTGTATATGAGTATTAAACTATCAGTTCCTGAGTGACGTATTTTCATAACAGGCTAATCTATTCTCAACAAAGAGAAATAAAATCATCAATAAACAGCAGTAGGATGTAAATAAATATTAAAATTACTTCGGAATTAGCCCTGTAAAACAAATCTACTTTAACTCAGAGCTAAATTTTAATGTTATAGCCCCATCATCTCCATTCAATAAAAGCTTATCTGAAGGGGGGGGGGGGAATCCCTAAAATTTGAAAATGGTCCATGTTGTAATATTTTTTTTCATTTTTATATGTTTTCGGTGAAATTTATACCGATTTGATGATTTAACTTATGTGTTGGTAAATTTATTTTTATGAGTTTAAATCTGTGTGCCTAAATTAATAAATTAATCTAAGCCAGATTATACTATAGCTAATAGCCCCGTTTTTCTCAGCAAATCTATCTTCTAATATCTGTTACTAGAAAACAGCTTTAATGAAAACATAAGGGGTCTAATTTTACCTCTTAGACTGTTCTATTGAAAACATTTCCCTTCAATTTGCTTTGGCCAGTGGTCTGAGGACTTTGATGAGACTACCATCAAAGTTCTCTCTTCGAAGTTCTATTTGACAGAAATATTTGATTATTTGCTAATACAAGTGAGCTGTAAGATCTTAGCACATTGAAAAAATAGGCTAATGTTTGTGAGTAGTCTATGTGATAATCACTTACTCAATGGCGTAATTTTGTAGTAATCTATCCCTGCCAAATTGTGAAACGACAATAGAAAGTATATAATATCATCGATGGACCTTTGAGTCAAGTCAAACTAACTTATTTTACCAAACATTTTATTTGACAGCCCAAATCCATACATTCCAATCCATACATGAAAATCCAATCCATACATGAAAAAGATCTGTGTGGTGACAGCCCTGTCAATTCTCATAAATATAAAATTTCGACATTAATGTGATGAATTTATTCTTTGTAAATATATTTCCTTTTAGTATATTTGTTTTGAGCATTCCTTATCTTAAATTGGGTTTCTGCCTTATTAGGTTCAACGCGATATTGGTTGGATCTCGATGCTGAAGTTACTACTAGTTTTTGTTGGTTAGATGGCATAAACAATAACATAACCCGAGTCTTGAACTTGTTGGTGGTTCTTTTGCTTTCGTTCATTAATTACAATGAGTCTCTGAGGCTGCACACCTTTTAGTTTACTCGTGAACCTGTGGTTTACACCATCTTCTGTCCACAGACTGAACAGTCAGATATCCCAATGGTGAAACATATGACTTGAAAAGACTTTATGATCGTAAAACAACCCAAAAACGCCCCTTTTTATGTTGAACTTCATACAATATGTCACAATGAACTAGTCACATAATGCTCACTGTTCATCAGAAGTTGAGAGATACCCCTCCCCCCTTTTTTAATGCTCATTCTATTTATTTGAGTTTATTAAATTACTTTTAAAGCCTTTTTTTACTTAATTGGGCTGTAACACCGCTCATATCACTAACTTGTCTTTGGTTTTTATTCGTTTTAATTCATTATGCAAGTTTTAGCTTTGTTTTTCTCTTTAAACTTTTCTTTAAATTTTTTTATTTATAGTCTCTGAAGTGCGAATTTGGCCCATTTTTGATCATCATTTATTAAACTTATCTTAGCCAAGTTTAATCTTAGAACTTTGAAAGCCTGTACTTGGTCCAATATATTGCTAAAACCTCTCATTTACGGAATATTTTTTTTTTTGTTTCACCACCAAGGCTATAAAAAAGCATAAATGGGTGAGTACTAAAGACAGCTAAAAACAAGACGCATTGTTTAAAGTAATTACAGCTTCTTCATTGATAACATTTTGTCTTCCTCTGGGAAATTAAAATTTACTTAAGTTTTTCTGTTTCTGGGTTCTTGAATAGGTAACTTCAGCCAATTTGCATCAGAATCACGCCCCTGCAGTGGCGAATCCAGGGTGAGGCGTGAGGGGGGGGGGGGGGGCGCCCCCCCCCCCCTTGAAAAGGTGGTGGATTTATGGTTGGGACTGTTTGCTCTGCTTTGGGACGATTTTTTTTTGTAATTGGTATTTAATAGTTGAGGTTTCAATAAGTTTTTAATCATTAAGACTGTATCTTTTGGAAACAAGTTTGAAGCAAGGTTTCACTCACTTTGTGTGGTCTCTGTTAGATTTTACAAATGTTGCATACCGTCAAAAAATATTTAATTAAATTTAGGTTTATCAAGGGAATCTGACCGTATTACCACAAAAGCCAACAGGGATGCGAAAATCTTCGTTTCGTAATAACAAGCAGGGGAAATTTAAAATCCTAACTTCTTTAGGCTGTCGAGATGATATTTCAGGATTGTACTGTCACAACGGGGCTGAAAAGCAAAATGTTCACTTCTTTTTACTGTCAAAAATTTGTTTTCGAGTCTTGTTTTATCAAAGTAGCGTGTTCAACGTAAAACATTAAAGCTAAGATTAAGTTCATACTTCATAACTGTAAAAAATTAAATATTTTTCAAAGTGACAAATAGATGTATACTATCACTTCTGGAGAAAAAAAGATAATAAAACGTATCCGTTCAGAGGGAAGACAGAAATTGGCAACATGTGGTTCAGGAGGAACATTTCTGGTTATAGTGGCTTTACATGTCAGCTAATGGGTACTTTTGCAATTGAAGCAAAAGTTAACGCCATATTCTTACCGAAATTGTCCCTTGCTGAGTTGTTTTCTATAAGTATACGAACTTTCTTGTGTACTAGCAACTGCACTAATTACTGATAAACAAATGCATATTTAGGATCACCATAAATAGCTGATTCTTCGATTTAATAGTTAGATTTACATACTCTCGTTATTGACAAGGGTCGTTATTCAATTACCATTCATTACTATGTAACAATTTGATTTTTGTTATTGTTCTAACCAAATCATACAGAAAAATGTTTTTGGAAAACTAGAGAAAGCTCACTCAGTCAGAAATTAGAACTTATGCTTATTTTATTAAAGGTCAGAAATTATTGGCAGGCAGCCAATAATAAGGCAACACACGTTTTTTTTCCTATTCTGCTCTCTTTCCTTTGGTTTGCTTACAATTACTTTATAGCTCCAGATTTCCAGGGGGGGCATGCCTCCGCCCTTGCTGGCACGCATGACTACAACGCTCTTAGGAGCCTAAGTCATTTTTAGAAAGTGTGAGAAGCGCCCTTTGATTTTGGACATAACAATGTTCTCCTGATGGCAAGGAGGTCTAAATCAATTTCAAATTTTATTTTTAGATTTGCCTAATTCCAACATTTCAATGCCTACTCGTTTAAAAGAAGAAAAAAACTACCACTCCTTCTCAATTAATCCCTACATGTTCAAGAGAAATACATTTGTAATTCAAAAATTGGGCTCTGTTTAATCAAGCTTTTCCGTATACCTGGAGTCACAGCTTCTTAGTGATTAGGACAGTAGACAAAACATGATAAGCTCGATTCCGCTTTATCTGAATAGTCAAAAACAAGAGTTGGTTATTTTCTGGCACAGAGATACATTAAAATAATATACTTTTTATAAAGCAAGATTTTTCGATAGTTTATCATAAGAGTTTGTTGATGAAATTTCTACTCGATGTTATCAGAGCAGCACAGAGATGTATATATATTTAGACTTGCATGTCTAGTCACGTGTATGTCAAAACATTAACAACTAGGTGGTCCCCGTTCATATGTAGAATTCGTTGCTTGGCTGCAACAAGTTACAGCTGAGTATCCAGTTCTTGAGTCTAGAATATCCATGCTTGAGCAACTGCATGGCCTGAAACACATGTATAGGCATGGGTTTTGCTGAAAGGGCGTGTGGAAGCTGCTCAAGTTTTGTAAGCTATCATACTCTTTTTACTACTCCCGATGGCTTTACCTCCTGAGAATACCCCGTGAAGGCTGAAATTCTTCAGTTTAGCAATAAGCGGCGTTCACATGCGTATCTAGCTAGAATCCCATGTCAAGACACGTGTCTTGCCAGAAATCAAAGTCTTGGCAATAACCGTTCACAACTAGAATTCATTGGTTAGTTAAAACTACAAATTCACTTTCAAGTGAATTAAAGTCATAATATCTAACCAATGAAATGAACTTATGCTGGAAAAACTTTCAAATTGCAATTCCTGCTTTTGTTGTCACTGAGGTATTGGATGAGATAAGCCAGCAATTGGTTTATCGTGCTTCACAATTATGTCCGATTTTGCATATTTGCTTAAAATGAAAAAAAAAGATTAAATGAAGAAACAAAAATTAAATTTCAATTTAACACCGTAAATTTAGGTGATGAAAATAGTGGAACTTGGACACATTCTGATTGGCTGTAGTCGAAAATCCTACACTTTGGAGTTTTTAGGGTCCAGAACTGGATGCTTGCCAGTAACTTGTTTAGGCAAGCACCATATTTTACTTGTGAATGGTAGTTGCCAAGACATTGATTTCTTACTAGACACATGTCTAGACATGGGATTTTAGCTAGACACGCATACCTCGTGATTCTATCAATCGGTCATTCTATATAAACTAATCCAATATCCTTCCTCTTACGAGCTATATCGACCATTTCACTGTTTTGGTCGCCCGACATATGTCATCCCTAAAAATCTGCTTTGATTCTTTCAAAATGAAATCCCACACACAAAATCCTAAACAAAAGTATCTAAGGAAAATGTGGTCTAGTGGCGACTCAGCCCTAAGTTTTTAGTGATCTAACCCCATGAAAAACATTTCACAAGGGACATGCTTCAAAAATGTATTAAAAAAGTAATAAAACATTCAAACACTTTAAATGCTGCTTTTATTCAAAACTTCGGCTATATATGTAGAAAATATGCACATACAATAATAATAAAAATTCAGGCTCCTACAAAAAGTAAAAAAAAAAACTACAATTCACCTACCAGTTTAATTGCTCTTTTAAGACTTTTTCATAAATAATTTTTTCTTAGTCATAAAAAAAATGATATGACATCTGGCTGAAACTGGACACTTAGGAAAGCACTGGTACAAGTCGTGAAAAAGTTTAAGGTAAAGCAAGTAAGAATCTGGAACTTTTTTTTTTTGTGAATAAACTATCCTTTCAAGTTTTTTTACATATAGAAAGTAGCAAATGTTCTTAATGCTTAACTGATTTAATCGTCGACAAAGCTTCACCAGCTCTTGATATCTTGGCCATATCACCCAGAGCGAACAGTGAACTCTTCCGATTAGCAGCTATAGTTGAGGCTGTGGAAGGGGATGCTTTAATATCCTATATGGTAGTTCAAAAAGCAGAGAGACCATCCCTTAATGCTTTTTTTTTAGTGTCAAACTAATGCTTGGATTAAAGTGTACTATTTGTAATGGAAACTGAAACTATAGAACTAATAATACTAAAGAGTCCGTCTGCCAAACTAAATTGGCACTTACCAAAATCTCTTTTTGCCACCGACGTTGAACCACTTCCATAGATTGGCAAATTTTGCCCAAAAGCGGGACTTCAGGCCCTGCGTTTTCTGACTGGGGAACTGCATATATATACAAAAACTTTAGAAGTGGCAACATTGTTTGGTCTATTGGCCCTGGAGTGCTTCAAACACCCTTTAGAATACCAGTCTGTTGCTCATAAGAAAAATATTCAAGAAATAAAAAAAATCAAAATGCACAAGTTAAAAACAAAGTCCTACGGTTGATAATACAATTGAACAAACAGACAAGCCATCAAATATATTTCTAAAGATATTGCTGTGAAAGAACATTAAATGAAAAGACATTCATTTCCACCCTCCCCAACTCCCCCAAATGACACCAGATCCGGTCGGGATTCAAAATAAGAGATCTGAGCTACGAGATCCTTCTAAATAAATTTCATTAAGATCCGATCACTCCTTCGTAAGTTAAAAATACCTCATTTTTTCTAATTTTTCAGAATTAACCCGCGCATCGGAATGACAATGGAAATATTAAAATGCGTTTCATTTTCCTCGAATTGCGTTTCATTTGCCTGTATTTTCAACTTATTAGACATCGTGAGCTTGGCTGTGGTAATAGCAAAAAATTTATTTGAAGCTAAAATGGTGATTACGTGAAAATTTTCATTGCGGAGGAATTGATAGCTACGCAACATAGCAGTAGTGCCAATTGAGGGAAAGGTAGAATTCCCTCTAGATGTGGCTATGTGAAAATTTTCATTACGGAGATATTGATAACTATGCAACATAACAGTAGTACCAATTGAGGGGAAGGTAGAATCTCCCCCCTGTTCCATATAAAACCTTTTTTGTACTCTCATAGAAAGAATTTAAAAATGATTGCCCACACTCTTAGATTTAATAAAATAAATTCGCCCCCCCCAAAAAAAACCCTCAAAATTTTCGTGAATTAGCACAGTTGCAACCAAAAGAAATGGCTTTATTGATTAATTAATATTCTACGCATACCAAAGAGATGGTTTGGAAGGCCCATACCCAAGCATAGGGTATAAAATGATGGGGTACAACCCATACTGAAAAAAATCATAGTTATTCTCCTTAAATTAATTTACAAGCTTTAAAATACGAGCAACTTTTGCGTAAAAAAAATAATTAATTTCCTCGAAACTTTTAATATTCTTCTTACAAACCTCCCTCTAAGTTCATAACTGCTGCTAAGCCTGTACCATAGCTCAATCCTAGTTGCGGCAATGAATAGCATATCCTGGGAACAGCTTGGAAAATACAACTCATTTTTTTTTTTAGCACTGACTGAAATTACGATATATTTAAGAGATTTAACTTAGCGTCTTGAGAGTAAACTGACGTACTGGCGGAAAATTTGAAAAAAAAACGACCTTGAAGTTCGAGTCTTCCCACGTTCGTAAGTAGTGCGGTTAGAGCTGCTTCCGTGACTCTCAAAGAGAGTTGCAATCCTACATATTTAAACATGCAAACAATTTACATCCTAATAAATGATGAAAATGTTTCATCTTCTAATCTATATGGCCAAAAACGAATTTTTACTCTCAGAAGACCAAAAATCCCTGCACATAAACAAAATATACAACGTAAATAAGCAAAGGTGCGTGTACTTTCCATTATTCTTTGGGTACCATAAATAGCCTATATAATTATCAATATTGGAAAATGTATTTTTCTATTTAGCTATAAGCTAGCTGACTTTTCTCATGGTTAACTCATTATACAAAAATTTGGCTTCATATTTCCACGATTTACTAATTCTTTATTACTAAGACTTGAACAATATCTTCAATAGACTGAATTTCTGTGGGCTGTACGCAATCTGGGACATGCAAAATACAATGGAATAGAGGAACATTTGCTTGAGATAGTCCAACTTCGGTTACCAGGTTTCAATGGTTGCGAGGCTTATTTTCGCACATTTCAAGTTCACACCCTTTACAGTAGATACTAGAATGCTAAAATGACATGTCCGAAAATGATAAAAGATAAATACAGATAAATAAAAGGTGAATATAGAATGATAAAATGACATGTCCGAGAAAGATAAAAGATAATTATAGATAATATGTACAATATATAACACACTTAATTAACCTGAAACACGACCAGGAATCAGAAACAATAAAAAATAAACAGATTGACATTGAACTTCGAATTAAGCTTAAGAATGTAGTAAAGCTCTGTGTCGTAGATCATTCACACCGCTTGCTGAAAAATATAAAAAAACATCAATGAATTTGACATGAAAGAATAATGCCAAGTAAGACAAAAAATTCACATCGATTGCTGGTGAAAAAATATTAAGTAGAGAAATGACATGAAAGAAAAAAGTGAAAAGTGAGCAAAGGCGAAAAATTAAGGACTTCCCTTTATATAAAGAGTTTGTCAAGAATAGACACTCCAATATACTATACATAAAGAATAAACTGAAAAAAAATGAATGTAGAGAAATAACCCGAACGAAAAAAGTGAAAAGTGAGCCAAGGCGAAAAATTAAGGACTTCCCTTTATATACAGAGTTTGTCAGGAATAGAGACTCTAATATACTACACATAAAGACCAATCTGGAAAAAATGAATGTAGAAAAATAACATGAAAGAAAAAAGTGAAAAGTGAACAAAGGTGAAAAATTAAGGACTTTCTTTTATATAAAGAGTTTGTCAAGAATAGACACTCTCCAATATACTATGCATAAAGACCATAGTGGAAAAAAAGAATGTAGAGAAATAAAATGAGAGAAAAAAGTGAACAAAGGCGAGAAATTCAGGATTTCTCTTTATATAGAGTTTGTGAAGAATAGACACTCTCCAATATACTGTATATAATGGACAAACTATGTGCGGCAGATTTGAGATTGTTTTAATAGACCTAAGCTACCTGAAACGACGACACGAGAGAGAGTGAAAGGCGGCTTAAAAAAAACATAGGAGCTATGTAGTGACCAAGCTGGAAGTAAAAATAAAACGTAAAAAATGAGAAATCGCTAAACAAAAAAGATAATTCTGAAACTTGGAATGCTCTAGTTTGTCTACTTTTCAGTATATAACCCTCAATATTTAATTGATTTTTTACTGATACAAAAAACGATTTTCAGTTGATGGCAAGCAAAATACGAATTTTGTGAACTTTTTTTTTCTAGAAAATGGATCAAATATGAACCTAGATTACGAAAATTTTGTTTTTTTCACAATTATGAGCCCTTGCCTGCGGGTTCTGAAAGGATTCGAATTCTACCTCAGCAGTTAACTTCAGTTCACCACTAAACAAAATATCTTCATTGGGGGGCAAACATTAATTTCACTTTTGTTTTGGAGGAAATTTAAAAAGAGGCTTATCCAACCGGCAAAACTGTGACTAAAATCAATAAAAGTTCCCTGTTTTATGTACTGATAAAAATGTACCTGGGTATTTTCTTTTAGAAGGTTTCGAAATTTACTTTCGCTTAGAGATACCAGCCCAAATTGACTCAGCGACGTCTCTCGGCCGTTAGCACTCTAAAAACGTCTAACTGTCAATGGGGAATAGAGGGGTCCTTCTACAATTCAGCCACCATAACTTAACATAATCGTTTTAACCTTCAAAATTTGCAAGAAATAGATTTGAAAGATCCGGCCAAAAAGAAGAATCTAGAAAGTCTAGAAAACGCTTCCTTGCACATTTATTGCGACTATTTCTATTCAAACCTGTCAAAGGTTAATACTGCTGATAGTGGAGAGTATGTTGTTCTTAAACTTGGGCAGTGTGGTATTAGGTCAAATGCGACGTTTTATTTCAAAAAGGGCAACTTAATACGGCAAGCAACAGCGTACCATTTTTTTCCTACATATAATTGTGTGGACTTGATTATCGATGTTCTCAATTACAAAGCATCGAGGTTCAAAGTGTTTTGTTCAAAATTGGCCTTAATTCCATTTGTAAATTTTCTTTGCACTTGTCAGCAAAAAAAGGAAATAAAAAAGGAAACTAGAATAAAGATTAACATAATTATATGTAATTTTTACATAATTCTTTGACAATTTTTAACTACACACACATACAACAACACACACATACGACTACACACACATACGACTACACACACATACAACTACACACACATACAACTACGCACACATAAGACTACAGACACATACGACTACGCACACATACAACTAAGCACACATACGACTACACACAGATACAACTACACACACATACAACTACGGACATACGACTACGCACACACACAGTTACACACACATACGACTACACACACATAAGACTACACACACATAAGACTACACACACATACGACTTCACACACATACAACTAAGCACACATACGGCTACGCACACATACGACTACGCACAGATACAGGCATATACCACTACAGACACATACCACTACAGACACATACAACTACACACATACAACTACACACACATACGACTACAAACATATACGACTACACACACATAAAACTACACACAGATACAACTACACACACATATGTCTACCCACACATACGACTAAACACAACATACGGCTAAACACACATACGACTACAGACGCATACAACTACGAACACATACGACTACGCACACATACAGCTAGACACACATACGACTACACACACATACGACTAAACACACATAAAACTACAAACACATACGACTACACACACATACAACTAAGCACACATACGACTACACACAGATACAACTACACACACATACAACTACGCACATACGACTACGCACACATACAGTTACACACACATACGACTAAACACACATAAGACTAAACACACATAAGACTACACACACATACGACTACACACACATACAACTAAGCACATATACGGCTACGCACACATACGACTTCACACAGATACAACGACACACACATACGACTACACACGCATACGACTACACACACATACAACTACACATACATACGACTACACACACATACGACTACAGACACATACAACTACACACACACACGACTACACACACATACGACTACAAACACATACGAATACACACACATACAACTACACAAAGATACAACTACACACACATATGACTACACACACATACGACTAAACACATATACGACTAAACACAACATACGGCTACACACACATACGACTACAGACACACACAACTACAATGACATACAACTACGCACATACGACTACTCAGACATAAAGCTAGACACACATACGACTACACAAACATACGACTAAATACACTTAAGACTACACACACATAAGACTACACACATATACAACTAAGTACACATACGACTACGCACGCATACGACTACGTACACATACGACTACACACACATACAACTACGCACATACGACTACGCACACACAGTTACACACACATACGACTACACACGCATAAGACTACACACACATACGACTACACACACATACGACAAAACATACATACGACTAAACATACATACGATTAAACACACATACGACTAAACACACATACGACTAAACACACACGACTACACACACTTAAAATTAAACACACACGATTACACACACATCACTATAACTTTAGAAAAACTGAGCTATTTATTATGCGTGTTTATGTGTTATGTATTACGAGTATCTTAGTGTTATGTATTATCGAGCTATTTAATATATATTAATGAGCTATTGTGAGTATTGTAAGCTACTTATTGTCGTCCTTTTCGTCAAAAGTGTAATTTTGTAGTTTAGTTTTCTTCTCATTTATTTCCTATACTCCTCTGTGTACATTCATCTATGCAATAGAAGACATGTATAAATTATTATTATTATCATTATAACACTCCATTTTGAATTACCAACTTGGGTGGAAATGATAAAAGACTTGAGAGCCATGGCTAATTAGAGTAAAGCCAAGACAAATAGTGTCTATGAGAAGCAAATCTGGCAAAACTTTTCAGAGTTGTATAAAAAATGATCACATGTTGATGATAGTATAGCATCCATCCTAGGGCAGAACTAAGGCAGATTTTGAGGGAGGGGGAAGGGTCTACATCCAGAGAGTCAAGGGGCACGGGTTATATGATAATTTTTTCTCTAAATTATTAGTGGGAAAGTGACCCCCCCCCCAAACGACGCATCTGTGTGAAGGTAATTTAAATAGTCATTCAGTCCTGAAAGCTATTTGAAGGGAAATGTAGATAAGAAAATGATTCGATCATTTTTTACCCGTTGTGGCTATATCAAATTTTGAGCTATGAAAAGAAAGTAAAATCTGGTCAATTTTTCTTTAAGATTGAATAAAAAGTGCAAACCAGTAAAAAAGGTAGAAATCACCGATACATACTTTGGGTACGAATAAATTCATGAATTAAAAAAAACACAAAAAAAAACAAAAAAAAAAAAACAACAGAAGAATGGAAATACACTACTACCCTACCTTGAAGATAATTTTTTCCCACGGCGTATTGGAGCACTCCAATATCCTGATAGTGTGGCACTGCAAGAGGCGCCATTGATTGAGGACCTATCTGCTGCTGGGCCATGTGACCTGTATTTGAAATCCATGGGGTGGCATATGTGTCGTAGTTGAACTGTTGTAAAGGGGTTAAAGGGTTATATTCACATGCGAAGGTCTTAGCAGGGTTGATACTAGGGTAGCTAGGGTAACTAAATTGGTGACGGGCATAAGGATCGGTTAAATTAGGATAATAATAAGGCAAAACAGCGCCACCTAAAATATTGAAACAAAGGAATGTTAAATCTTGTGATTAGGTATATCCATTATTTCAATTCGATTGAAAGAACCTCGTCAGCCATTGTAATAAAAATACATTTTAAAAAACCCAACGATATTTCCACAAGCTCTTATAAGCCACCAGAAATAACAGTGACTTTCAAGAAGGAGTTGAAAATGAAAAAAAGGTGGGAAGATTTGTATTATGATATGTACAATTATGCTAAAAAGAATATGTGCATTTAACAAAACTTCTAAAAAAAAGTATTACGAAGAGGAAATAAGGAATAATCCAGGGACGGATACAGAATTAATGTTTGGGAGGGAGGAGAACACTGAAGAAAACATGGCTTCTCCATCAGTTTTTTTTTGCACATCAACCCTGTAATTAGTACCCATTTTTGATCCTCTGGAGGAATACCTCTAAAAACTACCCCTTGAATCCACTCCCAGAATAATCCACTTATTTTCTGGTAGGTTTGAGTATAATTTCAATCTTACACGTAGTTATTGTTTTCTTATCAAAAACACAGGCTAGAAAAATAATAAGTGGGATATTCCATTCCCCAAAACCAAAGAGGAAGAATTTGTTCCAGAACTCAATCATCGTTAATAATTAACAATTAGCTTCAGTACAAAATGGCAGAGAAATACTTGTACAATTATTTAGTTACAGCAACAAATACATTTATAATACAAATTAATTAATGTATCGCTTTGCGTTATGGTAATTATACTAGCAGTAATTTCTTTATAATAATTTTTAGTTAATACAAATAAGCAAATATATAACCATAGAAGAGTTTTTAACCCTAAAATCAATGCATTTAACAGACCATATGATACACACATAAATTAAATTCCAAAGAACTCTTTTCTTGCACGTAATCACGTACACAGACTAGGGGCGGAGTACAGAATTAATATTTTTATGGGGGGGGGGGGTACCAACAAAACTTTAGCTCCTCCTTGGTATTTTTACTCCTTTAATCCGTGCAATTTTTACCCTTCTGGGTAAGGGGGAGGGGGTGCATACCCTCTTACATCACCGTCTGGATCTGCCCATGACAGCCATAGTCACTGATGTAACAGTCATTTTGCGACCATTTTTGCTATTTTTCTTCATCGTCTTTTTGTTGTTTATTTCCAGTCCTTTCTTCTTCTTGTTTTACTACTCTGATATTTTTAATTTTTAATGGTGCATAAGAATGAATTTAATTATGTAATTGTTCTTTCTAGTATAGTCGCATGCATATAGGCTTGTCTACGGTACAAATTTTATCACAGGCGCTTTTGTTATCATTTGTTGATATTGAAATTTATTAAAAGATTAAAAAAATATTAGTAATAGCAAAGTTTATAATGTAATTAATATAAATCATTCATTAATAGATGTAAAACAATTACAACAATCATAAAGAAAACACTTAAATCTTTCCAAACCAGTAAGAGGGTTATAGCATTATTAGCGCTATTCACTTTATTCTTATTATTACAAAAAACATCAAAGCACACGGCTGAATACTGTGGCTTCATTTTAGTAGATAACCCTGCTTATACCGTCCCAAATATTTTTCTTTTCTATTCTCTCATGGAATCAGACTGTTGCATAAGTTTAGCAAAAAAATAAAAAATAAAAAATAACCGAGAACTATTAGCTAGGCAGGACATCTGAAAAACATCTCCATATTTAAAAAAGATATAAAACAGCATTAAAATTCCAAAATAACTTTTAAAATTCAACATAAACCAAAATTCAACATAAATTCAACATAAAAAATTCAATAAAAAAGTTGAATTACTCATTGAAAATTACCCATTGAATTACATGTGAAATCATTCAATATTGAAATATACAAAAGGAGTTTTGCAAAATTAGTTCAGCATTTTTTTTTTTTTTTCACTTTTCAAATCATAATTTCCTCCAACAGCGTATCGAAATGTTAAGAGAATTTCAGAATAATTATCCTATAAATATTTTATGACTCGTGAAACCATGATTGTTCCATGGTTCCTGATTCCATAGTGGTTTCAGTTAGTAACAGCTTTTTCTATGAATTAGTAAAACAGTTACTAATTTTTTTCATTATATTTTTTTAGGAGGGCAAACACATACTGATAGTAAGTAAAATTACGTTAGGTAGCCTCTAAAAGTTGAATGGAAGTATTTTGGGTCTCCACACAGGAGGAAACTAAAATCACGTTTCAATTTGGCAGATACTGCAAATCTGCCAGAACATCAACATAAATCCTATAAAGTTAATGGTCTCCAATCCATGAACTGCTCACAAATTAGCAGTTTTAGGCCTGATAAAATGGGAGGGGGGGCAAGGTACACCTAGGTATACTAAGGTATTAAAAATAACAAAAAAATTAACGTCGCATCTCAGAAAACTGGGAGGGACAGTCCCCCCCCTCCACCCAGGCCTAGGACCGCCTCTATGCCAAGACAGAACAAGTGTCCATTGAAATCAAATTTGCAAATTCACTATGTCAGACAACTGGGAGGGACAGTCCCCCCCCCCTCCACCCAGGCCTAGAACCGCCTCTATGCCAAGACGGAACAAGTGTCCATTGAAATCAAATTTGCAAATTCGCTATACAGATTTGCAAAATCTGTTAAATTGAGATGCACATTTAAGCAATGAAAGTTGTTTTCCGATACATACCTAAAAGATTTTACTCAATAGTTTTCCGATACCAAAAGAGCGTAATCGTAACCTTAGTAGTTCATGCTTTTTGCTGATGCTGATGAAAAATAGCGTGAAATTAAGTAACGAAGATAGAACTTGCAAGATAGACTATTTTAGCGTCATTATTTTAGTAGCGTTTATTTTTAACTACTACTGCTACTAACAACTCACTGCAGCCCCCTAATAGCATCCCAGCAATACTCCCAAACATACAGTTCAGCCCCTCTTCATTCAAATTTACACACATGATATTATCTCGCAAATCCGTCACTGTTTCATGTTTGTACATAAAACGAAACACACTTTCATTTATGCACCCATGCATTGGGTGTAAATTTTTTCTAACCCTCAACATATTTCTTTCTTTCCCGAAAGGTAAACAACCACTTCTCATTTCAATAAACCAATTTAGATACTCCCTTTTTATAGAGCCTCCAGTTCAGTAACTCTCGGATAGATACCAGAAAAGTGTCACCCCCTCCTTCAGTGACAAAGCTTCGAAATTAATAATCTCTCAGCTCAAATTCGATTTTCAATCAATTTTTTTTTCTTTTATTGGGGGGGGGGGACTTTCTTCTTTCCTAATCATTTCTGAAATGTGTGAGAAGCAGCCTTTAGATCTGGGTACGGCCGTAAGAAAAAGTGTATTGGTACCATTAGGAAGAGTAGCAAGTTCTTCAAAACTACTGAGCATGGCCAAATCCAGGGCATCATCAATGTCAAGCGCTAGTTTTGTAGCTAAAATCTCCTTATCTCCAATGGTCACCTACAATAAGAAAACAACGTGACATGGGATAAACAGTGTGTTCCCGGAGGACATTGCACTTTAATTCGTGTGATGTACTAATCTGGTCAACTATACAAGAATAAGACCTTCACTAAAGCTTTTCTATCTACTGAACACAGCTTAGATACCCAGAGCTGCCAAATTTTTTTTAAGGAGTGTGTCATTTTTTTTCGAAAAATGTGCTCTTGTGTCATATCAGATTCCATAATGTGTCACAAAATATGTCATTTTTTTTTGGTACAAGTGGTATCATATTTAATTGTCAAATCTTTATTTAGAGTCTTGAATATATAATCTTTTCCAAATCAGTTCAGAAAGGAGTAAACTTAACCTTAACCTATTATCTTGGGATCATGAACTTTTTATGACGTCATGAAAGAAATAGAAACATTTGATTAAATTAATGTTACACACTATGAATTTGTGTCTGGGCGGCCAGCGAGGCAAGTTTACATTTATAAAAGTCTTAGGGACAATCAATTCCGACAGTAAATTGAAAATAGACTTTTTGTATGAAGTCATAATCGTAATCGGCTCTATACGTTATCGGCTTTATTGGCTAAGCTTTTTATTTACTCAATATTTAAGCCATACAACCAGCTTAAACTAGTATTTTTGTCATACTTGTTGGTGCCTTTTTAAGCCAGATGGATTATTGTGAAAGAAAGACATCTCTGGAAATTTGTAATCTTGTCCGAGGTGGGATACACCTCCTGTACTCCTAAAAATGGGAGTTGCTGCTTATGCATACAGCTTTGGTAAACTGCATGCTGTTTACTTTTTACTATTAAGTACGTACCAGTTGGCTACATTAAATACTCAATCAAGAAGCCAATTACGCTCAGATATTCAGCTTGCATTTTAATTTGAAATTTCTCCTATGGCTGTTTTCTTCGCGTGGTTTAAATTTTAAATATGGTGATGGCATCTGTCCTGTATTCCGCACTGTTTGTGTACTACTGCCACCGTTAGGTAGCGCTATTCCCTTCCATTAATTTGTAGCTTTTCTGGAGGTAGAAAATTGAAATTTTACTTTTCTTTTATTACCATTTCAAAAACAAGACTTGGATGACGAAAATGTGTCATTTTAAAAAAAAATGTGTCATTTTTGTCGATTGTGTCATTTTTTATTGAAAAATGTGTCATTTTCGTTGATTGCGTCATCATTTCGACTGAATGTGTCATTGTGTCACGCAACATTAAATTGTGTCATTTAGACACAAAATGTGTCTAAAAGTTTTTGCTCGTTCCAGCTGTTAATTGACTCTTACCTTAAACGAACGATTCGATCTCTATTTAATGCTCTTAACTTTTTGCCGAACCGAGAACATGCTCAAAATTGGTATCAATGATGGCGTTTCCAGGATTTTTGTTCGGGGGCAGGGGTATTTTTAAGAGGGTGGGGGTTCACAATAAAACTAAAACACCCATCAAAATTGTATTCATTTTTTTTTTACGTTTTTATGAATCGAAAAATATTCCAACGGGGGGGGGGATCAAAAACCGTGAAAAATGAAGTGTCCTGTGCGTAATTCTGGAGCTGAACAATGCCCACAGTTCTACTTATTTTCCATGATTGACTAGTCAGATCTAAGGTTGAAGGACGACATTTTGAAATTCGAAAGGATGGAAGACTGAAAAAACAGTTTAGAATCTGTACACTAAAAGTTATGATACATAAAAGGGATTTTAGAAGAAAGTATTTGGAAAAAAACCGGTGTTCAAATAAACTTTTTTCATTGTCCTCTCACCATTGAAATTGTCCGCTTCTGTAGTGAATAAGAGCTGAGAGCTCATTTGGCACTTGTGACGAAGTCGGAAGAGCCAAGAGCTCATATGGTATGAGCTCTAGCAAAATTTTAAGAATCAATAGATTGCTTTAAAAGGAAAATCAGAGGCTTAATGCCGGTCGGGATTTAAAATAAGAGCTCTGAGTTACGAGGTCCTTCTAAATATCAAAATTCATTAAGATCCGATCACCCACTTTTAAGTTAAAAATACCTCAATTTTTCTAATTTTTCCTCTCCCTTGAGCCCCCCCAGATGTCCGATTCGGGGAAAACGACTTTATCAAGTCAATTTGTACAGCTCCCTGACACGTCTACCAATTTTCATCGTCCTAGCACGTCCAGAAGCACCAAACTTGCCAAAGCACTAATCTTGCCAAAGACAGCGGATCCAGTCCAGTTACGTCAGTCACGTATCTACGACATTTATAATCATTTTCCAAAATTTCTTGCTACCCCCTCCAGCTCCCCCCCCCAAATGTCAACAGATCTGGTCGGGATTTGAAATAAGAGCTCTGAGACATGAGTTCCTTCTAAATATCCAATTTCATTAAGATCCGGTCACCCGTTCTTAAGTTAAAAATGCCTCAATTTTTCTAACTTTTCCAAATTAACAACCCCCAGCTCCCCCAAAGAGAATAGATCCGTACGAATTATGTCAATCTCGTATCTATAACTTGTGCTTATTCTTCCAATCAAGTTTCATCCTGATGTCTCCACTCTAAGCGTTTTCCAAGATTTCCGGTTTTCAAGATTTCTGTTTCCCCCCTCCAGCCCTCTATGTCCCCGGATCCGATTTCAATTGAAAATAGAGCATCTGAGACATAAGATTCTTCTATATATCAAGTTTCATTGAGATTTGATAACCCATCCGTCAGATACCTCGATTTCACGTTTTCCAAGAATTTCGGTTTCCCCTTCCAACTCCCTTCAATGCCACCGGATCTGGTCGGGATTTATAACGGGAGTCTTAAAGCACAAGATCCTTCTAGATATTAAATTTCATTAAGATCTGATCACCCGTACGTAGGTTACAAATACCTCATTTTTTCTAATTTTTCCGAATTACTACCCCTCCCCCCAAACTCCAACAAAGAGAGTGGGTCCGGTCCGGTTATGTCAGTCACCTATCTTGGACTTGTGCGTATTCTTTCCACCAAGTTTCATCCTGATCTCTCCGCATTAAGCGTTTTCCAAAATTTTCGGTCCCCCCCCCCTAATGACACTGGACCCGGTCGGGATAAAAAATGAGATATCTGGGTTTCTAGGTCCTTCTAAATATGAAATTTCATTAAGATACGATCACTCTTTCGCAAGTTGAAAATACCTCATTTTTCAAATTTTTTATAATTAACCTCCCCCTCCAAACTCCCCCAAAGAGAGCAAATCCGTTCCTGTTACGTCAATCCCATATCTAGGACTTGTGCTTATTTTTCCCATCAAGTTTAATCCCGATCCCTCCACTCTAAGCATTTTCCAAGAGTTTAGGTTCCACCCCCCCAGCACACCTTTCACCAGATAAGGTTGAAATAGCTCTACCCTTCACCAGATAAGGTTGAAAGAGTTCTGAGACATGACATCCTTCCAAACATCAAATTTCATTAAGATCCGGTCGCTCCTTCGTAGGTTAAAAATGCCTCATTTTTATAATTTTTCAGAATTAACCCTCCCCCCCAACTCACCAAAACAGAACGGATCCTTTCCAGTTATGTCAATCATGTATCTAGGACTTGTGCTTATTTTCCCACCAAGTTTCATCCCGATCCTTCCACTCTAAGCGTTTTCCAAGATTTTAGGTTCCCCCCTCAACCCCCCCCCCCCGTGTCACCAGATCCAGTCGGGATTTAAAGTAAGAGCTCTGAGACGCGATATCCTTCCAAATTTCGAATTTCATTAAGATTCGATCACTCCTTCGTAAGTTAAAAATACCTCATTTTTTCTTCTTCTTTTTCGAATTAACCGGCCCCTCACTCCCCCCAGATGGTTAAATCAGGAAAACGACTATTTCTAATTTAATTTGGTCCTGTCTCTGATACACATGCCAAGTTTCATCGTCCTAGCTTGCCTGGAAGTGCCTGAAGTAGCAAAACTGGGACAGGCAGACCGCCAGAATTTGCGATTGCTATATGTCACTTGGTTAATACCAAGTGCCATAAAAAACAAGTTCAACACAGAATGAAGATCCAAGAAAAGTATAAAGATCCTCCAGAGATATTGCGGGGAGATTCTGCCGAATCAACTTTTCAGTTGCTAGGTCTTCTTTACGGAGACAATTAGTAAGCATGTCGCCCAACTTCGAGACAGCGTGTTTCAATCCCTGGGGGCCATATTACCAAGCAGAGCATTAATCCATTGTGCTAACATAGAGCTTATTTTACTGTAAGTGAGTACATTTTGTATAGCTTAATTTATTTGATTATTTGGGCTTATGGAAATTGTTGGTTTAACAAACAGGTCATTTTTTGATAAAAGAGCGAAAAAAAACCAATTTCCGCCAAGGAACATTTCTATAAAGAGAAAAATCTGACTGCGGAACCATAATCCTTCAAAAATCGCAACTCAATGTTCATTAAAATATTCTAAAATGTTATTTTCAGGTAGGTTGATCACTCCCACGTATGATCACTGATATTTGCTTCTGTATATTTTAAATTCATTTCTCTCTTTATTTATATATATATATATATGTATATATATATATATATATATATATATATATATATATATATATATATATATATATATATATATATATATATATAAATAAGTTGTCTGTCTGTCTGTCTGTCCGCATATGACGTCTGAATTATCATATACCAATTCAAAAATGAAAGTATTCAAGCCGATGGTGCTGAGTTGGTAACGCATTATGTTCCAGGTTCGAGGTTCGAGAGGTTCTAGCTTTGAACCTTGACTTTAGTATTAATAAAAAAGAAGAAAAAAAAACTAAAAAAAAGGTAAAAACTACAAAAGAATTAAAAAGCAAAAAAACTAAAAAAACTAAAAAGCTAAAAAAAAGGTAAAAAACTAAAAACTAAAAAAGAAAAAAAAAAGTAAAAAAAGGTAAAAACTAAAAAAAAAACTAAAAGAAAAAAACTAAAAACTAATAAAAAAACTAAAAATAGGCTAAAAACTACAAAAAAATTAAAAACTAAAAAAACTAAAAAAAGGGTAAAAAACTAAAAAAAACTAAAAACTAAAAAAAAAAACTAAAAAAGGAAAAAAACTGAAAAATAAAGGAGATAAGAAAAACTAAGAAAAAAAAAAAAAAAAAAAAAAAGATAAAAACTACAAAAAAAAAAACTAAAAGGAAAAAAGAAAAAAACTAAAACCTAAAAAAAAGGTAAAAAACCAAAAAAAAACTAAAAGGAAAAAAAGGAAAATAAAAAAAAATTTATTTCAAACTAAAAAAGAAAAAAAAACTAAAAAAGGAAAAAAAAAACTGAAAAATAAAGGAGAAAAAGAAAAATAAAAAAAACTAAATAATAAAAATAAAAAAAAAAACTAAAAAAAGGTAAAAACTACAAAAAAAACCTAAAAGAAAAAAGAAAAAAACTAAAAAAGCTAAAAAAAAGGTAAAAACCAAAAAAAAATTTAAAAGAAAAAAATGAAAAAAGCAAAAAATTTATTTCATCATATGGACACTCAAAGAGAAATTACAGACTGAGACACCGGGACACAAATGACGACCGGGACACAGGGAATATAAATGACCTGTACACAGGGAAACAACTACAACGGGGACGTCGGGGGGCACAGGGGGATATATAAATGACGACGGGGACACAAAGAATGTTCGATTAGCAATCACCATCAACAAAGCTCAAGGGCAATCATTAGAATCATGAGGTATAGACCTGAATACGGATTGTTTTTCCCATGGACAATTATATGTTGCAAGTTCAAGAGTCGGTAAACCTGACAATCTATTTATATGCACAGACAATGGGACAGCGAAGAATGTTGTATATTCGCAAGTTTTACGTAGTTAAAAACATAAATATATATATAGATATATATATATATATATATATATATATATATATATATATATATATATATATATATATTCACAGGTGGGAAACAGGGACACAATTACAATGACGCGTAACAAATATGGCGCGTAACAACTTACGTGCGCGGGGGGGGGGGGGCTTGGGGGGGGGCGCTTTCACAGGGAATATAAATGACCGGGACACAGGGACACAACTACAATGGGGACGCCGGGGGGCACAGGGGGATATATAAATGACGACGGGGACACAGAGAATGTTCGATTAGCAATCACCATCAACAAAGGGCAATCATTAGAATCATGAGGTATAGACCTGAATACGGATTGTTTTTCCCATGGACAATTATATGTTGCATGTTCAAGAGTCAGTAAACCTGACAATCTATTTATATTTAGACAATGGGACAGCGAAGAATGTTGTATATTCGCAAGTTCTACGTAGTTAAAAACATATATATATATATATATATATATATATATATATATATATATATATATATATATATATATATATATATATATATATATATATATATATATACTAGCTGTTATATGTTATATATATATATAATAGGTGTTGGGGTGGTGCTTCGCGCCACCCCAACACGTAGTTGGTGGGCGCTTAAGTCGTTACGCTCAATATTAGTTACACGCCATTGTAGTTGTGTCCCAGTGTCCCACCTGTGAATATAGATAGATATATATATATATATATATATATATATATATATTTTTAACTACGTAAAACTTGCGAATGTACAACATTTTTGGCTGTCCCATTGTCTGTGAATATAAATAGATTGTCAGGTTTACCGACTCTTGAACATGCAACATATAAGTGTCCATGGGAAAAACAATCTGTATTCAGATCTATACCTCATTATTCTAATGATTGCCCTTGAGCTTTGTTGATGGTGATTGCTAATCGAACAGTCCCTGTGTCCCTGTGGTCATTTATATATCCCCCTGTGCCCCCAACATCCCCGTTGTTGTTGTTTCCCTGTTACCTGGTCGTCATTTGTGTCCCGGTGTCCCAGTCTGTAATTTCTCTTTGAGTGTTGCGGTCGTCATTTATATTCCCTGTGTCCCGGTGTCCCGGTCGTCATTTTTGTTCCGGTCGTCATTTGTATTCCGGTGTCCCGGTCTGTAATTTCTCTTTGAGTGTCCTGGTCGTCATTTATATTCCCTAGGTCCCGGTCGTCATTTGTGTCCCGGTGCTTTTACGTCACCCGACACACACACACAC
Source organism: Artemia franciscana (assembly GCF_032884065.1). Classification (NCBI taxonomy): domain Eukaryota; kingdom Metazoa; phylum Arthropoda; class Branchiopoda; order Anostraca; family Artemiidae; genus Artemia; species Artemia franciscana. Next base: position 45,711,936 of record NC_088867.1, read on the forward strand.
ACACACAGACAACTTATTTTTATATATATACTAATAATGACGTCATATTCCAACGCTCTTTTTACAAACAAACAAACATGCATACACACAATTCGTTTTTATATAGATAGATAGATAGATAGATACAATACAAATTAACTGCGTAAAACTTGCGAATATACAACATTCTTCGCTGTCCAATTTTCGCTGCATATAAATAGATTGTCAGGTTTACCGACCCTCGAACATGCAACGTACAATTGTCCATGGGAAAAACAATCAGTATTAAGATCTATACCACATTTTTCTAATGATTGACCTTGAACTTTGTTAATAGTGATTGCAAATGCTAATCGAATTGGGAATTACAATCTTTTAAATTAAAAAGGCAGATCCGTTGGAATCATGGGAATGCGAGGAATAAGAACAGCCTCACCCTCAAAAGGCCCTGTCAAGATTGTGGCCTCTATTAGGTTTTCTATTTTTATTTACGGCATATCGCCTGCCATTGCAAAGCTTTGGTGGGTTGATATTTCTTAAAAGTATTATTGGTACGCCTATTTTTAGTTGTAGCACGTGTGGTGGAAACCCTGAAAGATCCACAGAATTTAAAAATTCAGATGGATAATTAACCGCTTCATTTGGTTCCAAAACTGTGTCGACTGACTTGTAAAGGACTGCCTGGTCTCGAATCTTGGTCAAAACAATATTGTTGATTTCGTGGACGTCTATATTTTTGGGTGCAAGAATCGCTCTTTCACTTAGCCATTTATTATTTTTATAATTGTTTAGAATATTCGGAAATACTTTTTCAATCAATTCATTTTTGGACGTCACTAAATTACAGAAATCAGCAGGTAGTTGTATACGTCCTGAAATTTAGTCTACTGGAAGCTTTCCGTTTCCAATTGCCAGCAATTGATCTGAAAATGTTTGACCAGAGTCATTGTTTTGCAATCGGACACGCATATTTCTAGTTAATTTTAATGTTTTTACGGTGCCCATAAATTAGAATTTTTCAGGCAAGCATTCATTTCGTCTGCAGGAGTTGATCTAGGTATTATAAGTAATGTTTGCCTGAAATCTCCCGCAAGCAATATTAATGCTGCCAAAGGGTTTCGACTTCCCTCGCAAATCTTTCAAGCATTGATCCAGAGCCTCGAGCGATTTTTTGTGTGCCATTGTGCACTCATCCCAAATAGTAAGTTTGCATTGCTGCAATACTTTACCAATCCCAGATGATTCGGAAATATTGCACGTGGGAGTTTCTGTAGAATGCAAATTCAGAGGCAATTTCAAAGCGGAATGAGCAGTTCTTCCACCAGGCAGCAATGTTGCGGCAATTCCGGACGACGCATTTGCCAACGCTATATCATTTTTTGATCGAATTAATGCCAGAATTAGTTTTATCACAAACGTTTTACCAGTACCTCCTGGCGCATCCAAAAAGAAAATTTCTCCAACGTTGTTATCGACACAATGCATTATCGTATCATAAATGTCTTTTTGTTCCGACGTTAACTTGGAAATGTTATTTTATACATACGACAATAGATCACTCGTACTGTAACTTTGTTCACGATCCAATTCTACACATGTCGAAACAGCAGCGATACGGTTAGGTGAATGCATTCCCAAATCCTGAAGAGGTTTGTTTGCCATACGTACGCACCAATCTTCTATAATAACTAAAGTGTAGTTTTAAATTTCTGATGTAAAATCAAAAGTCATATCTGACGTCTCTAACTGTTTTCGATGGAGTATATCTTCGGACATTTTTGACTTATATTTTTCCCATAACTCTGCAGGAGCTGATGGAGAGCAAGTTTTTAAAATGATGCCAAACAATGCACGAATTTGACTTGGAGTTGACGTTTCGCATGCGTCATTGATGCAGTTATCCCAGTGTTGGGCATTCTCCAATAAATTCAGAGCTTGGCATGCACTACGGTAAGTGTCATGTATAGTACCGTTTATAGTTCACAAATACTCAAAGGATGTTGGACCGGGTACATTCACCAAAAGCAGGCGTAGAAAGAAGCATTCATGTTGATTGGGATGAACGGTGTAAAGTCTTCCTATCGTGGTATCTTTGAAGATGGTAGGTTGGCCGTCGACTGACTTACCCTGTTTTCGACGTTCAAATACTTTATTTTTAGTATTCCACGTGTAATACGAAGGCACTTCAGTATACAGCAGTTTTTTTTGCAAAAGAATCACTTTTGCAAAGCGAAAAAAAACCGGTTAACTTTGTATCCGGTGGATTCAGGGCTCTTTGTTGCACGTTGGTTTCCGAGAAATAAACACGTTGAACATTCTGTAAATGTGCCGCTAAGTGAACAACAGCTGGACTACGTTCATGTATCGGAAATGAAAGAATTCGCTAAACAGCTTCATTACTGCTTATGTATCTTCCAGCCTGATATTGTACGATTTCGTCGATATCTTTGATTTCGGGCTGCAAGCCAAAAACTGCCATGTCACTGCCTTTGTTGACGTATTTACATATGTATTTGATTGTTACAGTATTCAACGTTTATGTGTGCATTAAATGTGTTTGATAATAATGGGGAATATGGAACAACCCACTAGTTATCTACTTCGATGGTGGTACCGTTACGCTTCTTTATTATTGCTGTTTTACCGCCATCTTCAGTAGATCTTCTTCTATATTGTGGGTAACCATCATTGCCAGTAATTGTGTTGGATTCTAAAAGTCGAGGATATTGCTTTGTGCACCTTCCTTTGGCCATGCATGGTGAATTTTCGTTCAGTGCACCGCAAGGTCCACTGAACGCATTTTTTACAATAATATCATTTAACCCCTTATCGATATTTTCATCAGGTATTTCAGCGGAAATCACATCATCAATTTCGTTCGAAGTAATTTTTTATGTAGCCAGATTAATATATGTGCGTGTGGCAAACCTCGTTTTTGCCATTCCACTTAGTACATCCAGCATCGCACTGACCCAAACACTTCAAAATTTACTATGTAGTTTATCGGTGATTTCAACTTTTGCCGGAAGACACGGGCCGTAATGTCATGTCTATGAACCGCCGATTGTCCTTGAAGTAAAAGCTGCAGTATCTCGTCCCAAGATTGATTACATGTAAATGTAATAAATAAATCTGGACGACCATAGAGACGAACATACGCAATAGCATCTTGAGCATATTCATGCATATGACGGGGACTGCCAGCATATGACGAAGGTAAAATTGTTAATCTTCCAACGTTTGTGGTATTACCGTCATTTATAACTGCATCTCGCAAATGAATGTATTGTTCAGAGCGGAGCTTGGTCTGATTCAGGCGGATATATAGCAAACGTTCTGATTCAATTTTAGCATACGACGAATTGGTGAAACAATTGACGGCATTTTAAAATATAATTTTCTTCATCCTGCCGAATCATTAGTCAATAGGAATAATAATGCATTGCACTGCATTTCTTATTCATTTCTTTGCTAGTGGCTTGATTCATCAATTTAGTATTAAAGTGATAGCCGTCGGCTCCATCCCAAAAAATGATAGGATATTGTAGGGCATCGTAGCATCGATGAGTTTCAGCAATTCTTAACAACTGAGCGTTTCGGTTATGAAGAATAATATCTCGAGGTAAAAACTGATCACCGAGCATAATGATTGCCACTTTGTCGATAGTTGGAGCATTGTATCTACGCAAAAATTGGCCAGGAGGCGTTTTGTCAGCGGAAATAACAACTTTATGCGTATCAGTAGGCATTAAATCGATGGCTGTTTTGAACAGACGCACTAAATTATTATTTTCGTGGAAAAAGATGTTGCAATTGGGAAACAATTGTCCTTTCAACGTTGGGAGAAATTTCGCACCGTGCATTCAATTCAGAATTTCTATCACTGATGAAGTACAATTGTAAAAATTTATGATTCTCGCCTGAGAATGGTAGAGGGGACCCTGCTTTATGATACATTTGCCCTTTTACTTTGAAAGTAGGCATAAATTGATCTGGATTTTCGATTTGGGCACCAAACGACGTCATTTGGAAACATGAGTTATATTTTCTGATCTGTAATAAAAAACGCTTAGATTCTGACGTAGTTCCAGTAAGCAAAGTTTTCAATGGCTCTGGTGGTGCAGCCAATAGAGAAAGTTTAACTTTTCCTGAGGCGCAACACATTCCCATTGTTTCACCATTGAATTTCAAGGCCTTGCAATAGGGACAAATTTTAGACATAGTCCCGGTTTGAACACATCTACTCAAGCTATAATCATCGACTGGGCTTTACCTGAATGCCAGGCGATAACTTTCAGGTTGCTCTGATTCCTCGGCACGCTTTCTTTTCTTACTTTCTCTATCAGCAGCAAGCTTGATTTCTTGCTGTTCTTGTGTTTCCTCGGCACGCCTTCTTTTTCACTTTCTCTTTTAGCAGCAAGTCTGGTTTCATGTTGCTCTGGTAGTTCCTCGGCATGCCTTCTTTTTTCACTTTCTCTTTTAGCAGCAAGTCTGGTTTCATGCTGCTCTAGTAGATTCTCGGTACGCCTCCTTTTTTCACTTTCTCTTTTAGCAGCAAGTCTGGTTTGGCGTTGCTCTGGTAGTTCCTCGGCACGCTTTCTGTTCTTTCTTTCTCTATCAGCCTCAAGCCTATTTCCTTGCTGTTCTTTTGATTCCTCGGCACGCTTTCTTTTCTTACTTTCTCTATCAGCCTCAAGCCTGTTTCCTTGCTGTTCTTTTGATTACTCGGCACGCTTCCTTTTCTTACTTTCTCTATCAGCAGCAAGTTTTTTGGCATAGACTCTTTGAGCATCTTCCTCGGCTGTTGCCATTGTAAGTTCATCAGTCATTTTACAGTTAAACATTAATAGATTTCTACGTGAACGCATGTCTTAAATATCTTTAATGACGTCACTGTCATAACAAAAATGACGACAACTAACTTCATGACGTCAGTCAACACACATACATGACGTCAACCAACAGACAGACCCACACAGACACAGACAACTTATTTATATATATATATATATATATATATATATATATATATATATATATATATATATATAGCGACTATATAGCGACTTACGCTATATATATATATATATATATATATATATAGCGACTTACGCTATATATATATATATACTAGCTGTTGGGGTGGCGCTTCGCGCCACCCCAACACCTAGTTGGCGGGGGCGCTTCGCGCCCCCCCCAAGCCCCCCCGCGCGCGTAAGTCGTTACGCGCCATAATAGTTACGCGCCATTGTAGTTGTGTCCCTATGTCCCACCTGTGAATATAGATATATATATATATATATATATATATATATATATATATATATATATATATATATATATATATGGTTTTAACTACGTAAAACTTGCGAATATACAACATTCTTTGCTGTCCCATTGTCTTTGCATATAAATAGATTGTCAGGTTTACCGACTCTTGAACATGCAACATATAATGGTCCATGGGAAAACAATCTGTATTCAGATCTATACCTCATGATTCTAATGATTGCCCTTGAGCTTTGTTGATGGTGATTGCTAATCGACCATTCCCTGTCCCGGTGTCCCGGTCGTCATTTACATCCCCCTGTTTCCCCCGGTGTCCCCGTTGTAGTTGTGTCCCTGTGTCCCGGTCGTCATTTATATTCCCTGTGTCCCGGTCGTCATTTGTATCCCGGTGTACCGGTCTGTATATACATTCGTTTTTTAGTTTTGTTTTTCTCCTTTATTTTTTTCCTTTTTTTTTCTTTTTTAGTTTATTTAGATTTTTAGATTTTTTAGTTTTTTTATTAGTTTTTAGTTTTTTTTTCTTTTTAGTTTTTTTGTAGTTTTTACCTTCTTTTTAAGTTTTGTTAATTTTTTTTTTTACTTATGTCCTGGTCGTCATTTATACTCCCTGTGTCCCGGTGCTTTGTTGATTATTAGTTTTTAGTTTTTTTGTAGTTTTTGCCTTTTTTTAGTTTTTTCAGTTTTTTTTTTTAGTTTTTTATTGGTTTTTACCTTTATTTTAGCTTATTTTTCAGTTTTTTCCTTTTTTTTAGTTTTTTTTTAGTTTTTAGTTTTTTTAGTTTTTTACCTTTTTTTAGTTTTTTAGTTTTTTTAGTTTTTTAGCTTTTTTATTTTTTTTATTAGTTTTTAGTTTTTTTGTAGTTTTTGCCTTTTTTTTAGTTTTTTTAGTTTTTTAGCTTTTTTATTAGTTTTTAGTTTTTTTTGTAGTTTTTGCCTTTTTTTAGTTTTTTAGTTTTTTAGCTTTTTTATTTTTTTTATTAGTTTTTAGTTTTTTTTGTAGTTTTTGCCTTTTTTTAGTTTTTTCAGTTTTGACGTCACCTGATCCAGTTTTTTCAGGTGACGTCACCTGATCCACGATCCACAGATCCACAGACAACTTATTTTTATATATATAGATAGTTTTTTTTTTTACTTATGTCCTGGTCGTCATTTATACTCCCTGTGTCCCGGTGCTTTGTTGATTGCTAATCGAACATTCCTTTTGTCCTGGTCGCTTTCTCTTTGAGTGTCGTCATTTATTTTTTTCTTTTTTAGTTCTTTTTGTTTTTACCTTTTTTAGTTTTTTTTAGTTTTTTAGATGAAAATTTTTTTTAGTTTTTTCCTTTTTTTCTTTTTAGTTTTTTATTGGTTTTTACCTTTATTTTAGCTTATTTTTCAGTTTTTTCCTTTTTTTTATTTTTTTTTTATTTTTTATTTTTTTTAGTTTTTTACCTTTTTTTAGTTTTTTTAGTTTTTTTAGTTTTTTAGCTTTTTTACTTTTTTTATTAGTTTTTAGTTTTTTTTGTAGTTTTTGCCTTTTTTTAGTTTTTTCAGTTTTTTTTTTAGTTTTTTATTGGTTTTTACCTTTATTTTAGCTTATTTTTCAGTTTTTTCCTTTTTTTTTAGTTTTTTTTAGTTTTTAGTTTTTTAGTTTTTTACCTTTTTTTAGTTTTTTTAGTTTTTTTAGTTTTTTAGCTTTTTTATTTTTTTTATTAGTTTTTAGTTTTTTTTGTAGTTTTTGCCTTTTTTTAGTTTTTTTAGTTTTTTAGCTTTTTTATTAGTTTTTAGTTTTTTTTGTAGTTTTTGCCTTTTTTAGTTTTTTTAGTTTTTTAGCTTTTTTATTTTTTTTATTAGTCTTTAGTTTTTTTTGTAGTTTTTGCCTTTTTTTAGTTTTTTCAGTTTTGACGTCACCTGATCCAGTTTTTTCAGGTGACGTCACCTGATCCATCCACAGATCCACAGACAACTTATTTTTATATATCTATATATATAAAAATAAGTTGTCTGTGGATGGATGGATGGATGGATATGTCAGGTGACGTCACCTGAAAAAACTGGATCAGGTGACGTCAAAACTGAAAAAACTAAAAAAAGGCAAAAACTACAAAAAAAACTAAAAACTAATAAAAAAAATAAAAAAGCTAAAAAACTAAAAAAACTATAAAGGTAAAAACCAATAAAAAACTAAAAAAAAAACTGAAAAAACTAAAAAAAGGCAAAAACTACAAAAAAAACTAAAAACTAATAAAAAAAGTAAAAAAGCTAAAAAACTAAAAAAACTAAAAAAAGGTAAAAAACTAAAAAAAATAAAAAATAAAAAAAACTAAAAAAAAGGAAAAAACTGAAAAATAAGCTAAAATAAAGGTAAAAACCAATAAAAAACTAAAAAAAAAAGGAAAAAACTAATAAATGACGACACTCAAAGAGAAAAAAAAGGCAAAAACTACAAAAAAAACTAAAAACTAATAAAAAAAATAAAAAAGCTAAAAAACTAAAAAAACTAAAAAAAGGCAAAAACTACAAAAAAAACTAAAAACTAATAAAAAAGCTAAAAAACTAAAAAAACTAAAAAAAAGGCAAAAACTACAAAAAAACTAAAAACTAATAAAAAAAATAAAAAAGCTAAAAAACTAAAAAAAAACTAAAAAAACTAAAAAAAGGTAAAAAACTAAAAAAACTAAAAACTAAAAAAAACTAAAAAAGGTAAAAACTAAAAGAACTAAAAAAGAAAAAAATAAATGACGACACTCAAAGAGAAAGCGACCAGGACAAAAGGAATGTTCGATTAGCAATCAACAAAGCACCGGGACACAGGGAGTATAAATGACGACCCGGGGGAAACAGGGGGATATAAATGACGACCGGGACAAAAAAACTAAAAAGAAAAAAAAACTAAAAACTAATAAAAAAACTAAAATATCTAAAAATCTAAATAAGCTAAAAAAGAAAAAAAAAGGAAAAAAATAAAGGAGAAAAACAAAACTAAAAAACGAATGTATATACAGACCGGGACACCGGGATACAAATGACGACCGGGACCCGGGACACAGGGAATATAAATGACGACCGGGACACAGGGACACAACTCCGGTACACCGGGATACAAATGACGACCGGGACACAGGGAATATAAATGACGACCGGGACACAGGGACACAACTACAACGGGGACACCGGGGGAAACAGGGGGATATAAATGACGACCGGGACAAAAAAACTAAAAAGAAAAAAAAACTAAAAACTAATAAAAAAACTAAAAAATCTAAAAATCTAAATAAGCTAAAAAAGAAAAAAAAAGGAAAAAAATAAAGGAGAAAAACAAAACTAAAAAACGAATGTATATACAGACCGGGACACCGGGATACAAATGACGACCGGGACCCGGGACACAGGGAATATAAATGACGACCGGGACACAGGGACACAACTACAACGGGGACACCGGGGGAAACAGGGGGATGTAAATGACGACCGGGACACCGGGACAGGGAATGGTCGATTAGCAATCACCATCAACAAAGCTCAAGGGCAATCATTAGAATCATGAGGTATAGATCTGAATACAGATTGTTTTCCCATGGACCATTATATGTTGCATGTTCAAGAGTCGGTAAACCTGACAATCTATTTATATGCAAAGACAATGGGACAGCAAAGAATGTTGTATATTCGCAAGTTTTACGTAGTTAAAACCATATATATATATCTATCTATATTCACAGGTGGGACATAGGGACACAACTACAATGGCGCGTAACTATTATGGCGCGTAACGACTTACGCGCGCGGGGGGGCTTGGGGGGGGCGCGAAGCGCCCCCACCAACTAGGTGTTGGGGTGGCGCGAAGCGCCACCCCAACAGCTAGTATAGATATATATATATATATATATATATATATATATATATATATATATATATATATATATATATATATATATAGCGACTTCGCGCCACCCCAACAGCTAGTATATCTATATATATAAAAATAATTTGTCTGTTGATTGTCGTCAGACTAGGAAAAAAACTGCAGCAATTTCATCATATACCAATTCAAAAACGAATGTATTCAAGCCGAAGTAGCTGAGTTGGTAAACTAAAAACTGAAAAAGAAAAAAAAAGGATAAAAACTGAAAAATAAAGGAGAAAAAGAAAACTAAAAAATATAAAAATAAAAAAACTCAAAAAGGTAAATATATTCAAGACGAAGTAGCTGAGTTGGTAAAGCGTTATGTTCCAGGTTCTAGGTCCGAGAGGTTCCAGGTTCGAACCTTGGCTTTAGCATTAATACAAAAGAAGGAAAATACTAAAAAAAAGGGTAAAAACTAAAAAAAAACTAAAAAAAAACAAAAAAAAAGGTAAAAAAGTAAAACCTAAAAAAGAAAAAAACTAAAAAAAACTAAAAAAAAGGTAAAAACTACAAAAAAAACTAAAAAGAAAAAAAAAACTAAAAAAACTAAAAAAACTAAAAAAACTAAAAACTGAAAAAGAAAAAAAAGGATAAAAATTGAAAAATAAAGGAGAAAAAGAAAACTAAAAGATATAAAAATAAAAAACTCAAAAAGGTAAATGTATTCAAGACGAAGTAGCTGAGTTGGTAAAGCGTTATGTTCCAGGTTCTAGGTCCGAGAGGTTCCATGTTTGAACCTTGGCTTTGGCATTAATACAAAAGAAGAAGAAAAACTATAAAAGGTAAAAACTACAAAAAAAACTAAAAAAGAAAAAAATTAAAAAAAACTAAAAAAAAAGTAAAAACTACAAAAAAAACTAAAAAGAAATAAAAGCTAAGAGCTTGTATGGCACTTGTGACGAGGCGAGAAGAGCTAAGAGCCAAGAGATCATGTGCTATGAGCTCTAACAAAATTCTATGAATCAATAGATTGATTTAAAAAGGAAAATAAGAGGCTGAATGCCGGTCAGGATTTAAAATAAGAGCTCTGAGTCACGATGTCCTTCTAAATATCAAAATTCATTAAGATCCAATCAACCACTCGTAAGTTATAAATACCTAATTTCTTCTAATTTTTCCTCTCTCTTTAGCCCCCCAGATGGTCGAATCTGGGAAAACGACTTTATCAAATCAAATTGTGCAGCTCCCTGACACGCCTACCAATTTTTATCGTCCTAGCACGTCCAGAAGCACCAAACTCGCCAAATCACTGAACCTCTCCCCCCAACTCCCCCAAACAGAGCGAATCCAGTACGATTCTGTCAATCCCGTATTAAGGACATTTGTGTATTCTATCCACCAAGCTTCATCCCGATTCCTCCACTCCAAGTGTTTTTCCAAGATCTCCCCCCTCCAACTCCCCCCAATGTCAAAAGATCTGGTCGGGATTTGAAATAAGAGCTCTGAGACATGAATTCCTTCTAAAAATCAAATTTCATTAAGATCCGATCATCTATTCATAAGATAAAAATACCCCAATTTTCACGATTTCCAAGAATTCCGGTTTCACCCTCCAACTCAGCCCAATGTCACACGATCTGGTTGGAATTTAAAATTAGAACTTTAAAGCACAAGATCCTTCTAAATATCAAATTTCATTAAGATCTGGTCACTCTTTCGTAAGTTACAAATACCTCAATTTTCAAAATTACCCCCCCCCCCAAATTCCACCAAAGAGAGCAGATCCGGTCCGGTTATGTCAGTCACGTATCTTAGACAGGTTTCTATTCTTCCCATCCAGTTTCATCCTGATCTTACCGCTTTAAGTATTTTCTAAGATTTCCGGTCCCCCCAACTGCCCCCCCCCCCCCAATTACGCTTGATCCGGTTGAGACTTAAAATAAGAGATCTGAGTTACGAGGTCCTTCTAAATATGAAGTTTCATGAAGATCCGATCTCTCCTTCGTAAGTTAAAAATACGTCATTTTTTCTTATTTTTCAGAATTACCCCCCCCCCCAATTGAGCAAATCCGTTCCAATTATGTAAATCACGTATGCAAGACTTCTGCTTATTTTTCCAACCAAGTTTCAGCCCGATCCCTCCAATCTAAGCGTTATCCATCATTCTAGGTTTAGTGACATTTAGGTTTTGACATTTAGTTTTAGGTTTTTTGACATTTTAGGTACCAATTTTCATCGTCCTAGAACGTCCAGAAGCACCAAACTCGCCAAATCACTGAACCCCTCCCCCCAACTCCCCCAAAGAGAGCGAATCCAGTATTATTCTGTCAATCACGTATCAAGGACATTTGTTTATTCTATCCACCAAGCTTCATCCCGATTCCTCCACTCCAAGTGTTTTTCCAAGATTTCCCCCTCCAACTCCCCCCAATGTCAAAAGATCTGGTCGGGATTTGAATAAGAGCTCTGAGACATGAATTCCTTCTAAAAATCAAATTTCATTAAGATCCGATCATCTATTCGTAAGATAAAAATACCCCAATTTTCACGTTTTGCAATAATTCCGGTTTCACCCTCCAACTCCCCTCAATGTCACAGGATCTGGTCGGAATTTAAAATTAGAGCTTGAAATCACAAGATCCTTCTAAATATCAAATTTCTTTAAGATCTGGCCACCCTTTCTTAACTTACAAATGCCTCAATTTTCAAAATTACCCCCCCCCCCAAACTCCACCAAAGAGAGCAGACCTTGTTTGGTTATGTCAGTCACGTGTCCTAGACAGGTTTCTACTCTTCCCATCCAGTTTCATTCTGATCTCACCGCTTTAAGTATTTTCTAAGATTTCTGGTCCCCCCAACTGCCCCCCCCCCCCAATTACGCTTGATCCGGTTGAGATTTAAACTAAGAGATCTGAGTTACGAGGTCCTTCTAAATATGAAGTTTCATGAAGATCCGATCACTCCTTCGTAAGTTAAAAATACGTCACTTTTTCTAGTTTTTCAGAATTAACCCCCCCCCCCCCCAATAGAGCGGATCCGTTTCAATTATGTAAATCACATATCTAAGATTTCTGCTTATTTTTCCCACCAAGTGTCATCCCGATCCCTCCACTCTAAGTGTTTTCCAAGTTTTAGGTTTTCCCTCCCAACTCCCCCCCCCTCCCATTGTCACCAGATCCAGTCGAAATTTAAAATAAGAGCTTTGAGATACGATATCTTTCTAAATATCAAATTTCATTGAAATCCAATCACCCGTTCGTAAGTTAAAAATACCTCATTTTTTCTAAATTTTTCAGAAATAACGCCCCCCCCCCGACTACCCCAAAGAAAGCGGATCCGTTCCGGTTATGTCAATCATGTATCTAGGACTTGTGCTTTTTTCCCGCCAAGTTTCATCCCGATCTCTCCACTCTAAGTGTTTTCCAAGTTTTAGGTTCCCCCTCCCAACACCCCCGCCAATGTCACCAGATCCAGTCGGGATTTAAAATAAGTGCTCTTAGACACAATATCCATCTAAATATCAAATTTCATTGAGATCCGATCACCCGTTCGTAAGTTAAAAATACCTCATGTTTTCTAATTTTTTTCTAATTTTTCAGAATTAACCCCCCCCCCCCCCCAACTACCCCTAAGAGAGCGGATCCATTCCGATTATGCCAATCCTGTATCTAAGACTTGTGCTTATTTTTCCCACCAAGTTTCATCCCGATCCCTCCACTCTAAGTGTTTTCCAAGTTTTAGGTTTCCCCCTCCCAACTCCCCCCCCCGGGGTCACCAGATCCGGTCGAGATTTAAAATAAGAGTTTTGAGACACGATATCCTTCTAAAAATCAAATTTCATTGAGATCCAATCACCCGGTCGTAAGTTAAAAATACCTCATTTTTTCTAATTTTTCAGAATTACCCCCCCCCCCAACTACCCCAAAGAGAGCGGATCCGTTCCGGTTATGTCAATCATGTATATATGACTTGTGATTATCTTTCCCACCAAGTTTCATCCCGATCCCTCCACTCTAAGCGTTTTCCAAGATTTTAGGTTTCCCCCTCCCAGCTACCCCCCCCCCCAATGTCACCAGGTCCGGTCGGGATTTAAAATAACAGCTTTGAGACATGATATCCTTCCAAACGTCAAATTTCATTAAGATCTGATCAACCGTTCGTAAGTTAAAAACACTAAAATTTTTATTTTTTCCGAATTAACGGGCCCCCCACTCACCCCAAATGGTCAAATCAGGAAAAGGACTATTTCTAATTTAATCTGGTCTGGTCCCTGATACGCCTGCCAAATTTCATCGTCCTAGCTGACCTGGAAGTGCCTAAGGTAGCAAACCCGGGACCGACAGACCGACAGAATTTGCGATTGCTATATATCACTTGGTGCCATAAAAAAATACCAAATGCCATAAAAAAGAGACATAATAAAATATTGATGGATAAAGAACTTCAGAAATAAATCAATGCAAAGTTTCAACCAAGTATCAACGTAGTTAATAATTAATCTTCTGCGGATGAAGGATGACAGATTGTCGAAAATTGTCCATTTTTGGCCAACCGTCCAGGTTTAAACGGAAGGCAGTTCGTTCGTGGTTGTTAGTAGTAGTAATAATTAGCCTGATTAATATAACGTAATAATTTTAAGGGTCACATTTTGAACTAAGGATTTGAAACCACTATAAGACTGTCTAGCCATGAAAAGACCTTGACCTTTTTTGTTCAGAAAAAGAAAAAAAAATTAAAATGAATTCAATTAACAGGAAACTATTGTGGCAAAGCAAAACCACAGTCCGGTATACATGAAATACAAATCAGATCTTCAGCCTTCACAACATATGCAGGGTTTGTATTGTAACTGAACACTCTGCTAAGTTATAGTCGTTCTTTGAAAATATGCAATTGCTGTCCCGGTTATGAGTGAACCGCTTAAAAGTGCAAACTAGATTTAGGTTATTCGAGTGACATTCGAGGAGATAAATGGAAAATTTTTTTTAAAATAGAGCAACAGATCGCAAAAACAAAATTAGTTTTAGACTTCATTTAGGCACACACGAAAATAAAAAAAGACGGTATTTTACATATGATTTGACTTTTCACGCATTCGAGAGAACTTTCAGAGAGTCGGTTGGGAATGATTTTATCAGTTATTTACAACCGCCAAACAGCCGTTTGTATTTAATTGACATATTGTGTCATATCTAATATAACTAAACAGCATAAATATAATTTCAATCGACTCTCGATAACCCGAAATCCTTGATTTCTTGAATTATTTTTAATCCCCTCGGAAAAACATGTCTCAATAAATGAAGTCATTTTTCTATAATCCTGAAAAAGGCTTATGCCAGCTTTGCCTCTCACTAAAGACTAACTGTCTTGGCTTTTTCTCTAATTAGCCATGTATTTGAAAATCAAATCTTGGCATTTTGAAAGTCAAGTCTTGATTTGTCAAGTCTATATTACACTAATAGTTATTCTTAACTTTTTAGTGGCTATATGGAGGAAATTTAACGGTTTTGTACCCCTATTACTCAAATTTTCATTTTTACTTTATAACTTGTTACAGGTTTACCTATATAACTTTTTACCTTTTTCAGTTGAATTTTGTGTAGAATTACCTCTATAACCCAAACTATGCGTAACTCAAAGGAAAATCGTTGTCCAGTAAATTTCGAGTTAGGGAGAGCTGACTATATAATTATATTTTTGCTAAAAAAAACAAGTTACCTTGTAAACATAGTCTGTTTGGTGTATCAACGACTGGTGGATTGTTACTTTTACTTTTTACTAGTTACTTTTAACTTTGGGACTTGCTACTTTTATAAGTTGAATATTATGTAGAATGACCTCTATAACTCGAACTATGCGTAACTCGAATAAAAATCGTGGTCCATTAAATTTCAAGTTAGCGAGAGCCGACTATATAGTTATATTTTTGCAAAAAAAATAAGTTACCTTGTAAACATAAAGTCTGTTTGGTGTATCAACAGCTGGTGGATAATTGCTAAAAAGTTGTAATGTCGGCATCCCCCATCCGTGCATTTCACAAACACGCATAAGCTCCTGAAAAATAAGTGTTTATTTTTATATAAAGGCTAAAAGGCTAGGAATATGAGACATTTTCAAAGTTCAATCATCCGTTCCTTTTTAATTGCAAATTACTAAAATACAGATTGTGACTACATAATCAGAAATTACAACAAATATAGCTACATTTAATCATTAAGTTGTGTAGTTAATATGAACAGGGACGTTCAGTAAAGAGCTAATAATACTGAAATAACTTAGAAGCAACAAAATCCCAAATTTTAACTTTGAACTTATGCCTAAAAATTATACTTAGAAACTCGATGCGATGAATTTATTTTCAAAGAAGTCCTACAAACAAGCTAATAAAACTAAGAGAAAATTACCCAAACCATTTTTGCTCAGTTTCAACGAAATTTTTTATTGAATTTTCACACACAAAATATCAAGCTTTGAAGACTTTCCCGG
The DNA here is from genome assembly GCF_032884065.1 of Artemia franciscana. NCBI lineage: Eukaryota > Metazoa > Arthropoda > Branchiopoda > Anostraca > Artemiidae > Artemia > Artemia franciscana. The sequence continues at coordinate 45,727,519 of NC_088867.1, forward strand.
CAGCCCCTTAAAATCTGCCTCTTTTGTTGTTTCTAAAATTGCTATGTACGTTAACATTAACTGGATTCGGTGTTCAAGGCGAGACAAAACAGAATAGTCATAGTTAAAACCAACAAGTTTGACCCTAATATAGAGTGACTATGAATAGCAACTTATCTAAGGGGAGGGACATGATGCAGTTATCAACATAAAAAACTCCACTAATTCTCAATTTAGACGTCGTTTTCAAGAAGAAAAAAAAGAAAGAAAAAGACACTTATGAAATTTCATTTCTCCTTGGATTTTAGTTAAATTGGAAAGAAATTAAATTCAGATATTGTTGAAATAAATTTGGTCGTTAAAAAAAGAATAGCAGTTGCATTATCGAATTACATTGCCAGATGTGTCAATTGCCTTATATTTTTCAGGGGGTGGGGGAGGGGTAACAAGCCTCTCGCCTAGCCTTGTTGCAGCTCAGATCAAGCCCCAGTTCAGTATTGCCAAGCAGAGATCAATACACTGCGTTACCATGAGGATAATTACAATACACTATGGTAGCCCAAACTTAATTTCTTAAAGATTTCTCTAAAGCTCACTGGCATTCGAGAAGGGAGAACTAGTGGAGTTGTTAATTCAAACTAATAGGTTAAGCTAGGCAATTAGCTAATTATCAATTAGCCACTTTCTAGAGTTACTTAAATAAAAAATACACTGAAAACCAATGCTGATGTCCCTATGAAAACTGTAAAGAGTGACAAGAAGCTATTCTTGATATATTCTTGATTTATCATCGATTTTTTACTTTTCACGATTTCATCTCATGGCATGTATGCACATATATAGGGACTCTACCGATTCCCTTAAAGCAGGGAGCTCTTTTTAATTTCCCTAGAATCCTAAGGAATATCCAGATTCTTCTGGCACCCCACATTTTTCCGCTGAAAATGTATAAATGTATAATTATAGTTATTATTATTATACTTTTAATTGCAATTATTATAATTATAATTGTAATTATTATAATTATAATTGTAAAATTATAATTGAATTAAAATGTATATGGACGACATATTTATTAAAGCTACAAAAATGAAATCAATCTCAGATCCTAATAGAAATGATGAGTTGGGCAGGATTCGGTGTCAACATCCCCCCCCCCAAAAAATCCCCCCATGCAAAATTAAGCAGCCACAGAAAAAGTACAAAATAGGTACCTTAAAATGTCCATAAGATGTCCTAAGGGATAACAAAAGGATCAGATATCCAGAATAGTTTTAGGACTGGGGTTGGTTGGTCTACGATCACTTTTGACCTACAAAGAAGGACTAGAACTCTCAATTTCCGACCCAATGAGCCTCCTGTGAAGTTTCTACGATCACTACGAGAAGACTGGGGATGAGGAACGGGCAGCTCCCCTCCTATACAGAATAAGTTGTACTAATTTAGGAGTTTAATGTTACTCTTTAATTTCATGATAACATCGTCGACCAGAAATAAAGGGGGTTAAAATATCAATTTATACATTCACCCCTCGCCCTTCCTTAGAGCCAAATCTGCACTGATCTGAAATCTCAATGAGAGTTCAGATGCTTTGGCGTTAAAATACAGGCTTTGAGGCATAGATTAGACCTTTTAGCTATCAGACCTTTTGACTAGTGTGAACAAAATGTCAATTAAAGAATTTTGATAATTGCTAAGGAGTGAGGGCACATAAAAAGAGCAAGGAGAGGGGGGTTGCCCTCCAGTATATCTTCAACTCTCTCACAACTTATATGGAAAGTTTCAGCCTAATACAATCAGCTGTTGCTTAGATATTGCAAATATAACCTTTTCACAGTCAGTAAGGACATAATGTGTCTTGATTGTTTGGCATACCTCTCAACATTTTTTTTTAAATTTCATCTTAATACTCTAAGTTTTTATGCGAGATCCAGGATCAAACATACCCCCTTTTCTTAATAAAAATCCTTATATGCTAAAAAAATGAGCAACTTGAATAACTTACATCCCAAGCAACAGGGGCTACCCGAGGAGGGGGGGGGGGGTCAACCCCGAAGCCAGTTATTTGTTCTTTGGATTAGTTTTAATCAAATGGCTATCTCAAAATTTTGATCAGATGCATTTGGGTGACAAAGGGTGTTGTGGGTGGGGGTTACCCTCAGATTACTTTTGAATATTATAAAGGGCACTGGAACTTTCGATTTCCAACTAAACCCCTTACAAAGTTTATAAGACCACCCTTCTCACAAAAACCTTATATCTTAACAATGGGTTGCTTGTATAGCTTATATCCCTTGTCCTTGGGGCTGGACGGGTGGTTGTCAAACCTGGAGGCATAGTGATTTTACCTTTGGACTATTTTGAAGAAAACAGCTATCTCAAAATTTTTATCAGATGAGCTTAGGGAAAAAAAGGTGTTGATGGTAGCTTGTTGCCCTCCAATCACTTTTGATTCTTAAAAAAAGGCACTAGAGCTTTTTATTTGCAATCGATTGAGCCCTCTCCAAAGCTTATACAACCATCCTTTCTTTATGAAGTGCCTCCGGGAAAAATTAAATAAACAAATAAATAATAGTGCAATAAACCCTGAAGGCTCATTACTATAGGCAACGCTATGATATTGCCTCTGACTTAAACAGGTAAGCAGAACTTTCGATTTCCCTTCTGATGAACATCCGAAACTATCCAGGGGAATAGGGGGGACTACCCGGGGGATCATTTGCAGGGGAATTTTCTTCGGGAGGGAGGGGAATTTATGCGGGGGAGGGGAATTCCTTGGTTCCAAAATCCTAGACACGAGTTCGGCATTTCATTTTAAATAATGGGAAAACGCAGAATTTCATTATTAGAAAAGCCTTCAGAGAATTAAATGCATAAAATTAAGATAACGTTGACCGTGTTGTCAATAATAACTAAACTATCAAAACAATTTTTATCACAATGCACACATCGAAAGAACCTGATCGAAATAACTAAAATCGAAAGTCTGATCTCTTTTTTAAGAAAATTCCATCTATTTTTGGTAATTTTTACGCGCTACTGCAATATTTAGAATAGCTCCATACTGTAAAACATACAAGCGATCATTTTCAAATCACCTTTCATGGTTTTCCTCCTGTTATTTCAGAGCAGAACAAATAAAGCCAGTTGGCAACTGAAAGCATTTTATTCACCCCCATCCTGCATACATATTAGACAAAAGTACCCCCATAAGTCAAGAAGACTGCCAAATGAATTGACAGAAGAAAATGCTGTTGGCGTCAATACTCGACCCTATAAATAAACAGGGCTTAACGGTTCTGGGTAATGGGGAAACAGGGTGCATAACAAATTTTGAGTGTATGCACCATCTAAATATATGGTGTTTTACTACTAGATGGCTGTTAATGAATCGACAATAGCAAAGATTTTAAAGTAGAACAAGAGCTAAGACCTCAAATGGCACTTGTGACGAGGCAAGAAGAGCTAAGAGCCAAGAGATCATATGGTATGAGCTCTAGCAAAATTCTAAGAATCAATAGATTGATTTAAAAGGAAAATCAGAGGCTTAATGCTGGTCGGGATTTAAAATAAGAGCTCTGAGTCACGATGTCCTTCTAAATATCAAAATTCATTAAGATCCGATCACCTACTCGTAAGTTATAAATACCTCACTTTTTCTAATTTTTCCTTTCCCTTTAGACCCCCAGATGGTCGAATCAGGGAAAACGACTGTATCAAGTCAATTTGTGCAGCCTACCCCTGACACGCCTACCAATTTTCATCGTCCTAGCACGTCCAGAAGCACTAAACTCGCCAAGTCACTGAACCCCTCCCTCCAACTCCCCCAAAGAGAGCGAATCCAGTACGGTTACGTCAATCATGTATCTAGACATTTCTAATCATGTATAAGACATTTGCTTATTCTATCCACCAAGCTTCATCCCGATTCCTCCACCCTAAGCGTTTTCCAAGATTTCCGATTTTCCCCTCCAACTCCCCCCAATGTCAACAGATCTAGTCGGGGTTTGAAATAAGAGCTCTGAGACACGAATTCCTTCTAAATATCAAATTTCATTAAGATCCGGTCACCCGTTCTTAAGTTAAAAATACCTCAATTTTTCTAATATTTCCAAATTAACACCCCCCAGCTCCTCCAAAAAGAGCGGATACTTTCCAACTATGTCAATCACGTATCTAAAACTTGTGCTTATTCTCCCTATCAAGTTTCATTCCGATCTCTCCACTCTAAGCGTTTTCCAAAATTTCTGTTTCCCTCCCCCAACCCCCTATGTCCCCGAATCCTACTCGAGTCGAAAATGGAAGCATCTGAGACACAAGATCCTTCTATATATCAAGTTTCATTAAGATCTGATCACCTATTCGTAAAATAAAAATACCCCAATTTTCACGTTTTCCAAGAATTCCGGTTTCCCCCTGCAACTCCCCCCAATGTCACAGTGTCTGGTCGGAATTTAAAATAAGAGCTTTAAAGCACAAGACCCTTCTAAATATCAAATTTCATTAAGATCTGGTCACCCCCCTCCCCTCCCTCCCAACTCCACCAAAGAGAGCAGATCCGGTCCGGTTATGTCAGTCATGTATCTTCGACTTGTTTTTATTCTTCCCATCCAGTTTCATCTCGATCTTTCCGCTTTTAGTATTTTCTAAGATTTCCGGTCCACCCCCAAACAATCCCCCCCCCAAATGACGCTGGATCTGGGTGAGATTTAAAATAAGAGATCTGAGTTACGAGGTCCATCAAAATATGAAATTTCATGAAGATCTGATCACTCCTTCGTAAGTTAAAAATACAGTCATTTTTTCTGATTTTTCAGAATTAACCCCCCCCCCCCCAATAGAATGGATCCGTTCCAATTATGTCAATCACGTATCTAAGACTTCTGCTTATTTTTCCCACCAAGTTCCATCCCGATCCCTCCACTCTAAGCGTTTTCCATAGTTTTAGGTCCCTCCCCACCAAAAAAAAACCCCACCCAGTGTCACCAGATCCGGTTGGGATTTAAAATAAGAGCTCTGAGACTTGAATTCCTTCTAAATATCAAATTTCATTAAGATCCGATCACCTATTCGTAGGACAAAAATCCCCAATTTTCCCATTTTCCAATAATTCCGATTTCCCCTTCCAACTCCACCCAATGTCACAGGATCTGGTCGAAATTTAAAATTAGAGCTTTAAAGCACAAGATTCCTTCTAAATATCAAATTTCATTAAGATCTGGTCACCCTTTCGTAAGTTACAAATACCTCAATTTTCAAAATTACCCCCCCCCCCCCAACTCCACCAAAGAGAGCAGATCTGGTCCGGTTATGTCAATCATGTATCTTAGACAGGTTTTTATTCTTCCCATCCAGTTTCACCCTGATCTCTCCGCTTTAAGTTTTTTCTATGATTTCTGGTCCCCCCCCAACTGTCCCCCCCAGTGACACTGGATCCGGTTGAGATTTAAAATAAGAGATCTGAGTTATGAAGTCCTTCAAAATATGAAGTTTTATGAAGATCTGATCACTCCTTCGTAAGTTAAAATACGTCATTTTTTTTATTTTTCAGAATTAACCTCCCCCCCAATAGAGTGGATCCGTTCAAATTATGTAAATCACGTATCTAAGACTTCTGCTTATTTTTCCCACCAAGTTTCATCCCGATCCCTCCAATCTAAGCGTTTTCCATGATTTTAGGTTCCCCCATCCCAAACTCCTTCAAATGTCACTAGATCCGGTCGGGATTTAAAATAAAAGCTTTGAGACACGATATCCTTCTAAATATCAAATTTCATAGAGATCCGATCACCCGTTCGTAAGTTAAAAATACCTCATTTTTTCTAATTTTCAGAATTAACCCCCCCCCCCCCAACTACCCAAAAGAGACCAGATCCGTTCCGGTTATGTCAATCATGTATCTAGGACTTGTTATTATTTTTCCCACCAAGTTTCATCCCGATCCCTCCACTCTAAGTGTTTTCCAAGATTTTAGGTTTCCCCTCCCAACTCCCCCTCCCAATGTCACCAGATCTGGTCGGGATTTAAAATAAGAGCTCTGAAACACGATATCCTTCTAAATATCAAATTTCGTTAAGATCCGATCACCCGTTCGTAAGTTAAAAATACCTCATTTTTTCCAAATTTTCAGAATTAACCCCCCCCCCCCCCAACTACCCCAAAGAGAGCGGATCCGTTCTGGTTATGTCAATCATGTATCTAGGACTTGTGCTTATTTTTACCACCAAGTTTCATCCCGATCCCTCCACTCTAAGTGTTATCCAAGATTTTAGGTTTTCCCCTCCCAACTCAACCCCCCCCCAATGTGACCAGATCTGGTCAGAATTTAAAATAACAGCTCTGAGACACGATATCCTTCCAAACATTAAATTTCATTAAGATCTGATCAACCGTTCGTAAGTTAAAAATACTTCTATTTTTCTATTTTATCCAAATTAACGGGCCCCGACTCCCCCACCCCCCCAGATGGTTAAATCGGGAAAACAACTATTTCTGATTTAATCTGATCCGGTCCCTGATACGCCTGCCAAATTTCATCGTCCTAGCTTACCAGGAAGTGCCTAAAGTAGCAAAACCTGGACCGACAGACAGACAGACCGACAGAATTTGCGATTGCTATATGTCACTTGGTTAATACCAAGTGCCATAAAAAATCAGAACAAAAAAAGTGAAAGATTAAGTTCACCTTAGATAAGGTCTCTCCGATCTAACTAATTAGAAATGATCATATTGACTTGGTCGCCAAAGGCGAACATTTTACTAATTGACAATAAAGTGGAGGAGCGCCAAAACCCTTTACCCATTGGGTACTCCAGACCTTGGGACTTGGTGTGATGAACAATAACGTAGTATTTAGAATAATGAAACGAAAAACATTAGAAAAAACAGACCTGCATACACTCTTCAAGCCACACACGCCTGGATCTTCTCACTGTATCCTGTGCTGCCTTTGTACTCAGTAGCCCCGCGGCACCGCGATCCGGGCGGGTTATACAATTGGCGGTAATTGACTCCAAACTTCAAAAAGATATTTGTTAGAAATTTTAAGTCAAGAAGCTTTATTTATAGGAAGTAACAAGGCACTTGAATACAAAAGAAAATACAAAACGCCCAAAACTCCAAGATAAAAGGTGCCTCAAAAAGAACTCCGGCTTTGAAAAGTCCTATGTTTTTACGGCTTTGAAAAGTCCTATGCTTTTACGGCTTTGAAAACTCATGCATGGCATTAATATATACTTGTAAAGGCAGGTATACAGAGAGCTTCCCCGGGTCAAAACCTTACAAAGTGTTCAGATTATTCAAACTTTCATGAAACGATCACTTTGCCTTTTCTCTTTGATGAGCTGAGTCCCATGCCTAAAAAAAACCTTATGCGTACGTACCTGGTGTAATTTAAATGTTTTTATAAAAATTTAGGTCATTTACTATATCTAATTAGTAAGCAAAAAACACAAGTTAGATTTTTCGTAATTAAAAAAAAGTGAATCGTTTTGAGAACCAGGAATATTTTCTTGATTCTGATTCTAGGGAATACCTGATGTTCCTGATTACTGGTTCCAATAAATCACCCTTTCACTAATTGCAGGCTTCAGAGATTTTGGGAACAGTTTTTATGTAAAAAGAGAAAAAAAATTATTCTGATTTATATGATAAATAATTTGTATTGCATCTTAATGCTTATTTCGAAATTTGAGATGCTCCTTATAACATACTTATATTTGAAGACTATCTTTTCATATTTTGTAGCTCAATTTACATTCCTCCCCCAATATTTATTCGCTTAAGTACCAAGGACATACAAATAATAAGCTTTTTGCCCCCCTGGGCCCATTTTTTAGCCTATTCATACCCGAAACACTGTTTTTTAAGCTTCTTCTTTTGATTGTTACAAAACTTTGAAGCTATTAGGACAGGGTCACATTTACGCCAAGAAAATTCAACTGTGAAAAAAAAATTAGTTAAATTTGAAGACGCTTTTCGTCCGTAAAAAATCAAAAATTAAAGACCTGTTGATTCACAAACACAACTAAAAACTCAAAGGAAAACTGTACCTTTTGTCTGGTGCCACATACTCTTAGCTTTTATTGCTGATTATTCGCCCACATGTCTTCTTTTCAAATTTGGCGCCACTACTAGCTAACATTTAACAGCTGCATATGGCGATCTTTTTTTTTTTACTAAAATTGAATTGAAGATCTTATTCGACATTTTATACAGGGTTGTGCAATTTTCCGCTTTTACTGTCCTTGGTATTTAAACAATTCAGATTTATAAGCAAGCGAAAAATTGTTAGGGACAATCATTTGTAGCAAATTAGACTGCTAAAAACAGCTTTAAGTTTGTCATTCTTCAATTAAAACAACAACTACTAAAATCAGCAAAAAATAAAGCTTACTTTGGTAGAGGTCCTCCGGGCAAACTTCCATTTGAAATACTCTCTTTTCTGGCTTCATATTCGGTTCTATTGACGGGTCCACTACTTGGAGGTCGGTACCAAGCGACCTCCACTACTGCGTTATTTATTATTGCTGGCTCGTGACCTACCAAATAAAAAAGAAATGAGGTTAAAAATAACCACACTGCGCTGTATTCAATAGGAGGAAGCTTCCATCTTAGTAACCATTTTTCTGGCACACACACACACACATACACACAAAAAAAAAGCGGTTGATGAGACTGATATACTTTATAACAATATAAGCGAGGTAACGAATATGGTCCATACGAAACAAGATGATTTTAAAAACGTAACTCCGAGTATCTTTATTTTGCACGTACTAGGAACTGCGCCATCTGTCTCAAATTTGAAAAAATGGTAGCATGAAATGGTCTGGACTGGATGAAAGTGATCGCACGATATCACTTTCAACTAATCATATGCGTTTTTCACTACCGTGAAGTTATTGAAAGAGAAAATCGCATTTTATTCCTTTAGTCAGAGCGTCACCGACAGCTAATGAAAACTACTCTCTGTTGAGTAAAATCAGAATTCTGCGCTACTAATGATTTAAATTTGCGCCAGATGGTCTCTGAATTGAAACAGAAGGTTGAGAGATGGCCAAAATAGCGATACTGGGGTCCTACGCAAATGAGACTGGTGGACCACGTTAGCCACCCTGATAAGACCGTAATACTTGCACATACTTGCAACCGCCATTTTTGTTGGTCGTTTTAACGCAAGGCAAAGAAATCAGTTGGCAATGACACCAACTTTTAGCAAAAGAAAAATTAACCAGCTCTACTCTATTGTATATGGCCATTTTATGGAGAAAACCATAGATGCACAACAATATTGTCTCCTTACTTTAGATTGCTCCTTTACTTTACCTGTCTCCTTTACTTTAGACTATCACCACTCGTCAGAGACTAGAAAATAAAAGATGCCATATAAGGGCTTCAAAAACACAAGTCTGACTTAATTTGCTCTCTGGAGGGGAGGGGGGTCAGCGTAGAAGCACTTGACTGATTCCTACTTTCATACGGTGAAAAGGATATTCCCTAAGAATGAGGACATTCCTTGTGTAGATATATCCTAAAACCCAGGGTAGATTGCAAGTTTTTAGGTGGGTTCCCCCAACAGTTTCCTATAACTGTCATATAAACCACCTACTTTAACTGATTTGAAAACTCCCCCCTCCAAATCTTGAAACAAATTCACAAATACATAAAATCTGTTTTCAATTATTAGCATGATGTAGACCCGTGATTCCCAACGTGGGGTACACACTCCTCCGGTGGGGCATGGATATATTATTTTGGGTCACGGGCAGGACGTACACCCTCCAACTCACAATAGTGTAGAGCCTTAATTAAAATTTGATCACATTCACATACATTTAAAGAGCAAAGCAAATACATGATAGTAATACACTAACGTCATACATTGTATGAAAGGTATTACATACAGAAACAAATTTTCATTCGCAAGATGCATCTAGAGGACATCTAGAGAATACATCTAGAGGACAACTTAAAAAACGATACCAAGTTAATGGCTTTTTAAATCTTCAGTTGAATATGCGTAAAATGTTGGGTAACAAAATTTAAATATCGCGAGGGGTCATCAGGATTTTAGAAATGCTTGGTGGGACATAGCCCGAAAACGGTTGAGAACCGCTGATGTAGGCCATCTTGCTGTCCCTAGTAAAGCTGTACTGTCAGTAGTACATGCAATTCTCAAACCGTGTTTCTAACAGGCTTAATCCGGGTAGCTTTCTACAGTTACAAGGACATGCTATAGAACTAAGGGATCACACCAAAAACATGGAACTTTTATTGTCATTAAATAAAGTCTTATTTTTTAGAAGTCAATCTGACGAAAATTGTTTAAAATGCAATTAAGAACATTCTTTACCCTAAGGCTATAGAATATTGCTAAGCCATTCTTACACCCCCTCTTAACAGAAAGGAGAGGCAGGCCTCATTTCAAAGTACCTCTGTCAAGGGGGTACCAAAAGGGCAGAAGCTATTGGTGCTCCATTGCCATTATTTTTTGGGGGAGGGATGGAGGCAATTGGTCTTTGTGGCCTGAGTCTCAATTCATTTTGTGATTATGCCCATAATAACAATAAAAATATTAATAACTATCTTAATTTCTAAACTGGCTGTACGAAAAGAGTATTTCAATTCCCACTTTCTAGGGCTTAAATGAAAAACGTTGAGATGGCTAAGGCACGTTGTGCGAATGAAGGATGACAGATTGCCAAAGATTGTCTTTTCCGGCCAACTGTCTAGGGCTAAACGAAAAGCAGGCTGTCCTCGTCTGGGGTGGGAGGACGTCATAAAGAAAGATTTAAAGGAAATGGGAACTTCCCGGGAGGGTATAAAGAGGGAGACTTTGAATAGATTGGGATGGAGGAGGAGCGTGAGTAGCTGTGTTGGCCTTAGGGGGCTTGGTGCTGCGGTGAGTTGTTAGTAATAGTAGTAAATAAAAATGGTCGTTATGCTTTTTTCTAATTTTGCTTAATGTTAAGTTGGGTTAACATCAATATTGTCAAATTAACAGCATTGCTATTATCAACCTCTCTCAATAAAAAGCTTATTATCATTTAATCAACTAAGCTTCATGAGCTGTGTAAACAATTACAAATTTGCAACTTACAGTTTTTAAGAGTAACTCTAGTATTTGTGCATCTCAATTAAATAGTAATTTTTAATCTACCGTTATTGTTAATCTACCGATATTTTTAATAACATTATTTTTAATCTACCGATAACTTGTTTAGGTGTATTTTTATCGCGTTCTTATTAGTCAGACAAAGATCTTGCGGGGTTTATACCCTGGATAAGGCCTTGAGTCCAACTTTGACTGGTGCCCACCCAAACATTAGTTCTTATATAGAGCCTTCCTGAAAAGTTTGTGAACAGCTACGAATTTATCCTCTATGAACCAGATGTAAAAGTTGAGAAGTTTGAATATCTAGCTATATGTAAAACTTAAATGCAAGGTATAAAAAAATGAGACTAGAAGGCTATGAATAATTGAGTGTAAAAAATGAGCTATAATGTTTAGTATGATTTCAGACCTTAGAAATAATCAATACATAAAGTTTGGTTAAAAATAAAGGTACATAAGATGAACTAATGTTTATAACTTACTTATTTTTATTATCCAATTTCATAACCAAAATCTAAGTTTCACTTGTTATTTCAACATATATTCGATGTATGTAAGTTTTACTTAGTGGGTATTTATGCTGACGTTTACCCCCTCCCTCTTCTCAAATAATATTGCCTTGGAAAATAGCCTCCTGTGGAAAATACCCCCGTGGAGTATATAGAAAAATAGAAAACAATACGAGACCAAAAGAAAACCAAAAAGATGTAATTTTTTTCCATGAGAAAGACTGTCAATGAAAACGAACAGAAATTAATTTTTAATTTTTTCTACAAAACAAGTTTTGTCTAAAAAAGTGAAGAGCTTCATTAAGACAAAAATGAGTAAAAATAAATTCAAATAATTGTCCAAGCTTAAGACTACCACAAATCACCATCAATAAATAAATTAAACCCAAAACAAACAGAAATTAGAATAAATAACCGAGTCAAACTCAAAACTAGCAAAACTTAACGTGAGTAGGGCTAACAACCCCTACGCCATCTCAAGACGAGAGCATAATTTACAATTTACTGAAAACAAATACATTTTAAATGTTATCAATATTTTTTATTTTAATAAACAAAAAAGTATTGAGACTTTAAGGTATATACCTCAGAATATGTATATTTAACTGACAATCCACGGTTATTGGTTTCCGGGTTATTTCTTCACGGTGTATTTTCGGGGGGAGGAGGTATTTTCCACGGGGAGATGGGGGTGTTTTCCATAGGGTATTTTCAAGGAGGTATTTTCTGGGAGGGGGTATTTTCCGCGGAGGGGGGGGGGTATTTTCCGGGGTAAACGCCTAGAACCGTTATAAAACATGTTCCATAAGTTTTATCCTAATGTCATTTTATCTTTACACGTTTAATCTTTGCCAATTCGCATTTATTTAAATTTAATGTTATTTTAATGTACTTTTTAATCAGCTAAATTTATATTTAGGGCAGGACATCAACAATTTCTTAAAAAATTAAGCAACGTAAGTTACCTTCATGTTGCAAAGCTTCTAATGCTGGAACAACCCCAAAATAATAACAATAATAATAATAAAAGCTTATATTTTTACAATGGATAAGGAAATTAAAATTTTGTTAGTAAATAAAGGCCAATAAGATGAACTAATATTCATAAACTATGTTTCTTTGCGTAGAAGTGTTTTAACGTCACCGGTTTTACACCACCATATGTTTTCCGCCATATTTTAATTCAGGTAGGTCAGAATAGACCTAGATATAGACATAGACATAAGAACAGACATAGACATAGAATTAAACATAGACACAGATATAGAAAAAAACATAGGCATAGATATAGACACAGACTAACCTAACCTGTTCTATTCTGACCCAACTAATCCACCTGATGATGCCAGATTTCCTGGGTGGCGGAAAACATACGGTGGCGGAAAACCGCTGTGGTGTTAAAACACCAACACCGTTTCATTGTAATCATTTGTTTTATCATGCAGTTTCAAAGCCAAACTCAAGTTGACTTGTTTTTCAGCACATATTTAGTAGGTTCAGAAGTTATGTGTAAAGAATATTTTTTGTGTTTGTATAGGCCAGCCCGTAATACTTTAAGTTTCTTGAGTTTTATTTTCATATCAATTTCGCTTTTGACTTGCATAATGTTTTCTAGTTCACGTTTGTTTAAATTTAACTTTACGTGCTGCTAATCATCTAGAATTGCATTTAAGGCAGGACGCCAAAAAAAAAAAAAAAAAAAAAAAAAAAAAAAAAAAAAAAAAAAAAAAAAAAAACCACTATCTCGAATGTGACCCCAAAATAAAACAAAATGTATAAAAAAAATTGTAAGGGCTTAAAAAATTATGTAACTGAGGGATGAATTGATGAGTATTTATGGAAGTCAATTTCGCTTTTAAGAGCCTTCGATCTCAGAAAAGCCAAAATAGTTCAAAACCCATCAATACAGGGCTGTGTAGTCAGAATGAAGAGTTGTGGAGTTGGAGTCTTAGTAAAATTTTACTGAATAAAGTAATAGTTAAGAGTCAATATATTAAAAATATCTGGAGCCGGAGTCGGTTATATAAAATCTAGATAAATGAAGCTTTAAAACAGGGCTGTGGAGTTGGAATCGTTGAGTTGAAGTTGGAGTCGGGATATTGAAAATGTCTGGAGTCGGAGTCGGTTATAGGCCTAACTTATAAAATCTAGTTAAATTAAGTTTCAAAACAGGACTGTGGAGTCGGAGACGTGGAGTCAAGAGTTTTAGTATATTTTTTCTGAATGGAGTCAATAAATTTAAAACGTCTGGAGTCAGTTATGACTTATAACCAACTCCACAGGCCTGCATTAATACAAAAAGTTAATACAAAAAATTTAAATACAAAAAATTTAAAGTAGAAATTGAATATCCCCGTGACTGCAGCGTTTCAGAAAAGACCAAGAAGAATTTATAGCTTCACCCACCAGATGATTTATGCGTTAATATTATAATCAGCAATAACTTTTTCTTTTCAATTAACTCTCTTTTTGTTTAATGAACTTGGGCAAAAGGCTTCAGAACAGTTTATACAATGACTACTGAGCATTGCTTTAATTAAAAGCATTTAGTTAAATAGTTTTGTAGTTTGAGTTGAACGAGCGTTGAGTTAGAAGGGATTGAGTTACACGCATACCAGGTATATGATCTAACTTGTGATAAATATATTGGCATCGTTCCTATGTAACTCTTGCTAACTATACCCTTTTCAGGAGCCCAAAATTAAATCATGAGTTCCGAGGTAAAAACGCTCGGAACAAGAATAGTTATGCAGTTAGTCTAAATTACTAAATATATTGGCTTTGTTCCAATCTTAAGACTTACTCAGAGTAACTTCTGACCCCTCCTAAAGTTTATTAAATAAAAAACAAGTTTTTTAAAACTGAAAGTAAGGAGCGACATTAAAGCTCAAAACAAAAGGAAATTATTCCGTATATGAAAAGGGCTGTCCCCTCCTCAACGCCCCATTCTTTACGCTGAAGTTTTCTATTGTTTTAAAAAGTAGATCTGTGTCGAGGAGTCGAACTTTAGCGTAAAGAGCGAGGCGTTTAGGAGGGGGTAACCCGTTTCACATACATAATAATTTCTGTTCGTTTTAAGTTTTAATGTCGCTCCTTACTTTAAGTAAAATGTTTTCTTATTTCTGAACGTTTTTGAATTAACGCAGGTTTTGATTTTGGCTCATTGTACATGAACAATTAAAAAAAAATTTGCGCATTAATTTTGCTTTTTGAAAGCTAAATGGCTTTCTCAAAGTTTCGATCCGGTGACTTTGGGAAAAAATTAGCGTGGGAGGAGGCCTAGTTGCCTGAATCCCCCACAGTCCCCGGGGGAGGGGCTGCAAGTTACAAACTTTTACCATTGTTTACATATAGTAATATAAACAATGGGCAAAATTCATAACTTGCAGCCCTTCCCCTGGGAACTGTGGGGGATTAAGTCGTCTTCAAAGACATACTTATAAGATTTTTCGACTATGGTGAACAAAATGGCAATCTCAAAATTTTGGTCCGGTGATTTTGGGAAAAAAGAGCATGGGAGGGGGCATAGTTGCCCTCCAGTTTTTTAGGTCACTCAAAAAGGGGACTAAAACTTTTAATTTTCGTCAGAATTAGCCCTCTCACGACATTCTAGGACCACTGGGTCGATACGATCACCCCTGGAAAAAAAAATAATAAACACGCATGCTTCATCTTTCTTCTGACAAAAAAATACAAAATACCACATTTTTGCAGAGAGGAGCTTGAAACCTCAACAGTAGCGTTCTCTGATACCCTGAATCTGATGGTGTCATGTCCAATAAGATTCTATGAATTTTAGGTGGGGTTTCACCCTTCTTTCCAAAATAGGGCCAATTTTCACAGGCTCATAACTTTTGATGGGTAAGACTAAACTTGATGAAACTTCTACATTTCAGCATTAAAATCCGATTATTTTAATGTATCTACTGGTATCAAAATCCATTTTTTAGAGTCTTGGTTACTATTGAGCCGGGTCACTTCTTACTACAGTTCGTTACGACGAACTGTTTGATAACTACAATGCAGTTTTCATAGACCCTTGGAACGATACAAGTTACAAAATTAGGTAA
Organism: Artemia franciscana; assembly: GCF_032884065.1. Lineage (NCBI taxonomy): Eukaryota > Metazoa > Arthropoda > Branchiopoda > Anostraca > Artemiidae > Artemia > Artemia franciscana. The sequence goes on from NC_088867.1 coordinate 45,743,193, forward strand.
AATCTCATCGTCTCTTTTATTTAGTCTATCGGAATATGGTAATTCATTATATTGCATATTTCAAGGAAACCAAATGAATATAAAGGCATGCTTTATGAAATTGGAAAAGAAGGAAAACTAGAAGTATATACAGTTTGAATATAATACTTAAAACAAGGCTCGATACATTCTTCGCATCAGCCGCTATCAATACCAGAAATAATTCATAAAAGGATCCAGCCTATTCGTCATAGATTGTAAATCTGAGAATTGGGCAGAGCTATTTGGGTTATTTAAAGCAACGATAAGAGCACGGTAAAATATTACATAAGACTAATTTACTTAGTGGCAGTTCTGGTCTCTTTTATGCCCAGGGCAAAATCTTAATTAGCCCCTCGCCCTCAGTCTACCAGAATTTTCAGGCCAAATTTTGACAAAACTCATTTATTAACAAAATTTTCCATTTGTTTAAATCCGACTATTCTTACTTTATATTGAAAAATTGAAAATTTTGAATTCAATTTGCTTATTTTTACTGCGAACTACACCCTCTACTTTATTTTAACAATAATAAAATTTAAAAATTACAAAATGATTACAAACGTTGGATTATTTGTTTAAGATTTTGTAACCTTCAAATTTCTGCGCCCAGGGAAAGGTCTCTCCCCCCCCCCGTTAAAGCCACCTCTGAACATACTCGATGTACTACTGCAAGTGAAAAAAAAATACCAAATACATCAAAATAAAAACATTTTTGATCTCTGAGCCCATCTTAGATCTATTCATACAATATAGCCACGATTTTCTTGGAATTTTCTTTAAGTTACTTCAAATTATCTTCACAACGCCATCACATTTTATCCGATGTTGCAACGTTAAATAATGAAAATATAAAAGTAAAACAAAATAATTGAACTAAACTAACCTAAATAGCTAATCTATATAAGTAAAACTAAACTAAATAAATAAAACTGAACATTAACTATATGCTCAATTGTATAGCAGGGCTTTTGAGTCGGAGTCGTGGAATTTTAGCAAACATTTGCTGAATGGAGTCAGAGTTCGGAGTTGGAGTCAGTGTATTGAAAATGTCTTGAGTTGTATTCGGTTATAACTCACAGAATCTAGTTAAACGAAGCTTTAAAACACGTATGTGGAGTCAAAGTCGCGGAGTCGGAGTTTTAGTAATTTTTTCTGAATGGAATCAGAGCGAGAATTGGATTCGGGTCGGCTATAGCTTACAAAATCTAGTTAAATGATTCTTTAAAACAGGGCTGTGGAAGCAGATTTTTAGTAAATTTTTGATGTATGGAGTCAGAGTCAGTATATCGAAAATGTCTAGAGTCAGAGCTTGAGTTGGAATCAGTTATAACTTATAAAATCTACTTAAATTAAACTTTGAAACAAGGATTTGGAGTCAGAGTCGTGGAGTTTTGGTAAATTTTTGCTTAACGGAGTCGGAGTTGAAATCGGAATATTAAAAATATTTGGACTTGGAGTTAGAGTCAGAGTCGGTTATAACATATAACCGACTCAACAACCCAGTTCCGAATACAACTACACCTTCAAAGTAAAGCTACCTTCATAATCTGTTAAGTGCCACATAGCTTTAGCTTAATTTTGTGGCTTTTCCCCCACGCCTCTTTTTTCAGATCTGGAGCCCTCTACTGCCAAAACTACATAAGTCTAGAAGATCTTTTGCGTTAAACTCGAATTCCCAATTTATAAGATATTGTTACGTTTGTTTCTCGTAACCAATTCAAACAATCAAATTTCACTTTGATTGTCCGTAAGAAAGAAAAACACTTCCAAAAAAGACGTTCTGAGTTCTAAATAAAACTTCCTTGTATATTAGTGGAATGTAAAAAATACCACTAAAGAATAAGTAAAATGATCAGATCGATTTAAGAATTGTTTTCTGAGCACATATTTTTCATTTTTATATCACACTGTAATGTTTCACAAGTCACAACTTGCGTCGTAATTCAATATATTAAACTGCGTTAACTATTTATGGGTTAGTTTAGATGGCACTGACAAAGGTTTTAAGAAACTCAAATGCTGAAACAACTATTGTTAGCTTATTAATCGAAGTTAAGAATAATAATAGCCATAAATTAACGACTTGAACTTGATTATTTAATTGAGATGCACAAATAGTAGAGTTACTCGTAAAAAGTTGTAAGTTATAAACTTGTAATTGTTTACACAGCTCATAAAGCTTAGCTAATTAAATAATCATTATTCATTTATAAATGGATGTTGATAATAACAACATCATTAATCTGACAACACTGAGATTAACATAACTTAATTTTAAGCAAAAGTATCCTTTCATAGAGGGTCACGCATACTGTGCAACTGTCAAATCACGCTAAAGGCATACCTACCAAAACTAGAGGTAAGAGCTCATATGGCACTTGTGACGAGGCAAGAAGAGCTAAGAGCCAAGAGCTCATATGATATGAACTCTAACAAAATTCTAAGAATCAAAAGATTGATTTAAAAGGAATATCAGAGGGCCTTTAGCCCCCCAGATGGTCGAATCTAGGAAAACGACTTTATCAAGTCAATTTGTGCAGCTCCCTGACACGCCTACCAATTTTCATCGTCCTAGCACGTCCAGAAGCACTAAACTCGTCAAATCACTGAACATCTCCCCCCAAATCCCCCAAAGAGAGCGAATCCAGAACGGTTACGTCAATCCCGTATCAAGGACATTTGTTTATTCTATCCATCAGGCTTCATCCCGATTCCTCCACCAACTGTTTTCCAAGATTTCCCCCTCCAAATCCCCCCAATGTCAAAAGATCTGGTTGGGATTTGAAATAAGAGCTCTGAGACATGAATTATTTCTAAATATCAAATTTCATTAAGATCCGATCACCTATTTGTAAGATAAAAATATCCCAATTTTCAAGTTTTCCAAGAATTCCGGTACCCCCCCCCCCCCAACTCCCCCCAATGTCACAGGATCTGGTCGGAATTTAAAATTAGAGCTTTAAAGCGCAAGATCCTTCTAATTATCAAATTTCATTAAGATCTGGCCACCCTTTCGTAAGTTACAAATACCTCATTTTTCCAAATTACCCCCCCCCCCCTCACAACTCCACCAAAGACAGCAGATCCGGTCCTGTTACGTCAGTCACGTATCTTAGACGGGTTTTTATTCTTCCCATCCAGTTTGATCCTGATCTCTCCGCTTTAAGTATTTTCAAAGATTTCCGCCCCCCCCCCCCAACTGCAACCCAATGACGCTGGATCCAGTCGAGATTTAAAATAAGAGATCTAAGTTACGAGGTCCTTCTAAATATGAAGTTTCATGAAGATCCAATCACTCCTTCGTAAGTTAAAATACGTCATTTTTTTCTAATTTTTCAGAATTAAGCCCCCCCAATAGAGTTGATGCGTTCCAATTATGTAAATCACATATCTAAGACATCTGCTTATTTTTTCCACCAGGTTCCATCCTGATCCCTCCAATCTAAGCGTTTTCCACGATTTTAGGTTCCCCCGACTCAAACTCCCCCCAATGTCACCAGATCCGGTCGGGATTTAAAATACGAGCTTTGAGACACGATATCCTTCTAAATATCAAATTTCATTGAGATTCGATCACCCGTTCGGAAGTTAAAAATACCTAATTTGTTCTAATTTTTCAGAATTAACCCCCCCCCCAACTACCCCAAAGAGAGCGGAGCCGTTCCAGTTATGTCAATATGTATCTTGAACTTGTGCTTATTTTTCTCTCCAAGTTTCATCCCGATCCCTCCACTCTAATTGTTTTCCAAGATTTTAGGTTTCCCCCTCCGAACTCCCCCCCCAATGTCACCAGATCCGGTCAGGGTTTAAAATAATAGCTCTGAGACAAGTTATCCTTTGAAACATTAAATTTCATTAAAATCTGATCAACTGTTCGTAAGTTAAAAATACTTCATTTTTTCTATTTTTTCAGAATTAACGTGCCCCCACTCCCCCCAGATGGTCAAATTGGGAAAAGGACTATTTCCAGTTTAATCTAATCCGGTCCCTGATATGCCTGCCAAAGTTCGTCGTCCTAGCTGACCTGGAAGTACCTAAAGTAGAAAAACCAGCACCGACAGACCGACAGACAGACCGACAGAATTTGCAGTTGCTATATGTCACTTGGTTAATACCAAGTGCCATAAAAAGCGAAGGCCTGCGCAGTTTTCTCTTTCCCACTTGTGGAGGATTCCTGCGACATCAATAAAGCTACTAACGTTTTACACGAGATCCATACCATAAGGTTCTGGTCATCCAAGAATTTCACCTTTTTGAATTCAAACAAGTTTTTCGACTTTTATAGCAAGTTTTGTAGCAGCTTGGTTGACTGTCTTCAAAAAGTTAAAAAAAATTGAAGTTCTTTCGCACTATAATAAATTAGAATTGTGAGTAGTAAAGTATTAAAATAATGGAAGGAAAACGTCTTACCAACTTTGCGGATGCCATAGGATCAAGGGGGTAATTTGTTATGGAGAAGGGGGGCAACTGCCACTTCAACACCTCAGTTTGCTCTGAACATGGTCTTGTCTGTAATGGACCTTCACTGTGATTTGTCACCATAAAAATCGACTTTTGAAAGGTGGACATGGTCGAGCTCATCAGAACCGAGGGGTCGTTCACTTCTTACCACCTGATGTACACCTCGATGGCTCATGTTTGCCACATAGTTCCGAAATGTATAGCAGTTACTACACATATGGTATAGTTCTAACATATGTGGCACAATCCCATAACCCTTGGCATAGTTTCATCACGTTTGACATGCGCCAACTTACCTTACCTTGGACCTTAGTTCCTCCAGAGCCATCGGTGGCGCTTAGGGCGTCAACAAAGCCTCTCCATTCATCCCGCATTGATGCTGCAACGATAACGTCTTCCCCTTCAGATAGTAATGAGATACCAGCCGTCCTATGATTTCGGTCATATGTTCATCTCAATGTATTTGTGGGGTGGCCTCGCTTTCTTCTACCTTCTGGCTTCCATTCACAGGTTTTTCGAGGAAGGCGACTCTGTTCCATACGAAGAACGTGTCCTAGGTATGTCCACCACCTTCTTTTCATTAACTCAGTAACTTGAGGTTGACCTATTTTCTTGTGTATTTCTGTATTTGTAATTTTCTGTTGCCAGCTTGTATTCAAGATTCTTCTGAGGCCCATATTTTCAAATGCAAGAATCCTTTTTTCAAGCTAGGTGTTTATTTTCAAACATTCACATGTGTAAAGGAGAATTGAGACTACATTGCTGTTGAAGAGCCGAAGCTTCAATCGCATTGAATATTTGTTACTTCTCCAAATAGGCTTCAATCTATTGAAGGAACCTGTAGCTCGTCCAATCTGTTTAATCTTGGTCGAAATCCCATCACAGTCAATCTAGCTACCCAGGTACTTCAAGTTCAAGTTCATTTATTTATTAATCGCACATACATGTATATATATGACATAGGCCCATGGGGAGACAAGCTCGAAAAACTAGGCCTAGTCAAAGAATAAAATAATAACACACTACAATACAAAGATACTTGAACTCCAGGACTTGTTTTAGATCCTTGTTTTTGCAATGGAGAACAAGTGGCGAGCATGTGATTTTTGAAAGTTGGCAACCCCTCGATAAGAACTGCTTATGAGATACAACAGAATCACTGTAGGCATATATAATACTGTTTATATTCATAAACAAAAAACAGGACACACGAATTCACCCGAATTATCTTCCAAGAAAATCCACTGACTTCTAGCTTCCCAAAGAGAAACCAGGTGACTGGTCTAACTGAATAATACAAATATGTAATTTGACAGTAAAGTTTACAATTATACCCTCCCCCTCTGGATCTGTATGCAACTATGATGGCATAGAAAATATCTTGACCCTGAATAATTGACTGATCCAACATAATTGATACAATTGATCCCATAGATTGAAAATTCAGTTTTAGTCCCCAACACCCTTTCCAATATGTACATGGAACACAGAAAACACCGAAAATATTTGAAAAGATACAGAATTACATCTTATATGATTATAGGAAGATTCGGCTTGAGTCCGGGTTTCGAAATGAACGAAGCAGAAATCTTTCGTTTTCTTGACTTTCTCTATTCCAGTCAAAACGCTTTCAAGAAATCGGCGTATATTTCCTTCCGTTGTATGCAGCTGTAATCCTCGAACGTAAAGTATTCTCACCTGAGAAAAGAAAAGAAATAAAACAGAACGAAAAATGATCAAAGCGTACGACAGGATTTATTCTATAGAGCCCATCATTTGGGGGTCAAGAGACAGTGGTGGTTCTGACATCTCTTGCGCCCAGGGAGAAATCCTGACTAACACCCTCCCCCTCTCTCCCCCTGTCTCCCGAAAGTTTTCAGGCAAAATTAAAAAAGAAATCATTTATTAATAAAATTTTCCAGTTATTTAAATCTGACTCTTCTTACTTTAGCCTCTGCAAAATTATTAGCCATCTCATCCCATTTGACTGATTCTAATTCATTAATTCGGTCTACTTACTCTTTGCTTAAAATCCAATTTGAAATAGCTGAAATTAGGTTTAATTACATTTATTTTCAAGGAATGACGGAAATACGGGATAAAATGAAAACTATGGATTCAATTTGCTTATAATTACTGCCAACTGCGCCCTCCATTTAAAAAAAATGAAACCCAAAAATTACAAAATGATAATTGAAATGTTGTCCCCTTAAACTTTCTGTGGCCGGGGCAATTGTTTTTTGTTGCGTTTTTTTCCAGTATTTGACCTAGTTCAATAACAGGCATAATTATAAACTATTTTCAAAAAACGTACAAAAATAGGTGAATAGTATCTGAAATTTGAGAAATTAAAGACAGTAAAAAAAATATCGATGATTCGGGAAGGAGAGAAAACTTAATTCCAGCAATTTAACCTACAAGCCTTAAGAATTGGAAGGATGTTATTGCACGGTGGTTCAGTGGTGGGTTCAGGGGGCGCTTGGGGCGCGCACTCCCCCCTGACGTAATGGTGGATTTGTGGTTGGGACCGCTTGCTCTGGTTTGGGTTAACATGACATTTTTTTTGTAATTGGTTTTAATAGTCGTGTTTTTACAAGTTTTTGATTATTAAGACTGTTTTGTTTTACAAACAAGTTTGTAACAAGGTTCCAGATATTTTGTGCGGTCTCTGTTAGATTTTACTATTGACGCATACCGCCAAAAACTAATTAAATTTAGGTTAATCAAGGGAATCTGTCCGTACTACCATAAAAGCCAACTGGGAGGCAAAAATCTTTATTTCGTTATAATAAGAAGGGGAAATTTAAAATCCTAACTTCTTTATGCTGTCAAAATGATATTTCAGGATTGTGCTGTCACAACGGGGTTGAAAAGCAAAATATTGACTTCTTTTTACTGTCAAAAATATGCTTTGATTCTTGCTATGGCACTGAGGCGAATAAATTGATATCATTACCTTTTGGTTTTGTGGGTTTACTTTTTTTGCCAAGCACGGTGGTTTTTTACAACCTTATTGTTTTCGAGGGGATTTGTAGCCTATAATAGAAAGTAAATATATGAGAAGCGCGAAAATTATTAATTTGAGTTTTGGATTTTGGTGAGCAAATGGTAACCAGTTTACTGCCTGTTTTCATCTAATTAAAGCTCTGCAATATATGACATATCACCTCCTCTGTTCATCCTAAAACATTAAAATAAAGGCCAAATTCTTCAGGACTTTAATAAAGGTTCGTATAAGTATATATCTAAAACTAAGTATATGAGTCGAGACACTCTTTCAAAGGTCGGAGTAATCATTTACGACGAATAGATTTTAGAAAAATTTATATATACATAAAAATAAGTTGTCTGTCTGTCTGTCGACTGACGTCACTGTCCGCATATGACGTCTGAATTATTTCATCCTATACCAATTCAAGTTCGAACCTTGGCTTTAGCATTAATGCAAAAGAAGAAAAAAACTAAAAAAGGTAAAAACTACAAAAAAAAACTAAAAAAGAAAAAAAACTAAAAAAGGTAAAAACTACAAAAAAAAAAACTAAAAAAGAAAAAAAACTAAAAAAACTAAAAAAAAATAAAAAAAAGGTAAAAAGAAAAAAAAACTAACAACTAATAAAAAAAAAGAAAAAAAATAAAAACTGAAAAAGAAAAAAAACTTAAAAAAAAGGAAAAAAACTGAAAAATAAAGGAGAAACAGAAAACTAAAAAAAACAAAAATAAAAATAAAAAAAACTAAAAAAGGTAAAAACTACAAAAAAAACTAAAAAAAAAGAAAAAAAACTACAAAAGCTAAAAAAAGGTAAAAACCAAAAAAAAAATAAAAATAAAAAAAGGAAAAAAACAAAAAAATTGTTTCATCATATACCAATTCAAAAACGAATGTATATATAGACCGGGACACAGGGAATATAAATGATGACCGGGACACTCAAAGAGAAATTACAGACTGGGACACCGGGACACAAATGACGACTGGGACGTGTGTGTCGACTGACGTCATGTTTGTGTGTCGACTGACGTCAGTCGCAAATAACGCAAATTTTCTCAGGCTCTGAACTTTTGATGGATAAGACTAAACTTGATGAAACTTATATATTTAAAATCAGCATAAAATGCGATTCTTTTGATGTAAGTATTGGTATCAAAATTCCATTTTTTAAGGGTTTTGGTTACTATTGAGCCGGGTCGCTCCTTACTACAGTTCGTTACCACGAACTGTTTGAGATTACCACGAACTGTTTGAGACCTCTTTCATTCAGAACGACCTGCTTTTCGTTTGGCCCAAAATGGGTGTTCAAAAAGCCTAATCTTTGGCAATCTGCCCAGTGGCGTAATTTCATCAAAATTCTGAGGGGGAAAGTAAAATTGGAGACGTTTTTCCCAATTCAAGTGAAAATAAGAGTGAAAATTAAAAAAATGGGGGGGGGGGGTAAATTATTTGGACAGTGTGAAGTTAGAAAACAATTCCTACTATGGTTTATTATACGCCAGAAATTTGAAAGGAAAAAAATGTATACCATTAGGTTCTTCATTTGATGCTCTTTTCAAATATAGCAATCGCTGCCGTTGCAATAGCGTCTCTACCATCCACCCCTCCCCCTAACCGGAACAGATATACGCCTAGGCTATACACAAAAGTTGCTTATTGATGTTTATTTCTCATCAACAGTTGATTCATAATACAAAATAAAGCCACTTTTCCGTTTCGTTGAATCTTTTCCGATACCCAATAGAATCCCTTCGAAGAAAAAAAAATTATTTTTTCCTGTGGAAAAAAAACTAAAGAATGATAAATAATAAAACATCGGAGCCTTATGGCCTTTACAACCCTAAAGCACTGCCACTGATATCCTTGTAATTGGGCCTTATTATCCTTGTATTAGGATCGGACAGTCCCCCTCTTATATTGAATTAAATTAAAAAAATTAATTTACAATTGGGCCTCGTAGTAGGGCCTTTGATGAAAGGTCATCAAAGGCCCTGACCTTTGATGACCTTTAAAAATATGTTTGCTATAAAAGTGAAACCTTGCAAATTAGATGTTCTGCTTAATTGATGTACAACAGAATTGGGTAAAATTCTAGTTAATTGACTTCCTGCTATCTCGGAAAGGGTTTAGGTTAGGAAAATGAAACTTTCAGGGATGGGTCTACAGGCTAAAGTATGTCCCGGGAAGGTATTTTAAAGTACCGATCTCCACTCCTCCTCCCTCTAGAGGGCCCTGAAATTTGCCTACATGACAGGACTATACCTATTGAAATTTTGACAAAACAACATTTTACCTTAATTTTCAATTACTAGTTGCTTTTTCTCTGCCTTTAGTTCTGAAAATGCAATTCCTGTTATTTGAGTAGAATTTTGAGCCATATCAATGTTCTTTTTCAAAATTTAGGACAAGTATTTGTATATTTTTAAAACCTTATAAAATGGAAGTGAGCAAATATATGAAGCTGAAAACAATTTTGTTGTAGCCTACTTCAATTAAGCAGAAGATCTATTTTGCAAGGTTTCACTTTTATGACACAAATATTTTTAAAGGTCATCAAAGGTCAGGGCCCTCTAGAGGGAGAAGGAGTAGAGGTAGTTGCTTCAAAATACCTTCCCAGGACATACTTTAGTCTGTAGATTCATCCCTGAAAGTTTCATTTTCCTATCCTAAACCCTTTCTGAGATAGCAAGAAGTCAATTAACTAGAATTTTACCCAGAATTGTTTTCAGCTTCATAATTTTGCTCAATTCCATTTGATAAGGTTTTAAAGATATGCAAACACATTTCCCAAATCTTGAAAAAAAACATTGATATGGCTCAAAATCCTACTCAAATAACAGGAATTGCATTTTCAGAACTAAAGGCAGAAAAAAAACAACTAGTAACTGAAAATTAAGGTAAAATGTTGTTTTGTCAAAATTTTAATATGTATAGACCTGTCATGTAGGCATATTTCATGGCCCTCTAGAGGGAAAAGGAGTGGAGGTGGTTACTTTAAAATACCTTCCCGGGACATACTTTAGTCTCTAGACCCATCCCTGAAAGTTTTATTCTCAAACCCTTTCCGAGATAGCAAGAAGTCAATTAACTGGAATTTTACCGAAATGTTTATTATTTGATAATTTGTAATAGCTTTCAGGGGATGGTCCAGTGTCTAATCTAGGCTATATTCCGTAATGTCTTTTGAAGTATATTTAACTACCTCACCCCCTTTTCAAGAGCATTTTTCTTAAGCATTAGAAACAACGAAGAACTAGGGATAGGAACCTGAAAATGGGGAGTAGCCTAATTAAGGCTCTGTCATTCCTGAAAGTTTCTTAGGCTATCCTAGCTCTACTAGAACTTGTCTAGGCTACTTTCTAAGACACAAAAATCCCCTCATATAGCCTAATATTTTAACTTTTTTCCTGTCCCTACTGGGAGAGGGTCGAAGCTCCCTATGAAACAGAAAATGGATCATTAGAATCTGTGATTAGGTCTATAACAAAAATTAAGCTTACATTTTTCATGATTTCGTCACTGACCATAGGCTCAAGCTCAGCCCAATCGACTACTACTCTCTGCTCAAACAAAAGAATTTTGTGTGGCAGCAATTTCCGACGTGCCATCGCTGCCGCTTTATGGCTCTCATATTCCACAAATGCAAAGCCTCGCGATTTGGATTTGTCAGCAATACCAGGGTAGCAAATGACATCAACAACTCCTTCCGTAACTCGAGATATTTCATCAAAGATTTCTTCTCGATTTTTATCTGTAGGTAGGCCCCCAATGAACAGTCTGCAATTGTCAATCGAAACAGTGACTCCTAGACGATAATTGGGACGGATTGGAAATCTATCAAGCTCCTTCACAGCCCTGGCTGCCTCCTCCGGGGTTGAATAAGTTACAAAACAAAAGCCACGATTTGTTCCAGAGAAATTAATAATCAGCCTCATTTCATAAATAAATCCTACTCTTTCAAAAATCGGAACTAGTGTATCTTCGAAAATATCTCTCGGAAGCTTGCCAATAAAAACTTCACTCCCCTTGGGAGGAGGGGGCCCCATCCAGTTTGGTGGCGGGCCGCCATATATGCGCTGACTATTTTCTTGAACCAGCTTATACCCTGTTCGACTAATTAGCTGCAATAAACCAGGGGTCTGATATTCGAACATTATCATTCACGATTTGAACTACCCTTCTTATCTGAGAGAATTCCACGACTGATATTTCAAGCATCCCCCTGACTCAAGGGAAAGGCAATCTTGAACGCTGATTGGCTAATATTTATTGAAGGCGTTCACTTCTAACTTCTTAAATGTCAAATAGAGGAATTTGACCGTTATGAAATTGAGGCATTCGAAATAGCCAATTCCTTTTCAATGAATCATCAATGGCTAATCATCTTTTTTGTTCCCGCTAGGTGTTTAACGAATTTCGAACAAGGAAAACAAAGTCTTAAAAATGTATTGTAATTTAGCTAATCTGTTCTTTCTTTAGATCTGTTATTTGTATGTATTCATCGTAAGTAATCAATTTTCTTAAAAAATTTTATCTAGACATTTGGACAAGTTTTTAGATTTTTTTCGTTTATGCTAAAATTGCTAAGTTGTATACCTTAAACACGTGAATGTTTCCTTAATTGGCTTCGAATTTTCTTCAGCCCTGCATTCTGGATTGTATTTGAGAAATACCTCACTTGTTTGCGAGGCCTAAAACTTCTCTCTTAGAATTTATGGGTGCATTACTATAGGAAACGGTGATGGGTTGGTAAGAGGTTTGATCCAAATCTGTACGGATGAGGAGCGAGAGGAGGTACATTCCTGGGCTTTGTCTTGCCGTTTAAGATTTGGACAAACTACACACAATGTCCTGCAACTTTTAGAATTAATAGGTACGTTAAATGTAAGAAACAATGAAGGAAGACGAATCCAAACAATCCAGATATTTAAAAGGGGGACCAAATATTAGCATGGGTAGCTGTGAAAATGCCGCAATATCTACAAAATATTGCAAATGATGGAAATGGGCCAAATTGAAAATAATAAGGACCACCATAAACATTTTTAGAAGAAGAGCCTTTAAATTCTCCCATTATAATTTTCTTATCTCACTGAGCTTTAAATTAAATTTCATCTTCATTTTGCTTTTGGGTCAATTTTGTCGCACGAAAGGAAATTATATTTTTATAAACAATTATCTAGCTGTTCATATTCTGAGAAGGAGGCCTAAGCCCAAACTATATCCCCTCCCCACTGGGTCGGGTTTGGATATAGACCTTTGAATGTGCTAATCCTTAACTGTTTGGATCATTCATGTTCCTTATGTATTTCTTCTCTTTTATAGCAAAGTGGTTCAAATTTAAACCAATCGACAGTCATGTTAGATGCATCTGCCCTTATCGAAAAAAAAGATAGAATGATTTGTGAGCTTAAAGAAAAGCTCATCGTGTCCACTCATGATCCAACGCCAAAAGGCTGGAATGCAACCGAGGTATTTTATATATATATATATATATATATATATATATATATATATATATATATATATATATATATATATTGATATATATATATTTATTTTTGGTATAATTTTATGCATACAGAAAATTGATGTGTAATTTGATGTATGAAATTATAGAGAAAAGCTTTGTAGCAAAAAGCTCGGAGAAAAACTCGTCACAGAAAACTTGTCATTTAGATTTTCACAAAACACTTGTTCAAAAATAAAATCTCGAAAAAATCAATTCTAGTGAGGATTTGAAGAACTGTCCTAAATATTCTACCAATATTCTCTAATTAGATTTTGCCAGACGAGCAAGAATTTACCACACGAGAATTATTGTACCATATTTACATATTAGTAAAAATATTAGTAAAGTAAGTACTATACTTAAAAAGAACTTTTTAAATGTCAAAGTCTTTTTGCCAAAAGAAGGAAAGGAGGATCTGTTTAATACAAAGGATTACATCATATTTGACATCATAAGTGTTTAACTCGCGTTCCATTGTTGCAAAAGGGATTTTAGTAATTTTAGTAGAAGCTAGTAAAAACAGTAGTACAATACTAGTCTGTTACAAATCAACTTCTAAAAATTAACTAGAAGCACTTCAAAATCAGAGTCTACTAATGTGTGCCGCAAACACTGACAGCACAAAGAAAAAAAATGAATGGAAGGGATAAAGTGAAATAATGTTTTTAAGAATTTCAAAATAACTTTTTACTAACTGTTTTTTTTAGTGCACCCCAAAGTCTTTTTGCCAAAAGAGGGAAAGGAGGATCTGTTTAATACAAAGGATTACATCATATTTGACATCATAAGTGTTAGCTCTTGTTCCATTGTTGCAAAGGGATTTTAGTAATTTTAGTAGAAGCTAGTAAAAACAGTAGTACAATAGGCTACTAGTCTTTTACAAATCAACTTCTAAAAATTAACTAGAAGCACTTCAAAATCATAAGTCTACTAATATGTGCTGCAAACACTGACAGCACAAAGAAAAAAAATAAATAGAAGGGATAAAGTGAAATAATGTTTTTAAGAATTTCAAAATAACTTCTTGCTAAATGTCTCTTTGTAGTGCACTCCAAAGTCTTTTTTCCAAAAGAGGGAAAGGGACTTACCATTCAAGCATATGCAAATATTAATTTAAAAAAAAATCCCGGCTGATTGAAATTTGTATCATTTGTTTGATTAACTACCCCTCTAAGCTGAATTGGCGGGAATATGGATGTAGTCTTATCCATAACTATTTTGTACCCGATGACATTTATGGGTGGCAATACTTATTTGTTGTTTTTTTGGACCAACGAAATAAAAGAAGATAGTTTTTTGAATGAAGTTAGGAGCAGCATTAGAACTTAAAACGAACAGAAGTTATTATGTATATGAGGGGGGTTGCCACCTCCAAAACCCCTACTCTTTACCCTAAAGTTTAGCTTTTGTCTAAATTCTTTGAGAACAACTGCTCTTAACACTATAATATCAATAGAATAAGAATTAAGATCAGAAAATTTCTAAGTCACGGAAACTTTTGCTTAAATTGTAGCGGGGTTCAGGGAGAGGAAACCCCTTTCGCATAAAGAATAATTTCTATTCGTCTTAATTTCCCCTCTTTTTTGTAAGTAAGGCAAATTTTCTCAGTCTCGTAGCCTTGATGCGTAACTTTAATCGTGATAAATTTCATGTATTCAATTGATTCAATTGATACATATATCTATTGCTGTCTAAGCTCCTTTCCTCAGTGTTTGGGGTACTACTAGCCCTGGTCGCTCCTTGCTTACAGTTCGTTACCACGAACTGTTTTGATCATCCAGCAATCTCAGCATGACCATTTTTAAACTTCTTCTAAGCCTAACCTAAGAGATAATACAAGGAAATACAAACAAAAGACAAATTAAAGCTAAAAGTTCAAATAATACTTTCGGATTTATATATAAATAAGATTTAGTATATGCGTATTTTTTGATTTTTCTGTATATTGGAAGCAGTGCAGACAGATATACACAGACACATTCTCACGCATATATATATATATATATATATATATATATATATATATAATATATATATATATATATATATATATATATATATATATATATATATATATATATATATATCAAGGAGGCACACTCGTGCCTCTATAAAGAGGCGACACACGACAATGTTAAGCGATCTTCGGTTCCTGTGGTCGCAGACGGATGGGGAGGGATGCATTTCGTAGCCCGAGCTCCAACTAAGAAACCTGCAAAATTTCATCCCCTTCCAACTTTTTCTTCATGGGGAAAATCTGGCCGAAAGTTTCGACCTGTCAACCCAAGCCCCCCTTTAACGTTGTCCGATCGGGCTGAAATTCACAAGTTAAGGTCCCCTAGGGCCCAGGAGCTTATCCGCGAAATTTCAGCTTGATCCGATAACTCCTTCCCTGTTTTCCAGAAACCACGCATAGCCACTTAAAATTCATTTACTTTTTTTTCCTAGACGCCTACAGGTCACATCCGACATCGGATTTGGGTGTACGAAGACTCATTCGATGCGGAATTCTCCGAGTAAGTGCCCATGAAAGTTTCGTAGGAAAATCTTAACCCCCCGAAAGTTTCGACCCTCCAACCCCCCCCCCACGCCTTTTAACGTTGTCCGATCGGGCTGAAATTCACAAGTTAAGGTCCCCTACGGCCAAGGAGCTTATCCGCGAAATTTCAGCTCGATCCGATAACTCCTTCCCTGTTTTCCAGAAACCACCCATTAGCTATTTAATTAACGGATTTCTCTCCATAAGAGCCCATGTTAATTTGAAATTTTTTAAAGTTGTTGAGAAGTTATATTTACACACATGCAAGTTATTAGCTCAGTTGGTAGAGCGTCAGACTTTTAATCCTCGGGTCAAGGGTTCAAGTCCCTTACGGGCGGTTTTTTTTCACAACATCAAAAAAAATTTGATAACACCTGGACAGCTTATTATTTGAGAGATAACAGAATATTAGCTTCTTATGAGCAAAAGAAACATTTCGGTCATTCTATCTATTTTTTTTCTATTTTATACAATGATTTAAAAGCGGGGGGGGGGGGTTCCTCTCCTAATTCCTGTACGAGGAGTACAGGAATTATTAAATTACATCCACCATGGATTGTAGAAAAACGTACAGAATTAATATGAAAAAAATTAAACCTGTACAAAAGAGTCTTTAAAAGCGGGGGGTTTGCCTCTCCTAATAGTCTTCTTATAGTCCTAAAAATTTTGATAACACCTGGACAGCTTATCATTTGAGAGATAACAGAATATTAGCTTCTTATGAGCAAAAGAAACATTTCGGTCATTCTATCTATTTTTTTTCTATTTTATACAATGATTTAAAAGCGGGGGGGGGCGGCAGCCACCCAAGTTCCTCTCCTAATTCCTGTACGAGGAGTACAGGAATTATTAAATTACATCCACCATGGATTGTAGAAAAACGTACAGAAATAATATGAAAAAAACTTCGTTTTCTTAAAGAGTTAAAGAGGCTGCGTCCCAAAGTCGAACCTTAAAACGTACAGGAATTAGAAGAGGCAGTTGGGGGGCTGCCGCCCCCCAAACCCCCAGCTTTTAAAGACTCTTTTGTACAGGTTTTTTTTGTGGGGGGACTTCATTGTTACTAATTACTAGTTTCGGCGCAATGGTTCTCCTGTCCTCTTGTGTTTAACATTTTTCGAAGTTATTCCATTATTCATTCATTTCAATTTTTTGTTAATTAAAAGAGGGCCTTTCCGAAGCCAAGAGCGGGGGGTTAGCAAAAAAACAAAAAACCTGTACAAAAGAGTCTTTAAAAGCTGGGGGTTTGGGGGGCGGCAGCCCCCCAACTGCCTCTTCTAATTCCTGTACGTTTTAAGGTTCGACTTTGGGACGCAGCCTCTTTAACTCTTTAAGAAAACGAAGTTTTTTTCATATTATATATATATATATATATATATATATATATATATATATATATATATATATATATATTATAAGAAGTGCATGGTAAATAAAATTTTCTAAATTTTTAAATCGATCTATGATGTTTTTATAGAGGTTCGACAACCCCCCCCCCGTCCAGAATGATAAACAATTTTTCGAAATCCAGGAGAAATTTCTGGCCAATCCTACATCTCTGCCCCTGTCACAGTCCATGTCACCTTAGTTATTTAAATTTTCGAATTTTGCCTTTGTTTTGCAGTTGGAACGAGCAAATCGACGAAAAACATGGTGTCCATCTTCTTCTAAGAATTTGAAAAGATTATCATTTGAGCTTCCACGAGCGGATCGAAGTTTGAACATTCAAACACCCCTCTCTGTACATGAAGAATGTAAGTGTTTATGTGTTTGTATTTTTGCTTTTAAAGCTCATTTACGCTATCGTATTTTTTACTTCGATGTAGTTTTTGCTTCAACAGATTATCGAAGATTGTCCTTTTTGGCCAATCGTCTGGGGCTAAACGGATAGCGGGACGTTCGCTGTTGGAGTGGGAGGATATCATAAGATTTAAGGGGATGGGAACTTCCCGGGAGGGTATAAAGAGGGAGGCTTTAAATAGATTAGAATGGGGGAGGAGCGTGCGTAGCTTTGTTGACCTCAGGTGGCTTGGTGCTGCAGTGAGTTCTTAGTAGTAGTAGTCGTAGCAGTAGTTTTTACTCAGTATTTTGGTACGTTTGAGGAATATTATGTTTCAAAAGAATAGCTTGATGAATTTTGTAGAAACCTATGATATAACGAGAAAATGTAGGGATCACTATATGATATAACGAGAAGACGTAGACAATGAATAAAAACGTGGTAGATCACAACCAGTGAAAAAGGAGGAAAAGTAAAGTAATAGTAAGAGTCAAGCAACAGTGGAAAGCCAAATGAAAGAAAAACCGGATGTTGAATGGCTCACCAGACGTATTCAGTTGCCTTTTCTCCAGCTTTTTTGTAAGGTTTGTCCTTTTGTATTGTACTGTTAACTTTCCCCTATAGTTTTTTATTCTTTTTCTTGGTCTTATGATGGTTATGCGAGATCCCAGCCGGATTAATTGCAGTTTCTTTTTTTCACTAGCTATGATTAGCACCATTTTTCTTCCTTGTTCTACATTTTCTCTGGTGTCATTCTTAGCCAATGTGGTCTTATTAACTGTTTAGATCTTTATATTTTCTTGTCTATCTTTCTTTAGTATTATTTTCTGGTAAGTTTGCTAAAAAATTTGCTTTGTTCCCTTAAATAGTTCTTATACAAAATTTGCTTTTCAGATTACTTTTAATCAGCTCGGAAGAATTGTTCTTTATGAACCTACAGTATTTTTGTGGCATTTGGCTCAAAGGAATTCAGTATTCTTTCCGAAATTAATAAAAAAAAAAGAATTTCATAAAAAGAATAAAAGAATACTCATTAAAAACAATCTTTGCCTATGTAGGTCTTTAGCAGTTTTGCTAGGCAAAATTTATCTTCTCCTTTAGTGCAAGTTTGTGCTGTTATACTTTAATTCTGGCTTGGGTTTAGGTTTTACTCACACTGAAATTTAGCCAGCGCTAGTTTGAGCCGATCAGAATTTTTCATAGATGTTTCAGCCCATCAGAAATCTAATTGGCTCAAATTAGCGCTAGCTAAATCTCGACAAAATCTCTTCGAGAATAGACTTAGGTACTATCTAGTGCTACCTAGTTATATTTGTTAGTTTTTGTGATATTTGCAAGTCACAGCACGCGCACTCGATAATCCAGCCTTAGAGAGTTGAATTATGATCTTTTATTTGCATGTTTTTCCCCCTTTTCTATGGCACTTGGTATTAACCAAGTGACATATAGCAAACGCAAATTATGTCGGTCTGTCGGTCCCGGTTTTGCTACTTTAGGCACTTCCAGGTAAGCTAGGACGATGAAATTTGGCAAGCGTATCAGGGACCAGACAAGATTAAATTAGAAATAGTTTTTTTCCCGATTTGACCATGTGGGGGGGGGGAGTGGGGGGCCCGTTAATTCGGAAAAAAAATAGAAAAATTGAAGTATTTTTAACTTACGAACGGGTGATCGGATCTCAATGAAATTTGATATTTAGAAGGATATCGTGTCTCAGAGTTCTTATTTGAAATACCGAACAGATCTGATGATATTGGGGGGGGGGAGTTGGGAGAGGAAACCTAAAACTTGGAAGGCACTTAGAGTGGAGGGATAGGGATGAAACTTGGTGGGAAAAATAAGCACAAGTCTTAGATACATTATTCACATAACTGGAACGGATCCGCTCTCTTTAGGGTAGTTGGGAGGGGGGGGGGTAATTCTGAAAAATTAGAAAAAATGAGGTATTTTTAACCTACGAACGGGTGATCGGATCTTAATGAAATTTGATATTTAGAAGGATATCGTGTCTCAGAGCTCTTATTTTAAATCCCGACCAGATCTGGTGACACTGGGGGGGGGGGGAGTTGGTAGGATGAAACCTAAAACTTGGAAAACACTTAGAGTTGAGGGATCGGAATGAAACTTGGTGGGAAGAATAAGCACAAGTCCTAGATACATGATTGACATAACCGGAACGGATCCGCTCTCTTTGGGGTAGTTGGGGGGGGGGCTAATTCTGAAAAATTAAAAAAAATGAGGTATTTTTAACTTAAGAACGAGTGATCGGATCTCAATGAAATTTGATGTTTAGAAGGATATCGTGTCTCAGAGCTCTTACTTCAAATCTCATATAGATCTGGTGACATTAGGGGGGGGCGATTGGGAGGGGAAACCTAAAACTTGGAAAGCACTTAGAGTGGAGGGATAGGGATGAAACTTGGTGGGAAGAATAAGCACAAGTCCTAGATACATGATTGACATAACCGGAACGGATCCGCTCTCTTTGGGGTAGTTGGGGGGGGGGGGCTAATTCTGAAAAATTAAAAAAAATGAGGTATTTTTAACTTAAGAACGAGTGATCGGATCTCAATGAAATTTGATGTTTAGAAGGATATCGTGTCTCAGAGCTCTTACTTCAAATCTCATATAGATCTGGTGACATTACGGGGGGGGCGATTGGGAGGGGAAACCTAAAACTTGGAAAACACTTAGAGTGGAGGGATCGGGATGAAACTTGGTGGGAAAAAAAGCACAAGTCCTAGATACATGATTGACATAACCGGAACGGATCCGCTCTCTTTGGGGTAGTTGGGGGGTGGGTTAATTCTGAAAAATTAGAAAAAATTAGGTATTTTTAACTTACAAACGGGTGATAGGATCTCAAAGAAATTTTATATTTAGAAGGATATCGTATCTCAGAGCTCTTATTTTAAATCCTAAACAGATCTGGTGACACTGGGGGGGGGGGGGCTGGGAGGGGGAAACCTAAAACACCTAGAGTGGAGGGATCAGGATGAAAATTGGTGGGGAAAATATGCACAAGTCCTAGATAAATGATTGACGTAACCGTAATGGATCCACTCTCTTGGGGTAGTTGGAAGGGGGGGTTAGTTCTGAAGAATGAGAAAAAATGAAGTATTTTTAACTTGCGAACGGGTTATCGGATCTCAATGAAATTTGATATTTAGAAGGATATCATGTCCCAGAACTCTTATTTTAAATCCCGACCTGATCTGGTGACATGGGGGGAGGAGTGGGGAGGGGGAAACCTAAAACTTGGAAAACACTTAGAGTGGAGGGATCGGGATGAAACTTGGTGGGAAAAATAAGCACAAGTCCTAGATACGTGATTGACATAAACGGAATGGATTCAATTTTGAAAATTGAGGCCCCCTCCCACGCTAATTATTTTCCCAAAGTCAACGGATCAAAGTCAACGGGATGATTTTCTAGCATTATTTAAAAAAATAATGAAAAAATAAATATGAAAAAGTTTTTTCAACTGGAAGTAAGAACAGCATTAAAACTGAAAAAGAACAGAAATTATTACCCATATGAGGGGCTCACCTGCTCCTAATACGCCCCTCTTTACGCCAAAGTATTTTTAGTAATTTTAACTATTTATTCTACGGCTTTTGTGATTCAGGGGTCATTCTTAATGATTTGGGACAAAATTTAAGCTTCAGTGTAAAGAGCGAGGTACTTACGAGGGGGCGAACCCCCTCATATATGTAATAAAAACTTAAGAATATAAAACTTCTTTACGTAAGATAATTTATAACTTACGTATATCTTTTACTAATAAAAAGATTCGTAAAAAAATAAAAGTTCTAGTTGTCTTTTTAATTAACCAAAAAATCGGAGGGCAACTAGGTTTCCGCCCCCGCTTTTTTTCTCAAAATCATTCGATCAAAACTATGAGAAAACCATTTAGCCCCCCCACCCCAAAAAAAAAATATACAAATTTCGTTTTAATTATTCCTCTACAGAGAGCCAAAATCAAAACAAGCATTGATTCAAAAACGTTCAGAAATTAAATAAAAAAAAAAACATGTTTTTTTTAACTGAAAGTAAGGAGCGACATTAAAACTTAAAACGAACAGAAATGACTTCGTATATGAAAGGGGCTGCTTCCTCACCAACACCCCCCTCCTTACGCTAAAGTTATTTAATGTTTTAAAAAGATGAGTTGAGAGAAAGAGTCAAACTTTAGCGTAAATAGCGGGGCGTTGGTAATTTCATATACGAAGTAATTTCTGTTCGTTTTAAGTTTTTATGTCGCTCCTTACTTTCAGTTAATTATTTTTCTTTATTTAACCAAGGAAGGATTTAATGGAAATAATACCTTCGCCAGATGTGGTAAAGAGTGAAGCCTAGAATAAATTGAAGTTGAGAACTCTGTGTTGGCCGCTGACGGCTTTGTTGGTGTAATGGGTATTAGTTGCAATAGTAGCAGGGGCTCAAAACATAATTAGAGATTAACTGAGGCTGGTGAGTTCGGGTACTAGTGAAAAAGAACACAAGAACAAAAGGCAACAAAATACGTGATTTAAACGTTAAAGTTAAACCAACATGTATGAGAACTTTAAGTAGAATTGTCCATTGAAATGCTATAATGAAAAAAGGGTTAAAATGGCTAGGTCCTGTTTTACGGATGAAGCGTAATAGATTGCCAAAGAATGCGCATTTTTCTCCTCCATCTTGACCCGACGGAAAGATAGCCGTTTCTGAACGGGGGTGGAAAGAGGTTATAAAAAGATTTAAATGCAACTGGAATTTCATCGGAGGAGGTAAACTGTGAAGCTCTGAACAGATTGGGATAAAGGGGGAGCGGCTGTGTTTGCCTTGGGTGGTTTACTGATGCAGTGAGCTATTAGTAGTAATAGTAGTTGGCTATGTCATTGATAAATTGCTTCGATGTTTTATCACACTTGTTGTTTTTCAAAGGAGAAAACCCAAAATTAAGAGGAAAGAATTTTATTTGCCAAACTTGACAGGCAAATTGGCCGCCCTGGCCGAGTGGGTTGGTGCGCTGGATTCGGGATCCCTTGTCTGAGAGGACGCGGGTTCGAATCCCAGTGTACCCAATTCTTCAGTTTGGGACGGGGGTCAGTGGCGTGACTCTGTAAGCTTAGCCAGAGTCGATCCAGCTCTAAATGGGTATCTGGAGAAATCTGGGGAAGATAAACAGGAAGGGTGTGCGAAAGCACAGGATGGCTGGCCCCCAACCCCCCATTGCACTTCCTGGCTGAATGGCCAAGAAATGGAGATGAGCACCACTAGTACGGACTGTAAAGTCTAATGCCGTATCCTTTTTTTTAAACTTGACAGGTGTCTGGACATTGCTTCTACGCAATCTCCTAAGCCTTAGAAATAGGGGACTGAAAACTTTCCACCAAATTTGGTGGACAGTCCTGTAATGTGGGCTATAGATCCATTTATGAAAGTTGCACTCACCTAACTCTCCTGGTTTGACCAGAGAAAATAAAAACGCGTGAGAACAGGGACATTTTTGAATAGTTTCAACTTTTGAATTGCCTGTCAGTCAAAACACGACAGAAGTGTTGATTTAGCTTATGATTCTCTTATTAATTGGTGACACAATTTTTGAGAAGAATAATTGCCTATAGTGTGGATTTAATAACTTCAACAATCATGTACATCAGGAGGCGTGTGCCAAGTGTGTCAAGCGTGGTTGTTAAAACTTATGGGGACTGTGGAACGTGTGGTGGATTTGTGTGGCACTACGAGATGCACGCCAGATGATAGAAAGTGGCCTCTGTTTATTTCAATGTTGAATCTGAACGTTTTATTCACCTAGTTAAAAACCTTCCCAAAATAGCTAAGATACCTTAAACTCTGCAGTTCTACCCCCTTGCAATTCCGATGTCCTTGAAACGGGTCTCAAGCACCCCGGAGATAGCGGTAGAGTCCACTTTCAGATGAATAGACGGAGGTGAGCATACCAAATGGGCAAACACTAAGGTTAATTTTGCTGTTGCGTGAATTTTAAATACAAATAATCATAAAAATAGCTACACGACACCTAAACTGTTTTTGCAAGGTGTTATTTGGATCTCAGGTAATAGAATAGGCTGTCGAGTTATT